>NC_084703.1:44329223-44650885 GCF_033807575.1 Cydia pomonella
CAGGATGACGCGCAGATTTGTCAAATCTAACCTTTAATATAATGACAATATGAGTCAAGGCACGCGTCTTCGTGAATGAAACAATCTATATTTTAAACTACAAGTGAATACTCGAACGTACTGCGGTGGAAGCATGGTTCCATTTTGATCACTTATCACTATGCCCGCCACTTTCGCGCTTACATACTTGTTAGAACGTGACAGGCATAGTGAGAAATGATAAACAGCCGACCATCTTAGCCCTACTGGAAAGTTTATATTTGTCGCTTAACGATTGTCGATCGCTGTTAGCTGAATATCTGCGCCGAAACTAATGTCACAGTATAGGGGGCCTACCGCAAAAACCGAAGTTAGCAAATTACGGCGATCTTTCTCTTTTCCCCTTACTAAGGTGTAATTAGAGTGACAGATACTAAGATAGGTATGTAAAAAAAGATTATAAAAATGACACTTTTCAATATTACTATTCCACCTATTGAAATATAAGTCAAAATGACATTCGGCGATAATGAGTAGTTTTCATAGTATTTTGCAGTACCAGTTTACACGTACAATAGAGGTATTAAATATCGACACGGACAAGATGCCAAAAATATGTACACACCTCAACGCATGGGCAATAAGGCCGTGTATACATATTTATGGCACTTTGCCCGTCTCGATATTTTTAAGGTAAGAAATAAAATATTTTTTTGTCAAAAAATACATTTTTGTTACAAGCTTTTATCGCTTACTGTACTTTTTTATAGACAGGCGACTAATACTCATCGAGATAATTCTAAAAACCCCAAACACAATTAGGTTCCGTTGTTTTATCACAGAGTTCCTATGGCCACGTCCTGTCTCCATCATCAGAACAGCTCGATAGTACCATAATATTGCATTGTCACCCGACTTACATATGCATGCAAATTTCGGCTCAAACGGAAACCGGGAAGTGGATCAAATTTAACTTGCAAGATTTGATTAGAGAACGGGACAGGTGGAACTGAATAAAAGCTTGTTAAAAAAAAATACTTTGAAGTACTTATGTATACCAAAAGCAACACGTGTCACTAGTGCCACTAGTTATCTAATCGATCAAAATTATAACACACCCTATAAATATCTAGCCATTCTCTGCAAGTATATTCTGATCTAGACTTTCTCCATGCCTAGACCAGACCGTAATCTCGTAACCGGTTTCCATTAGTGAATCTCCCGTTTGAACGGAGATGCGAGCTGTTTTTTAACAACTTGTCTAATTTACTGGTTAGGAAAGAAGTTAATTTTAGTATTCCGGTGGTGCGTAAATTTGTGTGCACGGCAATGTCCCCGCCAAGTCAAGAAAAAAAGAGGCACGGCCGTACCATCCTTTTCTCGAAGCTATTCAGGCCATTTTTAACCTTCTGTAATTTTGTGTTGGCTATGTGTTCGAAATATGTGATATGCTTAGAAACAAATCAAAAGTGGAATAAATTCACTGTCTTAGGTGGGACTTGAACACACGACCACCGGATCGCTAGCCCGGTGCTCTTCCATCTGATCTAGCGATACGGTGGTCGTGGGTTCAAATCCCATCTAAGACAGTGAATTTATTCCACTTTTAATTTTTTTCTAAGCTTAAAAGCATCGTTCGCAGACGTTTTTGCTATAGATGTAAAATTTATGTGTAATGATTATGCAAATACAAATGAAAAATTGTGTGGACTAAATATTCATGATTCATATTTTCGATAAAACATGTATTTTATCTACTTGGTAATGTTTTATTTTAATTAACATTGAACAATCCCACATATAAGTCTAGATAAGATAAAACTATTGAAACAGTAAAAAAAACGTGTACTGTTAAATAATTTTACATCTGTGTTCAATCATAAATAGGCATAGCTATGGTTAGTATACATAAAATTTGAAAAAAATATTTTCTCTAATATCAATATCCAGAGAGGAAAATGGACTACGTTTGTTTGGAGAAACGGTCGTCCCCTTTCCTCTTAATACTGCCATAAATGACTGAATAAACACGTATGCTACAACTACTCAGGACAAGGCCTACGGAACCATAAATTGAACTAAAAAGTGTCAATACCATTAAATTAAATAGTAACACAGCGCGTGGGAAGCTACTCCTCTATCAGCTCGACCCGCTATCGCGGCGAATGACGCAACTGGACAATTTGGCTTATTGTGGGATTACACTGGTCTTTTGTTCCAATTTTAAACCGTCGTTTTATTTAATAGACAATGTCGAAATGCACGCTAAGGGGCTCTATTATACTTGTTTACTTTTGCTCTGTTAGGGTGTTATAGATGTTCACTGAATCTGACCAGATATATTTTGCTCTGTTAGACTGTTATAGATGTACACTGAATCTGACCAGATATATTTTGCTCTGTTAGACTGTTATAGATATACACTGAATCTGACCAGATATATTTTGCTCTGTTAGACTGTTATAGATATACACTGAATCTGACCAGATATATTTTGCTCTGTTAGACTGTTATAGATATACACTGAATCTGACCAGATATATTTTGCTCTGTTAGACTGTTATAGATATACACTGAATCTGACTCAGATATATACTGAAGCGCTGGTGGCCTAGCGGTAAGAGCGTGCGACTTTCAATCTGGAGGTCGCGGGTTCAAACCCTGGTTCATACCAATGAGTTTTTAGGAACTAATGTACGAAATATCATTTGATATTTACCAGTCGCTTTTCGGTGAAGGAAAACAATGTGAGGAAACCGGGCTAATCCCAATAAGGCCTAGTTTACCCTTTGGGTTGGAAGGTCAGATGGCATTCGCTTTCGTAAAAACTAGTCCCTAGGCCGATTCTGGGGATTAGTTGTCAAGCGGACCCCAGGCTCCCATGAGCCGTGGCAAAAAATGCCGGGACAACACGAGGAAGTAGAATTACGAGGCTGTTATAGATCTGAATGATCTGCCGTACTACGAGTTGACACTTGACGTTTACTTTAGCGACTGCGTGAACTCGATTGCATTCCCTCTCTATCGCACCAATACATCAGTGAGAGAGTTGGACTTTGTTCGAGAATGCTAGCAGTGCTAGCACGTGGTAGCCAGGTTCTGGCCGTGAACGCTTTTCGTCTTGTCAAAGCGGAGCGTAGCGAACGTAATATGTGCACATTCTATGTAGGTATAAAATTTGCTACAGTCGAGTTCATAAATATGTAAACATTTCTTCACCTTAATCCATTACGATAAGGTAAAAAATGTATACATATTAATAAACTTGACTGTACAAAGTAAGTATCCATGTAAGCACAAATATTGTCACCGGTGAAAAACAATCTGTCAAAGTACAAGGCACGAAGATAAATATTTATGCAAGAATAATTTTGTAATATCCTTGAATGACATCCTTTAATCCTTTGCTGACTTAAAAAAAGGATAAGAGTAAAATTCGATTGAATGTTATTTTTTTTGTTTTCTTTTATTTGGAGCATCAACAGCAATACAAACAACATATGCTCTGCTTAAAGATACAATAAATACATAAGCTAGTTATAGTAATCATCTGTATATATTCATTATGTATATTGTTATTGTCAATAAAAAAAAAATACATAAAAAATCCAATAAGATTTGACTGCCAGTGCCTGAATCACTGTCATATGATTCACGTACTGGTGTCCAAGCCTCTCCAGAATAGGTTAAAATATGATAAGTTAAATGTAATATAATAAGTTAAATGTAATATGATCCTAAGTTGGTCGAAATAAATGAATTTATTATTATTATTATTAATAAGAAACGTATATACGAGTACATTCAATTCCTTACTAGGTGGAAATAAAGATTTAGACAAAGAATAAAACTTAATTCATAAAAAAAGTGATAAGCATGCGTGATCACTGCCGGGCTAAGATGGCCGGTTTTTTATCATCTGTCATCATGTCTGTCACGTTCTAACAAATAGGTAAGTGCGAAAGTGACGCATGACATGACAAGTGATTAAAATGCGACCATGATACCGCCGCAGATCACTGTTTTGAACACAGTTTGGTATAAATTAGGTTGCAGTTACCTTATTGAAAGGATTTAGATAGGTCCCAATCCCTTTTAACTATACCTTAATAGTGAAAGGAGCACAGAAATAGGAGAAAGGAGAATAGAAAGCCCCTTAGAGAATAGTATCCATCTTGATGAATTTATCCGGATATTGATTGCATCATCTGGCGTGTCTGTTACAGTTAGTGCCTGTTACTTTTCCAGGCCGCACCAATCTACAAGGTTTTCCCAAAAAATTCAAATATATTCCAATAAATCCAGCTTTGATGATTCATTTGAAGACAAGTCACATTTTGAGTGCAATCTAATTTGAACTTTAAACCGGATGACTAAGGTTGAAATTCTATTATCGCGTATGTGGTCGATAAATCGTACTATGCCTAGAAAAGGGTTAAGGTGGTTCGCTTTCCATACAAAAAACAATTGCGTTTTATGATGTCATTACACACTATGTGCGCATCTACTTTCGAATATTCGTTTGCGCTAAATATATAGAAAAACTTTGAAGAAATCACGCAAAAAACGTTTCATTGATAAAAATTATAACGTATTTTTGCGTGATTTCTGTATGAAACAAAGTTTTTCGATCAATTGAACCACCTTAACGAAACCAATAACGTACTAAATTTGATGTCATATTGATATCACTAGCAGCTCAATTTATATTAAGTATGATTTTTGAATATTTATTTTGACTAAATCAAAATTGCAAGATTAGTAATGCAGTCTCGGCTTCGCGGGTAGTAAAGCGTTTTCCGACATCATTAGCAAACATCATAACATTTAAATCAATTTAAACAAAACCTTGATAAGTTATCCTTTTTAACCTTCCTTAAGCATCACTGTATTGATGATGATTTCATGAGGTGAAAACCGCATGAAAATCCGTTCAGTAGTTTTTGAGTTTATATACAGACAGACAGACGCGCTGGGAGACTTTGTTATATGCGATATTAGTGATTCTGAAAATTACTTCTTAGATAAATATCAAAGACGTTCCTGATCTTCCAAATTTTTGGACACTTTTTGCGGAAGTACTAACCAGAATAACCAGAAATCTTACGTCTCAAACGCGACGCCTGGTGAGAGACGACTTGGAGTATTTTCGTGAACTAACGACCAACGGTAACATCGAATGTTATTTCCAAATATATTTTATATACATGATTTATATTATTGTTCCATTTCAATTTGGATGTCCACGGGGTCCCAGCGCGCACAAGTTTTTTGCAGAAATCTCGAAGCGTCTGGTTGACGTAACTGGTGGCCGAAGAACTGGTGGCTTCCGCGCACAACGTATCAGTATTGCGAAACAACGAGAAAATGCCGCCAGCATCCTTGGTACAATACCACAAGGGCCTATTTTAGGTTTAAGCTAGTTAGGATTACTGTAATCCTCTGTATATATCCATTATATATATTTTTATTGTAAATAAAATGTCATACTAAACATTTAGATAGTTAATAATAACCATGGACATGTCAATTTATCCATATTAACTCATCTCTTATTTTAGTGTTAATGTAATGGATCCTATGGATTTCTTTTAAATTAACTAATAAGGAAAGGTACCCAACTGTCCGGTTCAATTTGATTTATATTTAAATATGTTATAGAGTAGTCTAAAATAACGGACACGTATTTTTTTTTAACTGCCCAAACTCAACCTATTGGGAGAAATGGTCCTCCAAAGTACTAAAAATTACTAAATCTTCTAACTCCTATAGAAAGTGATACTCGAGCAACTTGCTAGTTAATAGCTTGTTTGAGTATATTTCCTTGTAAGAACAACGACATATTATAGGATAACTGTGTGCTGGGTGTATTGCATATTGATTTGGATATTTATAATTGAAGAACAGTAGGTATAAGTAGGTGCTGGAAGGAGACTTAAATGATTTTTTACTCACACAACCTTGAGATAACATTTTGGTCAATCATCGGTTGTTGATCTTGGTACGAAAAAAGACACTAACTTAAAAATCCCGCTGTCATTGCGTGACATGATGTTAGCGTGACCTCAACTTTGTTGCAGATACCCAACAACTTGAAAATCATTAAATTCCTTAAACTTTGAATGCCAAAAATATGTATACAAGACTTTATTGATATTAAGATAGTGTATACATCTTTTTGGCACTTTTTTCGTGTCGATATTTTCAGACGTGACTGTACTTATAATTATACTTCGCGCGTCCAATGGTCATCCGTGTCTGGGGTCGTCCTCATATGTACAACGCGACTACGCGAGTCGCGCGATTATCAATAGGCTAGATGACATTTTTTTATTAATGGTATCAATCGATCAGATATGTTTTTAAAATCAAATGTGTATATTGGACCCATTGCATTAAAGCAATACAAAAGTCAGAAATTATAAGTCGCACTTCACTTGCGAGACGCTCCTAACAAAACGATAAGTGAACGTGACGTCACGGTCACTGAGAGCCCATCTTGAAGTATGGAAAACAAGAAAATTGCGTTTTTGTCAGTGAAATAATGCGTTTATGTATATACATAGTTGCTACAATATTTTTATGGATAAAATGTAAGGAATCGAATGGTATCATTTTTTATTCCTTATTGTAAGTTAAAATAAAACAAAATATCGTGAGGAAACCGGACTAATCTCAACAAGGCCTAGTTTATCCTCTGGGTTGGAAGATCAGATGGCAGTTGCTTACGTAAAAAGTAATACCTACGCCAAATCTTGCGATTAGTTGTGAAGCGGACGCCAGGCTCCCATCAGCCGTGGCAAAATGCCAGGACAACGCGAGGAAGAAGATTGTTTGGAAACTTTCAAGTACTGTGTTTTTTTTATCATTTCCATACATTTGCTATTTATTTTACTGGATTTTGTTATAAAATTCAACATATATAACATATAACATTCCTATTAGAGTACCTATTCGAGTTCAATATGTTTGATCTCTTTGTATTTTGAGTTCAATATATTTGATCTCTTTGTATTTTGAGTTCAATATATTTGATCTCTTTGTATTTTGAGTTCAATATATTTGATCTCTTTGTATTCTTTGAGTTCATTATATTTGATCTCTTTGTATTGAATGCTTGTAGTCGCTTTGTATTAGGACGACTCCTGACAGTAATTTTTTAAATGTTTGTGGACATTTTTTGTAACTACCTATAGTACTTTTATGTAACATAAATTAATTTAAAAATGTAACATCGAAGTAATAAAAATACGATAAAAACATATTTCTTTAATTTTTTTTTAAAGCGACTTGGAATAACTATGGGGATCGTCATCAACGCGTGAAATAATGTTTTTTTTTGTTAATCATAGCAACAACGCTTTTAAATGAGAAAGAATTTCAATAAAATTCCGATGACACCAGCCCATGACTACATAACACCTACACATATTGCTCATACATAGGTACCTATTGTTTTAATATACGTACCAATAACAATGGCATCAGTAAATATTGTATGTATTGTTTATGCTTAGCCAATTATTCATGTATGTAGTATAAAAATATAACAATGCAATGATAAGCAAGAATGTGTACGGGTGATCTGAATAAATAGCGACCTTTATAGTACTGTCACATATGAAAATATCGGTACGGACAAAGTCTAAAAATATGTATACACTACCCTAATATATGGGCCATAAAGTCGTGTATGTATATTTCTGGCACTTCAATCGTGTCGATGTTTTCAGACGTGACCGTACAGTGTGTATTTTTGATATAACCGCAAACTTCAACTAGACGTAGGTTTTAGTGCTATAAAAAAAAATTCTGAAAGATTTTTTAATTTAGTCTTAACTACAGCATAATTATTTTTTGTGTGTTTTTCGAGCGGCAATGTATTTCGTACATCATGATCACTTGTGACAGTTGTGACGTCGCGTCATTAATGAGTTTTGAGTTAAAACTAAGTAGTGATACATTGCTTGCTGAATTATTTTATATGAAAAAAAAACCGTCCATTTTTTAAACCTATGAAAGTGCGATTATTAAAGCCTTAACCAGCTACCCTTTGATATGCGGTCATAATAAAAATACACGTTCTATAACTTATATTACGAACTTGTGCTTAGCTAAAACGCTATAATGAATACATATTATAAGACTAAACTCGAACTCTATCAAATACTTAAAAAGACATTATATTAGGGTAGCTACGATATAAGTCTCTGAAACCGCCTTTAAGGAGTGTTTTACTTCATAATAATAATAAGTCATAACTCATCAGATTAATAACACAATATATCTATGTCTCTGAGCCGCTCATCGACTTCAAAGCACAAATGCCGAGTTATAACCGTTTGTGTAACGAATCCCCCAAACGAACCGTGTCAACTGGTGGCACCCTGCCACCATGAGAACATAAAATAACATGCACTAATAGATACGATTTTAACACTACCTAGACTAGACCTTTATTGACCTCTTACGGCCCGGCCGTAGGGCCGTTAGGGCGTCCGCTAGCTGGCGCGGTTGCACGGAGCGGGTTAAGGAAAAACAATATGAGCAATGCTAACTAGCGCGGATGCGTGCTACGGATTTTACCTACAATGGCACCCGCTTGCGTGCACCCGCTCCGTGCACCCGCGCCTGCTAGCGGACGCCCTTATAGTGTCCCATTGCTCCCCACCCCTCCCGTTGTTGTTCTTTTTCCAGCCAGTTACTGATGAAACATCTTGCTCGAATCAAATCGATTTAGAAGCTCGATGATACTTACCAAAGACCCGGCCCCCTGTTGTTATAATGTTCAGGCTGATGTTTTCACCATCTTTGCACCCAGCAGAAGAACTAGGAGACATTGGAAAAAGACGGATTTCTAGACCTTGCTTCACCGTAATCTTTAACCTTTTAACCAATGTAGTCTGATATATAGGACATGCAATATCCAGCTCATTTCGTCGCAGTCTGATAATAATTTTGTCTCCGAACCGGCGGCGACACGGGCACAGTAGATGAAAAATACTACTAATCTAAGCGGTTAAAACGTTAATAAATAATACGTCAGATAACATAATAATTTACTTAGGGTGAAACATAAGCTCAGTAAGTTTGCTCCCATACTTTAATAATTGATTCTTTAATTAGTCTGTCACTCATTGGACATTACCGTTGATGATTTCAACGTTGATTAATTTACCTCTAAACATTTGGCAATTGACTGTTTTCCTGTTTTAATGTAGAAGTTAGTTTCTGCGAAAAGCCCGTGACAGCCTTGTGTGTTCTACTGGACATTTAAAAGGCTTAAGTTCATTAAAAATAAAAGGGGACTTAAGGGTTAAGCCAGATGAGTGTAATTTTTCGAGTTATTGTGAGTCGCGTAATTGCCTGCCAACAACTCATTTTGCGCCGCCACGTGAACGAAAGTTTAGTAGATATAGTTCGTGTCATCCACGATGACGTGCAGATTTGACAAATCTAACCTTTAATAACATCATAATACGATTCAAGGCACGCGTCTTCGTGAATGACTCGATCTATATGTAGGTAACTAATTGAATGTCGCAGATAATATGCGACCGAAATTACGAGACTCACAAGTCAAGAAGTTATACTCGCCTGGATTGACCCTTTACAACAACTTGTTTTTGGGGCAGGCGTTTTCGTTGTATTTCTCGTAGTATTCCGTAAATATTCAGCGTGTACTTTTGATAAAACCACATAACCAAGGCGTAGTTAGTTTAGGTTAATGAACACACTTTCATAGGTTTTATTAAAAAAACAGACGACTTTGTTTTTTCCATAGATAATAATTTATCATTCGTTCATTAAACGGAAGGTGGAGATAAAGAACGAAATCTTCATGTACCAAAAAGTGTCATCAAAAAACTT
Source organism: Cydia pomonella (assembly GCF_033807575.1). Taxonomy (NCBI): domain Eukaryota; kingdom Metazoa; phylum Arthropoda; class Insecta; order Lepidoptera; family Tortricidae; genus Cydia; species Cydia pomonella. Next base: position 44,339,073 of record NC_084703.1, read on the forward strand.
TAAATAGGTGGCGCTAGAATACCTAGAGTACTTGAACAAAAAAATCAAATCATAGACAGCGCAATTCACTCCGTCAATAACGCCTACTACTCTAGCGCTACTCTGGAGAGATTTGGAACTATTATTTATAGCTGACAGCTGGACACTTTTGCAACAGTTCTACCATAAGAGATGCCACTCCTCTTAATTCCACACTCCATACGTTCATTACTTTGTTTTTACTCAAAACGTCGCATTTAATGACGCGACGTCACAACTGTCACAAGTGACTATAATGTACAAAATACATTGCTGCACTAAAAAAAAAAACAAAAATAAATATGCCCTCATAGTTAAGATTAAATTAAAAAAATCTTTCAGAGTTGTTTAATAGCACTAAAACCTACGTCTAGTTTACGTTTGCGTTATTATTTCATTCTAGCAAAACAGGATAGATACAAGTATTTAATACATATTTCTGTCGGTTATTAAGGTAGCTACACCATACGCGTAACCTACGTCCTCGACATAGTAGATCTTTGTGTGAAATATTTGATGCATCAGAAGAATGTCTAGCAAATTGTGTCATTTCGCCCTAATCGGAGCAAGAAATCTCTCGGAAAAAACCTTTGTTTATTTTCGTGGAATCTGCATTGCGAGAACGTCTTTACCGCTGGGGCAGATATTTATCTGAAGAATTCTTCGTTTGTCTTGGAATTTTGTTTCTATGTAAGTAATCATCTTAGATTATGTACATATATACTCATTTGTACACTTACATTTCATCCACATTTTGATCGCGTGTACCGTCTTCAGGTTACTCAGGAGTTAGTAAAATCTAAATGTATGTGCCTTGTACTTGTAACCCTCGTAACGCTCAAGATTATTTTTAAGAAACTCTCGCTACATTCGTGGCTTATTTTTGAAATCTTTCGCTTGCTCGGGTTTGAATTTGCTCCCTTGTAAAACAAATATTTCTTCTACCATGTTGTCGTGGTGACGTCAAGATATTTTACCTGCATATGTCTAAAGAAATATCACACATGCGTAAGACGTGCGCACATAGACACAGAAACGGTTTCAGTACTATGTCCCCTGTGTGACAGCCACAGAGTTTGAGATATGCACAAAATATGGAAGGTGGAGGTAAGGAAAGAAATCTCCATATACCAAAAAGTGTCATCAAAAAACCTTAAATAGGTGGTGCTACAATACCTAGAGTACTTGAACAAAAAATCAAATCATAGACAGCGCACTTCACTCCGTCAATAACGCCGAGGTTCTTAGCTACTCTAGCGCTACTGTGGAGATATTTGGAACTATTATTTATAGCTGACAGTTGGACACTTTTGCAACAGTTCTACCATAAGAGATGTCACTCCTCTTAATTCCACACTCCATAGCACAAAATTAACATTATTCTGTCATTGTGCCAAACCGCAACTATGAAATAAATAGCTGAGCCGACCGCACGGCGCGTCGGGACGGACGCAACTTCCTTAATTGCTAAAATAACATAGGAAATAATCAAATTACATTACTTTTACACAAAGGAAAATGCCAGTAGGTATATTGCAGAAAATAAAATTTCAGAAAGGAGAACATCTTAACACAAAATACAATAGCTTAAGGACTGAAGTACTTACGGTGAAATTGCACTTATATTGTTAGTCATTTTTAACCACCCAATTTTATCTAAAACTGACGAAAAAAGGTATAAAAAATGCTAATCGAAAAGTAATACGTTTTTGGCAAAAATTGTATTTTTGGTACAAGCCTTTATCGCTAATACTCAACTAATACTCATCGAGATCATTCTAAAAACCCTAAACATAATTAGTTTGCGTTGATTTATCACAGAGATCCCATGGCTACCTTTTGTCTCCATCATCAGATCAGCTCCATGTCATCATAATATTGCATTGTCATCCGATTTACCTATGTATGCAAATTGTCAGCTCAATCGGAAATCGGGAAGTGGGACAAATTTAACTTCCAAGATTTTACATTAGCAAAATAACTTACAATACTATCAAAGCTTGTAAAAATGTATAAGGTCGACAGAGGCAAACGAAATGTTACGTAATATGTTTTTCACGTCAGCAGCTCGAATAAGGGTAATTTGCTGCTTAAAAACAGTGAGTAAAATCGCATTTTGCTCACTGAGTGAGACAAAATAACATTTAAGTGACCTTAAGATTCGAATGTCATTTCAACGTGCGGCGCCTAATACAAGTTCAAAATATTTGGATTCTATTGTCTTTGTCCCTTTCACGTCATTAGCAAAAAGAAAGCGACAAAAAAAGTGCATACGTAATTCAATGGTATATTGACGGTTTACAAATTATAATAGACCCCCGAAATAAGTCAGCCCGCATCGTTCCAAAAAACTCTACGAGTCTTCATTCGTAATAATTAATTAATGAAATAAAAGTTAAAAATTTAATAAAAACACCATATTTTACGTATTTTATTATACAATCAAAACAATGAACTTATAGAAATGTACGCAATTGTTACGCAGTAAATAATTCTACTTAACTACTTTTAATGATCTCTAACGACCTCTACAATAGTTGACAAATAGTAGTATCCGCAATTCGGACCGTATCGTACAAAGTTTTTTTTTACAAAAAAAGTTGTCCATTGAACTATCAATTGATTTTCGTTAATTCATTATCTTCGTATTATTTTATTGAAATTTCTTTCGTTTTGTTTATTGCGGTAATTAAAGTTAATTATTAGAATACCTTCAAAAAACATGAGTGAAATAGTGATCTGTCCGTCTGGATTACATTTTTTCAGGTTGTATTTTTTGATGGCTGACAGACGTGAAAATTTTTGTGTATTACACGAGATCAAAGTTATTTACATCTCGTGCTCTTTTGAGTCCCTTATTACGCTCAAGATTCTAAATTAGAATATACAATCTTTCGCTTTCACGGGACTCAAAACAAGCACTCAAATAAATATCAAATTTTGCTCTCTTCTTGTACATATAACTGTTCAACGTTAATTACTTTCGATTGGAATTATCTATAATTTAACAGTTTTCTATAAGTCATTTAGCCCCCTGGATCTCGATCAAAATGTGAAACGTAATTTCCTTGTTTACTAAAACCAAGGGGAACTCCGGAATTCAGCAAAAAACGAGTGCAGGCAATTCGAAGAAGCCATTAGCAGCCGCGATTTGACACGAGTTTGATGGGGACAGAAAAAAACCGTCATGGTTGTCGTTAAATTTGATGTTGTGGCAGTCTCGGATAGTTATTATTACTACTGTTTTTGTGCTTGTTGTCACCCGACTGTGACAATGCAAAAGGAATATCTAAAGGTAACATTCGGTGTGTGACAGCAGTAGGATTACAGTTCTAAAAGGACATCATCGGACACAAATTGCGGGGATCTTTCTCTTTTACTCTCACTAAGACGTAATAAGTGTGACAGAGAAAAATCCCGGCAATTAGCGCACTTCGATTTTCGCGGTTATAGCCCGGGACTTGGAAGGCCGAAGTAGCAATCTATGTACTTAATTGCGTTGAGAATGTAATGATGGTCGATGGTGATGTCACTTCAATATATGGGCAAAACACTCTATATTGAAGATATTTCCACTGTTGAATTGTTATGTTGCTAACCCTGTAGTTCCTATTAAGTCTGATCTGAACCTTCACGCTGCTCCGTATCGAACCCAGCGTGATGCGGCCTTGAGCGGCAGCGTGAGCGTTAAGGGGTAGCGTTTTACAGCTATACCTCTTCACTTAGATGGTTGATAATTTAGCACGGTGTATTTTTTTTTGTGCTTTATTTAACGAGCTTAGTCTAAAAGACGATGCCGCTCAACTTTTCTTCGCTCAACTTCACATCGAGAAGTGTTCTTACACTAAAAAAATTAAAAGCTAAACAGATCATTATTTTCGTCTTCGGATGCCCACCATCACCATACTGAACACAGCTCTAGCTTCCCTTGATTGAGGGAAAGCTAAAATTCTGTTACAGCCGTCCAAGCACGGTGTATTTCCAGTAATAGGTTTACTTTTATCAATCTAGTTGATTTCTACTAAGCATAATAGAAATCACAATTAATTAAACTCTTCGACTAGACAAAAAACTGAATTAGCACACCGCTTTTATCGTTGGTAAAATAATTACCTACCCAATCTAAATAAATTAAATAACAAACCAAATTCTTTAATAAAAATATTAAGTTTGCACTAATAGTTCCCTAGAAGATACTAATACACTTTCCATGTACCTATATTTACCTGCTCGGATTTCCCTAACATCAGTTGTTTCCCCATTCCTTCCTAGATTATTAAAATACTTCCATATTTAGGTTTCCCTACAGATTAGTACGTTTTGTGGCTAATCCATATCTGTAAAGTTTAGCCCGATCTAAGATTTGACGGTGGACGTATCAAACCTCGCATTAATATTATAATATAGGTAGAACAATCATACACCAATCAACGTAGTCCCACAGAAACAGGCGCGGATACAAGATTTGGCTTAGGGGGGGGCCATTTTAAGAAAATCATATATTTTTCCACAGAAAATAAGGTAAAAAAAATGTTACTCAATTTAGTAATGTGAGAGCCAGGGTTTTAGGGGGGGGGGGGTCATTGCCCCTATGGCCCCCCCCTTGTATCCGCGCCTGCACAGAAAGCTTAATAAGGCTTGTTTTGTGGGCAGTAAACGATGATATAATATATAACAGAGATATATCGATACATTTTAAAATATATGGAAAACATACGTAACTCAAGAACAAAAATATTCGTGATCAACACAGTAATAAATTAAGACATTAAGTCCGCCATTTGTACCTTCATATATTGTGCAATAAAGATTAAACTAATAAATGACCTTACTGCTATCGAATCCCGTACCTCTACTGACGTAGGTAAAGTTACTTTACTACCTACCGATTAGGCTAGGAGGATGTTGCATGTTGCAACTTATTCCTGATCATGAGAGCTATAATATAAGATTGACGGAAGCGTGTTAGAAGTAACTTTTGAACCGGACAATGTAGTACAATTTGTTTTAGAAAAAGACAGTTCCGATTTATGGCATATAAATTAAAACTTGACGTAAAATTACTGTACTAAAATCATAAAACATGCGCCGAACTAGAAGTTGTAAAAATTAGGTTACCAACTTTTTTCATTTTAACACACTTAACATGCGTGACATTTTCACGTTATTTCACGCGAATTTAAGGTGACACAGGTAATAACAAAGTACACTCATCTAATGACAGTTCTGACAAAACAAAATAAAATAGAAACGCTTGTCACTCGTGCCTTACGACCTACAATAGCATGATACGCGTACAGAATCGGCATAGCATGCCTATTTCCTACTCTTTCATCCACATATTATATTAGAGGATAATATGGACGATATTAGTGATGCACGAACGTGTGACAAGTTGACACTTCTCATAAACAATGTTACTGGTAGAGACAGGTAAATGAAAAGACTGGTAGTCTCCAACAGCGTAGGAGACGCGCGTGACACCTATACATACAAACCAAAGAGAATTTGAAATAGAGTTGGATTGTCAAAGTAAACTTTGTAGCCACAGTAAACTTACTGCCATCCATTTGACTGGGATCCTTATGCTTTCACTGATATTTGTTAAATTGGTTAAATATTAAAAAAAGTGGCGTCTACTCGAGCATAGGACAAAGGTATGGCGCCATTGCTCGAAAAAATGCCGCAGAAAAACAACCTGTATAGTAAAATGGGTCGCTTATGCTTATCAGTCGAAATAAGTAACTACAAGGTATACAACTAAATGGTTATGGCAATAGATCCTAATTCGACAAATTCTAGCCCTATTTTCAGCTTTTGTACAATGACACCTGTAACTTATGGTTCCTGTAACAAAACAAAAAACATTGATTGCTTATGTTTAAGTCCAAAAAATCCTTTTATCACTATCATAGTTCGTGCCATCCACGATGACGCGCAGATTTTTCAAATCTAATCTTTGTTTACATGACATTACGAGTAAAGCCACGCGTCTTCGTAAACGCGATCTATAAATGGTACTTTTTAGCCCCCACAAAGTCGGGCTGTGAGAATCTCTGGCGTAACTGCGTTTGACTCTTATGGTTATCAATCGGAATACATATCGGAACAAATGAAGTGGCCATGGCAGTGACAACCAGGTGCTAATTTGACAAATTCTAACATTTCAAGCTTTTGTGGTAAAGTAATATATGGAGAGATAAACCATTTTTAATCTGTGTACCTTTCCCGTGAACACAAAATACACAAACATGGTAAAAGTACCATTTTTAGTTGTGTTGTGCGTGCGTCTTTAGATAACAATATTAATGTATAAATATTTATATACAAATATTTTACACAGATCGACTTAGTCTCACAGTAAGCTCATAATTTGTATGAGAAATAGAAAGTATAAAGACTTCCTAATTTTTAAGAGTTATAGAACAAAAGTGTCACTGTTTGAGGAGTACAATCTATGTTTTAATTATTTGCTCGTGCTACAGGATACACCCGGTATAATATAAATACTTCTATCTATTTATATCAGCATTTAGTTTGTCCATTTCTGGACATATGCCTCCTCCAAATCCGTCCAAAACTTACTATCCCTCACCACTTAAAGCCCGCGTGTCGCCTTAAGTCGTTCACCTATCTTTCTGGCGGGCGACCTCTGCCCCTCAGATCTTCCCTGGGTCTGTTTCTCTAAGGTTTCCCTGGTCAATCTTTCGGCATCCATACGTGCTACATGCCCTGCCCATCTCCATTTTCTGCGTTCTAAGGTACTACGTCTGCCGCCTTCGTCTTCCATCTAATCCTCTCGTTTCGCTTACGGTCCAGTAGCGTGATGCCAAGCATGGCTCTCTCCGTGACTCTTTGAGTGACTCTTAGTTTTTCAGCGGACTTCTTGGTAATATACCTAAAAACTTCCATAAGTCGGGACTCGTGGGTGTATCATATTAGAAACAGCACAACTGAACCTACAGTCGTGGATGACGAGGGCTTTCAATAAAATACGATGTTAAACTCAGTCTTTACTGGACAAGATTGATTACAAATTATAGCACACGTTACATTCCTTATCCTGAGCAAATGACCCAGAAACCGCCACCGACATCATCTCCCGTTTGTTCTCGTCTGGAGATTGACAGCATATTAACTTCAATTGTTCTGGATTTCAATTGTTTTGACAGCACACTCTGTGACGCCTTGGAGACACTGCGTCGAGCGCCACTCAGGTGTACGTAGCACCCTAGTTTGCTTTAAAAGCGATAGATGGCACAATTCCGCCGTTCTCCGACATATACACAGAAAGCATCCATCACGTAGGAACAAATATTTGTGATATCTACACAATGTACCTGGAATAGAACTCCCCTGCTTCGTGGGCAGCGTCACTAGCGACTAGATTATGAGGCCGTAGATTCATCTATAATGTGGATTAAGGTGTTTCATTACACGCGCGCAGTTTTAAAATTGTAGATATCTACTACTGCGGGGGCATCATGGTTCCATTGATATCGCCTATCACTATGCCTGTCACTTTCGCACTTATTAGAACGTGACAGGCAAGGTGACAGGCGAAAAGAAAGCGACCGTGCTACGGCCGCTGGTTAGTTTAGCGCCCACACCAGTAGGGCTAAGATGTTCGGCTCTTTATCATTTGTCACCATGCCTGTCACATTCTAACAAGTATGTAAGCGCTAAAGTGACGGGCATAGTGACAAGTCAGTCGTCCCCAAAACGACGGCGAATGACCGCCCCACAAGGTGCAGGGATGCGGAAGATACCTCTTACACCCTCACCCAAGGAAGGGTGTCGAATGAAACCCACACACACACCGCTGGTTAGGTTAGTTCGGCTCGCATGACTTGCAATGGGAATACACTTACACACGGGTACAATAGTGGCCATGGCAGTGGCAAGCAGGTGCTAATTCGACAAATTGTTCAGCACGACGCTAGTGTCAACACAATTCTTTATTGCCGATACAATAACTTGCTCTGCAAGCTTCCTAGTTTGGTATTTTTTCACATTAACTCTATAAGCAGCGACGGAATATAATATATGTGACAGGCATCAAAAGGGGCCTTATGGCGGTTGGCGCTTATAACGCGTAGGACCGCATTAGTATTGGCGCGCCGCTAATAACAGCGTAAGCGCTGACCGCCATAAGGTCTCTTTTGATATGGATGGTCACATATATAGACCAAGCTCTTAGTGATATATGACTTCAGACGATCCACATGACTGACATTTATATGACAAGTATTACTGACAGTTACGAGTATGCATTCTCCATAAATATACTAGTGCGTCAATTTAACCGAAAGATTCTAAAATTGAAGACACGTGCGTAGCGAGTATTTTGAAAACTGTAATCTTGAGCGTTGCGAGGGTTTTAAGGCATGAGGTTGTACCAAACTTTGTTCCCGAGTGAAACACAAAGTCTAACTGTAATGTAGAACATTACAAATCAAATTAAAACTAACGTTATTAAATATTTATCATTCAAAATCATCACTTAACTTTCTATTAGCCAACGAGCAGACAACTCAAAATTTTCATCAGATCACTTTGAACACATGTGGATTGCAACTTTCTTATCAGTTTTTGAATAATCAAGATAGCCTTCACCAGTTGGTGTGCTGAAAAATCTATTTAATCATCGAAACTGGGCCGAATTTTGAACTTTGACCGCTCGGTTTCGTGTATTTCGTTCAATAATATCTACACTATTAGGCATTTAAATTCTACTAATAAAATTGAAAACGAGTGGTCAATCAATGGCAATAGATTCCCAATTTATAGCATTCGTAGGTATTTCAAAAGTAACATTTCGCCGTTTTCCGCAGATTTTCGAGTGACGAAATCGAGCGTTCGAAATTCAAAAATCGGTCCCCTGCTCACAAAATTTCACGAGTATCCGTTGAGAATTACGATCATAGAGGAGGACATCTTTCTTATCAAGTTCTGAAGTACAAATTAGCGTTTTGTTTAAAAAACTATTTTCTTTTCTTAAATTTGTATTTTTTCATGAATATCGTGCTATTTCTACTCAGAATCGCGAGCGCTTTCGCTCCTAATGGGATAAAAAAAATGTCCCAGAGTTTTTTTCCTACTGTGTTACCATTTTCTCATATACTTTGTATGGCATTAACAAAAAGGAAAGTTTCAAAAATGTATGGAACTTTTGGGATAGGTACTTTTTCTCTCGTATAAGAATGAAAAGTGCTCGAGATCCTGACTAGAAATAACACAAAAGTGGCAGAAACTGTCACATAAAAAGAATGGTAGAAAAAAATAAACGCTTTAATATTCAGAGCTGGTTTGGTGGAAATTCATTAATTTTATCACAATAGGCTGATGGCCTTTCCAATGGAAAAGCACCTTACTCTATTTGTCTATTGCGTCTCTAGCACTCACCTATTACGGCGATAGTCATATCTATTCGTGTCATCCACGATGACGCGCAGATTTGTCAAATCTAACCTTTAACAACATGGCAATACGAGTCAAGGCTCGCGTCGTCGTGTATGACACGATCTATATCATGTAACATGTCACACTGAAAGCTGATATCAGCTCACCCAAAATAGCTATACATTAGCTAATATTGATTTAAGCAAGGTTAGAGAGACTAAGCTTACTCTGCAAAGACTGAGACAGAGTGTGGAAGTGTCGTCATGAATGTCATATTGACGACCAGTCTGGCCTAGTGGATAGAGTCAGACCAAGCTAAGTTGGCAGTGATTTTGATAGCAGCCTGTGCAAGTGTTTTAAGTAAATGTCATAATTTCTATGGAAGGTAGAGGCAAGGAATAGAATCTTCATATACAGAACTGTTGCAAAAGTGTCCAGCTGTCAGCTATAAATAATAGTTCCAAATCTCTCCAGAGTAGCGCTAGAGTAGCTAAGAACCTAGGCGTTATTGACGGAGTGAAGTGCGCTGTCTATGATTATATTTTTTTCTCAAGTATTCTAGGTATTGTAGCGCCACCTATTTATGGTTTTTTGTCGGCCACTTTCTGTTATATATAGATTCTATTCCTTAACTCTAACTTCCATAATAATTTCATAGAATTTTGACATTTATAAAAACACTTGCACGGTCGGGGCTGTCAAAATCGCTGCCAACTTATCTTGATCTGACTCTAGTGACAGATGTGACCCTGCTGAAACCTATGGTCCCGGGTTCGAATCCCGGTAAGGGCATCAATCTGTGAATGAACACACATATTTGTTCCTGAGTCATAGGTGGGGTGGGTTTATCTGTATACTTTTATACGAGTATCGTCACTAGGTCACACGTCAAAAAAACCTATGAAAATCTAACGTTTATAATAGTTTATCCACACTGTGTCACATGTTTATCTCGCGTGAGCCATTTTATTAAAAGCTGTACAGTCGCAATCAGATACATGAGAGCGGTCAAGTTACTCACAAATATCTGAACACGCTTCTATTGTCAAGGCGTTATATTTGTGCGTGTTCAGATTAGCGTTGCCACGTATAGTAGGCTAGATTCGGCCGAATACCGAACATTCGGCAAAGTGGCTGAATAGGCCGAATGCCGAATATCGGTTGTATACCTATCACACTTGCAAATAAATAATTTTAATTGAAATAATTCTTAAATACGGTGAAACTACAAACATTCGTCCACCATATTGTGCCGTCAGAACTAACAGGTTAGGCATCGAAGGCACAGATTTTTCAGCTAATATTATAACCAGAGTAAGCATAAGAGTTGAAAATAGAGTTCCGGTTACTTTACCGTTATCGTTGAGCATTACTTTCTGTTTGCTGCGACATCTATTGTCGAGTAGCAGTACTGAGTGTTCCGCTACTTGACGCTAGACCCGTTGTACGGAGTGAGCACTCTTGGTCTTCTTAATTCTCTTTGTTTATACTTACTTGGTTCTATGAATTAGTAAATAAATAAATAAATCACCATCCATAACTCCCCCGGGAACAAAACATGCCTTTCACGTGCTTATGCATGCATAAAATACGATTTTTTTCGAGCAAGTGTGATGAAACTGATGAAATAGTTAAATGTAAAAAGTAGTACATGAAGTTATGTCAGCACCATGTCACGATTAAAAAACGAAACCAGTTGAATTTGTCTGCCTAATTAGTAGAGGTTCGTTGCCATAATTTTTTAATTTATGACATGTTAAGAGGTCATCTACATTTCTATATATTATACTTTTCAGGTTAAATTTGTGCCAGCACATTAAACGCCCTTCAATTATTAACGATAATGAAGTATTATTTATCTTATTCAAATGAGTTTTAAATTTGTAACTTGAACAGGGAAATATGGGCTTGGGAACTTTTTTACTGCACAAACGACTTCATAAATATGTATTCACAATAAACTTTATCTCAATGAAGTAAGAGCAAAATTGTGGAAACATCTTTGACATCGATCGGACAATATGTTATGCAAATCATATCATATTATGTCCGCAAAGATGTAATCGTGAGAAAGATGTTTCATTCAAGCTAGTCATAATAGCAGAGACAGGTTAATAATTACGACTGTTAATCGTAAAAAGTTGCGTGCCCTATTTTTTGAATGATACCGAACGAGCCATTTTTCACTTTTGTTGAAGACTCAGAAGTCATAGAAACCAGCGCAACGCCAACTATTTACACATGCCTATGGCGGCCTAGCAAGGATGACAGCGTTTCGTTTTCTGCAAAAGATTGTCATCTTGCCTAGGCCCCCTGATCTCAAGAATTAGAAAGTAAATGTATTTATATATAAAATTAAATTGTTATGTGTTATATACATAAACAGTACTACAGTAATCTCATGATGGCACGTTCTCAACCGCCAGTTTATCTTTCAGTTTCAGTCTGTTGATTGTAGACTAGAGAGTGCTGAAAGCTATCTTCGCTCAGTCGAATTTGTGGTATATTCTATTAGATTTCGTTCTGAGCGAACAGTAAAGAAACGTGTAACTGTTTAGTAATGTCACTAGACGGAACTTCAACTATACAAAGTGATCCGTTTTGATTGCTTTAGAGTACCGTCACATGAACATATTAAAGTTTGCTCGATATCAAATAAAAAATATCACAAATGAGCCTTGATCTCTTGAAGTACCATCTATTAATGTTAAGGCGTGACATTTTGTATAGAGATTTACAGTCTTAATTATTGAATTGTCTCTGCCAGTAGCCATTCAGGAAATAACGAGGCTTGTAATTCTATTACACAAAACAACTTGATAAAATTGGTTTCGCCAATTTTGTGCCAGCGCCAAAAACGTTAACAATAACGGTTTTTTCACAACGTTAATTATACAAGTTATTTTTGGTTGTTAATTTGAATATAGAATTATCTGAAATCGTTGGTCGATGATCATTTGATTGTGACAAAAAATTACAATTTAGATTTCGTAAAATGCGCCGCTAAAAAATCACATTTTAATATTTTTTACCGTCGGACAGACATACCTAGTTATTAAAACATGTTTACGTTCACAAAACGTAATTAGCTACTATAACAATTTAAAAACAATAGCAAGAAAAACTATAGCTCACGTTTTATCGAAATCATTATGTAGGATTTTTTAACACTATATCTATGTAATTAACGTTCCGCCATTTTGGAATCGCATCGCAAATCAAAGGCAAATCAAATCAATCATTTCGGTCAATGGCTTAATTGTATTGCTGGTCCATCAAGTAAACATAGGCACTATGTTCAACAGCCATAGCACGGTCGCATTTTTATCATTTGTCACTATGTCTGTCACTTTTGCCTTACATACTTGTTAGAACATGACAGGCATAGTGACAAGTGATAAAAATGCGAGCACACTACAGCCGCAGATCTACTGAATTACTCCTCACTATTTAATCGTATTTTCACGGAAACGCACGTACGTGTTATGTTATGCTATTTCAGTCAGTCTCAGTACAAAAAGTACTGAGATTGACTGAAGTCATAGAGAAATAAGTAAGCTTATTACTCACTTCATACATCAGTTATCTTACCATAACGCTTATTTTTGTCATAGTCGACATCTAGCGTCAAGTAGCGGATTTATCAGTACCGCTACTTGACACTAGATGTCACAAGTTGCGACTGATGAAAAGTTCGTTTACGCTCCGTGGCGAACGAAACGCCAATGTCTCTGTCGCAGTCTCAGATCATAGAAAGAAGGTCCCACTAATATGGAAGGGTGATAGCGAGAGATGAGTCCTTACGCTACGCTACGGAGCGTTAACGATTGGTATGTTGGCTAAGAACCCAGGTGTCAATTGTCAAGTTGATGGCGCCAGATAGACTGCCGGACAAGCACCTATTACACCACGCTGACAATTGACATAATGATAGTGTCAACGTTTGGTAGACCAGCAATGTGCTGCGAATTGTCACTGTCAGGTAACAATTGTCACATTTGTGAAATAGGGAACTGATTCGTATATATATATCATTGGCCACGCCATCTGTTGCAGATGTTTGTTGCGGCGCTTGTGGGTTTAAGGGGCTGGGCATCGCCGTTGATGGCTATAAAGTCCTATAGCAGCGCGACATTTCTTTCCACATCGATCGTGAGTTCGCAGGAGGTGGTAGAGCACGACGAAGACATTTCTGCTTAAGGTGCTCCAGCCAGTCATCGTCGTGCTTTGATATTCCGACTTTAATGTCGCGACGCCATTCCGGTCTCATTTCGGCGCGTTTCTCCCAACCGTTTCCCCCATACAAATAGACAGTCAAACATTGCTACTATATTTACAAGATGATTGTGTCTCATAAACGTGCCCAAGTAGCAGATTTGTGGCAAGTCAACAGACCATAATGCAATAATGTTATCCGAGAGAGCTTATCTTGAACACACTCCTGCGTACCCAATTTTTATTACCACTGATAACGTAGTTCATGGAGTTCCTAGTACGGTGAATTTTCATTTTGATAGACATTTGTGTCGTATAGAAATATGCAAAGAATTCACCTTTAGAGATATGACCAACAATACCACTAATCGACCATTGTCCGGTAACTTTAAAATTTAATACGTGAGGGCTTCTCTACATGATGACCCAGCGTAGGCCAGCCTAAGGGACGCAGCTATGCGGTGGAATGAGACAGCAATATCACTTGCTCCCTCTGACGCATAAATGCGTCCCTTGGAATGGCCGACGCTGGGCCATCGTGTAGGGGAGCCATAAGGCTGCGGGATGTCTAAGACAGAAATCATCATAATACTCGTATTATGTATAAGAAACAATTTTCGGTGAAGGAAAACATTCGTGAGGAAACCGGACTAAACCCAATAAGGCCTAGTTTACCCTCTGGGTTGGAAGGGTCTTCTTCTCGCGTGTCGAGGTTCCCCTAAACAGTTGGAAGGTTGGGTGGCAGTCGCTTAAACAAAAACCGGTCAAGAGCATGTCGGGCCACGCTCAGTGTAGGGTTCCGTAGTTACTCTTCCATCACAATAAGCTAAACTGGAGCTTAAAGTATAGTAAATTGTTAACCAAGGGATGAAACGGTACCTTTCACCCGAGTTAAACAAATAGGCAAATTTGCATAATCAGTACCTAATTAAAGTAAGTCTTTTTACTATGAAGGGATAACTTTTTGCGATAACTCAAAAACAGCTAAACTAATCATGTCCGCTATAGTTTTCATTTAATGTCTCTCTTAAGCTCTACTTCCACGATTTTTTTCATATTTTTTGGACCTATGGTTTAAAAGTTAGAGGGGGGGGGGGGGGACACAATTTTTTTTTCTTCCGAAGCGATTATCTCCAAATATATTCACTTTATCAAAGAATGTTTCTTGAAAACCCCTATTAGTTTTGAAAGACCTTTCCAACGATACCCCACACTCTAGGGTTGAAGCGAATTTTATTGTACGACTTTGTCGGCTTTATTGATTTATATATCCATGCCAAATTTCAGCATTCTAGCACTAACGACCACGGAGCAAAGGCTCGGACAGACAGACAGACAGACGGACATGGCGAAACTATAAGGGTTCCTAGTTGACTACGGAACCCTAAAAAATGTTAAAAGTGGTAATGTTAATTAATGGTAAAAGTTACCGCCGGCGGAAATAGTCTGGCAATGTTGATTATCAATTTTTAACAATACTTTCTAAAACATACATAAAATGAGAATATTAAGAAAATTTAGTAATATTTTTACCAATCTTTAGCACCTTGTACCGGACAAATAGCCGTCGGGCCAATATAGCAATTATGCAGACATTAAAAGTACATACTAACACTATATTATCTGATACATTTTATTCATGAGCAAATGAGTAAGGTCTTGCAGCTCTGGGATCTGAAAGAACATGGGTAAAATAGACATATGCCATTCTAAGAGTTTTTGTTCTGTGTCGAAAGATGGCAGTAAGTTTAGTTGACTGCAATATTTACTTTGACAATACGCCTCTATACTAAATTGTTAAAGAACAGTTTGATGAGCTTTCTATAACCAAATGGCTCAATCGGTGTAATGTGAGTATGAGTATGTGCTTCTGCATTATGTCCCGACACAAGGGCTAACCGCTATTAGAGAATCAGCCTTACATTTAGCAGACATCCATTATACTCAAGTAAAATTAACCAATGCTCTCAAGAAACCAACATTCAAAACAATTGGTATATTATATCGATAACGCTGCCCCACTAGATGTATCCTACCGTATATTTATTTAAAAATCTTTTTCATTTCATACCTTATTTATATTCAATAAAGTATAAATTAGTACGCGTTTTCTTAAGCTTAAGAGGAGAGCTCGTTTCAGCTGAATAAACGATCGGATGTTTTTCAATACCGACCATCGGAATGTTCATGTAAATGCGATATTGAATTTCAAACCTAACAATTGTGCTCCACGCGTAAGATGATAGTGCAACAAGTGTGTTTAAGCCTTTTCTCGCTTCAATGCTCGAGATAACATGCGTATAATAACATTGGTAATGAGATTTCCGTTTCACCGTGCTGTCATCCCCGGTCGAACTCACTCTCGTGCAAGTCCCGCTTCGGTCAAGTCGCTAGACAGTAGACACTCGTCCGCGCACTCGCACGACTACTTGACAAACTCGACTCGCTGCGACCGCGGAATTTTTCAATTAGGAATATTTCAATTAGAGTTTTTCAATTTCGCAAACGGTGCGGTCTGTCGTTTTAAATTTAGAAAGTGGAAATGAAGACGGATTACGCTATGGATGAGATGCAGAAGAGTAAGGGTATTTTCATTTCTTTTTTTTTCTACTTCAATGTAAAATTGCAGTTTTTGATCGGAACGGGTAAAGTTAATTTTCATGTGCGTAGATGATGAAAGAACGGGAAAGAGGGACGTATATTTGAAAATGTATAATGTACCGGCCTCGGTTACTCCATAATATTTATTTACGAAACATTAAATAACTAAATTATTTTACTGTCATACGTTTCAGTCCCTACATGATCTTAATTAAATATTAAATATTGCCTAAATTATTTCTTAAATATTGCCTCGTATCTAATATATTAAAGTAAAAAAGTCACTATAAAAAATTAACTTATATTAAACTTTACCAATTATAGTTATTTGTTTTAGGGAGTAAAGTCGTTGTTTAAACGCTCGTACTAATATTGATCTAGCAAGCGAAAGATTCCAAAATAAAAGCTTGCGATGGTTTCAAGGCGCGAGGGTTATATACATTTTGCCACAGAGTGAAACACAAAATTCTACACCACAACAACGTGAGGAAAATTCTAACTGTACAATATCAAACAAAATCAAATACAAATGAACGTTATTATATATCATTTATAATAAATAAATAAATAAAATAAAAATGCTTTATTTCAGACCTGTTTACGTGACCCATATTTTAGTTAGTAACCCGCAAAACTTAATAGCTACGTCAGTATAAAAATAAAAAAAAAACTATATCTATTGATCTATAACTAAAACTCAATTATACCCGCTAACATACGGAAACAACTCAAAATTTGCATCAGATAACTTTGCCCCACATGTGGATAAAATGCACCTTTCTCGTCTATTTTTGAGCAATCAAGAGAGCCTTTACCAGCTGGTGTGGTGAAAAAGATTATAAGATAAATGTTACCTACCTAAAGTAGTTTTTGGTGCTCTTAGGTTGCATTTTTTGCATACATAATAATAGTACTTGTTATTGATTGTATACGTCCACCAATGCGCATATCGAATTGATTAAAAATAACTTACGCTACTCCGACAAGCCAACGGAACGTATTCCGTATTATATATATATTTTTATGTTTACTGGTCACTACATATTTTCAAAACGTAAACACTGAAATAAAACAGTGAATGTCGCAAGTTAAGAGCGGACGAGGCAGGTCCAGACGGAGATGGCGGGACGACCCATACACCTTCATCAGTAACTGGCCAGAAATAGCACAACAAACGGGAGCTGTGGGACATTATAAAAAAAACTGACACTGAAAAAATGCCTATGACCTTAATCGCCTCGCATTGATTGTAACTAATGCTCTTCGACATTAACAAAAAAGTAACTTGATTACTTGGATTAATGATCTTTTAATGTGGAAGACTATTTGCAGATAATCAAGTAATTAAGAACTTGTTAAATTATACTTGTTTTCAGCCACGACGTGTGGCATTGAAATTTGGGATACAAGTAAGCATTGGGGTAACTTCGACGGGGTAAATTTTAATAATAATTCTACGGCGCCGCAAAATAATACAGCCATTATTCATGCATTCATGTCGGTACTACGCCAAATTTACGCTACAATAAAACTATCTATTAATCGTTATAAATAAACGCGTACAGAAATACCACACTTAAATAAGAGTTCTAAGCTAAAAATAAAACAACGTATCTAAGTAACGGTTTGTGCACAAATCACGCGAGGTATGATAGGGGCGAGGGGACACCAAAAATCACGACAGATCAGAAAATATATAAACAAACAATAATTACTACATACAATACTATTTATTTTAAAATTACGTCAAATGAAATAATACAAAAAATACACGTGACGTTATGTGGGGAAAGAGGGGTAACCAAGAATCTTATCAAATATCACCAAGGTGAAAGGGGGTGTCAAAAAACATCGCGTGATTTGCGCACAAGCCCTAACTATCGCCGTCAGTCATCGTATTTCGTTAGAGTCAGAACAAGCTAACTTTGCAATAACTAATGTGGTAATAATCCCGCCGAGTTCCTTCATCATCATCATCTCAGCCGAAAGGCGTCCTGCTGGATAAAGGCCTCCCCCAAAGAGCCCTAAGTTTCTTCCGGTCCCATAATGAGATACCCTCTTACAATTTAGGAGGGATTTTTTTCTTCTCGGGACAAAGGTGTAGGGTTAGAGCCGGCGTAGCTTTATTTATTTATTTATAAGCGCATTGTAATAAGCCTACTTGGAAAGTAAACTATCTTTATCTTATTTTCAACAAGCAGGCGTCTGCGAGCGATACTAATACAAAAATTTGTTACTCGTGAATTCTCAATACAACTTGAGACTCCAGTGCCGTTAAGATGTAATCGCCTTTCGGTAGATGTCGCTTTACGTCACCCCAAAGGTGTGTATTAGGGAAGGAATGGAAAGATTTGCGAAGTTCTGGTTGGCTTCCGTAGCTCTATTGGTTAACTCTTTGAACGCTTTCTTTCATAAAGATGAATACCACGTAAACGCCAAGCTCCCCGCGAGGGAGCTAATGTAAACCTTACTCAAAAGGTTACTGTTACAGCGTCCGCCATAACACCTATCGTTGTCTTGGCGCTGTGGGCACGACTAGTTACGACGCCTTTAGGTGTTCTTGGCGTTCAAAAGGTTAAGAGATTGCAGAGGTTGCGGGTTCAACTCCTAACGGAAACGTTATATTTTTTTTTAATATAAACTTTTCTTTTACATTTCTATGCAAATATGACGTGTATAATGTCGCTCCCTCACTTTATTCAGTTCAAGAACGGTACAGTTAGCTTAGACGGACTCTAAGCTTCTCCTCACCTCTTGCCCCTTAGCATTGCGTTTTCGACTAGTGGTACTGATACTGATACTCACTTTTTTAATACTATTAGAGTTAGATGAGTGTCAACTTGGTCCTCGCTAGGAGTACGGGCGGCCGATTGCCTTTAAGTTAAGCCTCTAGTTCATATGAAGCCATATATGACATTTATAATAATTATACCATTGCACTCTATTGGCATCTATTAAAGTTCAATTTAATCAAATATGTTTTTATGACATTTTTATATACCTATTTGAACAAGATATGCTATCGTTTTCTGGGTCTGATTTATATTTAGATAATTAACAGCACTTATCTTTACCAGGGACCAGCTCGATCCTCGGTCTGTCGGACGTGACCGACAACAAGCTGATCTGGAGACAGCTGGTAGCCGAGCTGGTGGGCACCTTCCTGCTCACCTCCATCGGCGTGGCATCCTGCATCGCCATCGGCGACAAAGCAGGCAGCATCACCACTATCGCTCTGGCTTTCGGTCTGCTAGTCGGCACTATTGTCCAGGTATGTTCAACATGGTACCATAGCTGATACAGTGACTGACCATTTGGTGTCCTTACTACAACGAGATAAGGTTTATCCATGATCAGCAAAATGTTGTTTTTTGGACGAGTAATAGGCGTGTGAATTCTTTTTTTTTTGTTCGGGTGTTTTGTATTTTTTAACAAACCAGTGTTTTTGCGACGTATGTAAATGCGTTGTTATATAGCCAAATCGAAAATTGTTTTGCCCACACAGTCAAATTCTTGCATTTTGTAGATTGTGCATGTGTGCATTCTGTGTATATGCATATAATGTGCATTCTATCTATACGACGCGACGGCGGACG
Source organism: Cydia pomonella (assembly GCF_033807575.1). Classification (NCBI taxonomy): domain Eukaryota; kingdom Metazoa; phylum Arthropoda; class Insecta; order Lepidoptera; family Tortricidae; genus Cydia; species Cydia pomonella. The sequence goes on from NC_084703.1 coordinate 44,358,905, forward strand.
GACCGGAGGTTTGAACGAAACCACGAAATGTTTCGTTATCGCTTTATATTTTCACTCGCCACGCCGCCATTTTTCAATTTATTTTATCATTTTACAACGATAGTTGTACTATGATACGGGCAACATATGTTTATGTTGAAAAAGTAATGAATACCAACACGTAACTTCTTTAATGTACTTCCTTCCGCGTAATCAGATAGTGGACGTCGTTTATCGCGACCAGTTTCGTTCAGGTTGAACTGGAACTATTAGCCTAATGTGAACCACAATAGGGCCATAATTGATGTAAGTAGTTAGTTTCCTCAGCTTTCTAAGGCTTGGAAAGTTCTTCTTCATGTAATTTGAAAGTAAGGGTGAGCTCGGGAGACTTGAACTGTAGGGCCAGTTGGACTATTGATCAAATGTTAATTGAGCGCTAACGCAATAATAAATTATCGTTTACTTTATATTTATGTGGAATAATTTAAAGTTTTAGTACAAAATCCTGATAGTCCCACTTTTCGGCAATTGTTACTTTTCACCTTTTTTATTTAATTTATTTATGAAGTAATCCTGATACTCTTATTTTGAAACAATCTTGTCGCTTGGACGCATGGTTTCCGAGATATAAGCGAATAAAAATTGAAGGTCCCATCAGGGCTCAAGGACTACGGCCGGGGACTTTTAATATGTTCACCTCCTAACTAGTCGAAACAAAGTTACAAAGTCAAAAATTGTGTTCCAAGCATTTCTCTCTATACCTTTTTTGAGCATTCGATGCCTGGCCTATCTCGATGAAGTGCGCCGCGCGCACCTAATTGCTTTTAAATCTGTGATTAACGCATAGTTATTAATAAAATGTGTTTTCGTGTCTTGTATCATGTTAATATGATATTTATAGGAATTTAATTATATAGATAATTCAGATAAATGTCTATTAGTCCTGGGCTAAACTAGTTAGTGATCGTATTACGTTTTTATTTTAAAACTGGCGCCGTTTCATGTCAAACTGATGATAAGATAATTTATTAACTAAAAAATATGAAGCGGTGACTTTTATATTTACATATAGATTTATTTTATTATAAATAGTTTCTTATATTATAATGATAATATGCCCGCCATGCGAAATGTTTAAAATCAAATAAATAGGGTTAATCCTCTTAACGCGATTAATTTTTCAAGGGACCATACAATTTTTATATATATGACATATGATTGTTGTTTACCAGTGTCTTTCTTTGCCCGGTGCTCTTCTTGCCCTACCTGACCTTATTGTTTGTTACTTTATTGTGTTAGAAATTTTAGGGGCCCCACAGCGTCTTTTGAGCGTCGGCGTCTAGTCAGCGCTATGGAAAATGGCGTCACTGCGCAGTTGCGCCAACGTTGCGTCGAGCAGCAGCCATAGAGTTGATTAGCCGCCGACGCTCGAGAGACGCTAGTGTGGAGTGGCTCTAAGGACGTGTACACATATTTCGGAAGCCGATGGTCCCGGGTTCAATTCCTGGTAAGGGCATTTATTCGTGTGATGAGCAATTCCTGAGTCATGGGTGTTTTCTATGTATTTAGTATTTATAAATATTTATATTATATATATATCGTTGTCTAATATTATATAATACACCTCTGGAGTTGCAGGCGTCCATAGGCTGCGGTGACTGCTTACCATTAGGCGGGCCGTATGCTTGTTTGCCACCGTCGTGGTATATTAAAAAAAAGTACCCTCAACACAAGCCTTATTGAGCTTACTGTGGGAATTAGTGTAATAATTCCCATAATATTTATTTATTTTGGCTCTCGGACCGTTTCGATATTTAATACCTTGCCTATACCATTATATGAATCCCATTTTTATTAAAAACAGGGTATATCAACATAATTTTTCTTTATAACTAAAAGTACCGCTTACTTGGGTACCTAGTTAATAAAGTAAAAAAAATAACAGAGCTGGATTTAGAGGCATAGGGCCCTTAGGCACTTGATTTGGCACTTAGATTTAGGGGGGGGGGGGGGGGGGGAAGCTTTTTCCATCTCAAAACCATTGCAAGATTGCCTGGGCCCCAAGGCCTTTTGAGTCTAGTCGGAAATCCAGCCCTGTGTATTAAAGTGATTACTACTACTTACACTAATTTAATCTATAAAGACGTATGAGTTTTGAAGATACGTCTTTATAACTTCAAATCTGCGATATAATGTTTACAAGACACCTTACATAAAAAATGCTACCGTACGTTATCTATCACAATCGCCGGGAGCCGACGTAATCGCTCTGCATACACTGATACAGTCGCCGGACAAACAGACTGACAGCTCACTTACAATGTAAATATGACAGTCTTACTACATTTCTAAGACTTACGTAAATATTTTGATCTGCCTATTGCACTTTTTAAAATGCTGATAAGACTAGTGACAAGCCAAAAAGACGTATTTACGTAAGTTTTCTTAAGAGATTACAGGACCCCTAGTGTAAATTTATTCGATAGCGTGATGTGACGTACACGCTTGCGTTAAGTCTCATTTTGTATGGAATTTTGAGTTTCCTAAACGTCCCGTTTGGCGCGCTGTTTCTAAACACACAACAAACGCTTTCATCATGTCACGCTGTTGATTAAATTTACCCTAGGGGTAGCCCAAAAATACGTTCACATAATTTATTTTACAGTACATATGGTGCTACTTTTCCGCACTAGTGCGTAAATTAGCACATTATGTAACATGTCGAAAATGTAAACGGTCATATGTACTGTAAAACGTTGTACGATACATGTGCGAATAGGTAATTCGCAACTCGTGTCGATTTAATACACTCCCTTCGGTCGTGTTTTAATTTATCGCCACTCGTTACGAATTTCCTATTTTTCGCACGTTTATTGTATCGTAAATAACTATTAAAGTATTTTTCTTAATAACACATCATTTACAAAATGTAATTAAAAAGGTATACTACCATCATTTGACCGAAATACTGTTTTCTGATTAATCTACGTTTTAAATAGCGCACAGATATAACGAGGAATTATAATAATCCGTAAAAGCGTCGAACTAATGAACTTTCTCTTCAGACACCTCATCGGCTTTACGAGGATTAATGACGTAAAACTCACACTTCTATATCTCAGATAATATTTTGTAATTATGTAGGTGCTGTCGCGTTAGAAACCCGGGAAAATTAGTTACATGTACGTGATTATTTATGTTCAGACAGAAGTTTTTGTGGCACAACGCGTGTTTGAGAAAATGAAACATCGATAAAATTGTTATGGATAAGTCATTCATAGATTAATAATTAAATTATCTAACTTCTACTTGCTGTAAATTACCGAGAAATTTCAAGACTGCAAATCAATTACAAATCAGTACATACTTTTTCTATGACATATAGTTAGTACTTAATAATTAACGTATAAACTATAAGTATACAGTGCCAAAAATAATAGAAAACTACCAATATATCAAAGAAGATATCGAACGTGTTTTGTATTCCGCGGTAGCTATATTCTTATACAACGTTAAAAAAATATCTATAACGTCAAGGTAACATCCATAACAGACATGTCGATATTTTATTTTGTCAATCACTTTTTTTTTGCCACAAAAACTTCTATGTCTGTTTATGTTACTTTAAAGAATTTAAAGACAGGTCGCATTTCGAAAGTAAATATAACAGCGTAATCTGAAGTAATTGTACAAGTACGCTCCGGTAGTTAAATGTTTTTGTAGGATTATCTTAATGGTTACGTATACTAATGCTATTTCGAAATTTAAGACCCGAACTTTTTGTTTGTCTTAGAGACCGATAGAGCAAATATAGATCGTGTCATTCACGAAGACGCATACCTTGACTCGTAATGCCATGTTGTTAAAGGTTAGATTTGACAAACTTGCGCTACATCGTGGATGACACGAACTATATTTTTGGAAATTGTTCACCAGAAACCTGATCAATATACTATACCTACATATAATAATATACTGGGTGTAATTTTTAGGTGATACGCGTTTGTTTACTATAGGAGCGACTTTTATTTAAATAACAAAAACCTGTCTTCCATATATAATGACGAATCTAACTTTAGCATGATACTCGTAGAGATAAAGGTAGTTTATTTTCCAAGGAATCATATTACAATGTGCTTATAAACGTCAAATACAGCTACGCCGACTCTAACCCTACGGCTCATTTACACGGTGCGAGAACTCGCATGTTAGTTTCATTACATTGCGGTATTTGATCGGTCGCCGAATTAGTTGTAACCTCAATAGTCCGCAATGTAACTAAAATCGCATGCGAGTTCGCGTGCCGTCTAAATCGGCCCTACACCTCTGACCCGAGAAGATTTAACAATTACGAACGATGATTAGACTATTACATTTATTTAAGTTTTATGGAACTACCAAATCTTTTACGGGATTTCATCATTGCTTACATAACGAAAGTTGCTAATAACAATGAACACAGTCTCGTTTATGTATACATATAGATATATGTACAATAATAATAATTCTTGTATCACGTAAAAAAATACACCCCGTATAACACGTGCTAAGATAAAAAAAGCTTTTAAGTAAGACTGCTTTTTTGCTAAGATCTAAGATCATCACAAGGATTATGCTAATTAATGACTACAGTGACCAAAAATCCTCATAACATCATACCAGAATACGAACTACTAAAAAAAAACAACAATAGATTTTTAAATATTTTTTGCTGGCGGACTGGACGGTTACGTTGTCAAATCATTGTCAATCTTTGATGTAACTATTTGGAGCGTGGGAACCCCATTATTCTGCATGCTGTTTATTGTCATTATTATAGTACACTTAAATAACATAGCTTTGTACAGTTAGTATCAGTAGTAACGGATGACATAACGCGCCAGAAAAATCTGCGACCCGCAAATAATATAAGTAAACGGTGCTAAAACATTAGTTACCGATATTTTAAAAGATGAGAGATGGTACTTTACATTAAAACAATTAACTTTAAATCGAAATTAAGATATTTTTCATATCATACATTATAATTTTATCTAAATATAATCATAATGTGAATTAAGTGAGAAGATGTTTAAAAGGAAAAAGGACGGTCGATTCTCCATACAAACGTAGTCCCCATTTACCTCTCTGGATATTGCTATTTTGGAAAATATTTTTACATAATTTGATTTTTAGAATTTGATGTTATTATATAAATTAGAAGCAAAACAACAGATTTCATACAACATTTTATTCAAATAAAATCAAACGTAGGGGTATAACTGTGGTTGATATACAAAAAAATGTGTGAAAATATTTTCAATAATGTTAATATCCAGAGAGAAAAATGAGGACTAAAGATAAAGATAAGGTAAAGATAGTTTATTATTCAAGTAGGCATATTACAATGCGCTTATGAACGTCAAATAAAGCTACGCCGGCTCTAACCCTACACCTCTGACCAGAGAAGATTTAAATCCCCCCTTAATTGGAGGACTAAGTTTATATGAAAAGGTGATTTTGCGCGGGTCCTCCACTTTTCTGTCATTTCAACAATTTGTTTGTCATAAATGTCATAATCAACATGTCATTTGATTTATCAACGTGAAGTGGCCAGTTAAGAGTTTGGCAAAAGAGGTTCTAGAATCTTCTTCTTCCTCGCGTTGTCCCGGCATTTGCCACGGCTCATGGGAGCCTGGGGTCCGCTTGACAACTAATCCCAAGATTTGGCGTAGGCACTAGTTTTTACGAAAGCGACTGCCATCAGACCTTCCAACCCAGAGGATAAACTAGGCCTTGTTCGGATTAGTCCGGTTTCCTCATGATGTTTTCCTTCACCGAAAAGCGACTGGTAAATATCAATATAAAAACTCATTGGTACTAGCCGGGAAGCGGGGGGTTAAAAGAGGTTCTAGAATCATTTAACTATATCATTAAGAGGGTATTTTTTGTTCACTTTCCTCCCAAAAACCATGATAAAACCAATAATGTTTCATACTTAAATATACTCCAGAAGCAGAGTACTAGCAGCTGTAAAATTTTTGTTAGCTAATTAGTTAGCACCTTATATATCTACATTATACGTGAAAAAGTATGTGGCATAGTCTAATTTTTCTACATACAGACACATATCTCCTTATCTCCTTTTAGTACCCTATTTAAGGAGTTGTAAATACCTTTGCTGCTGACTGTGGGTAGTAGAAATAGCAGTAGGTTTAAAATTGTGCTAAGATGAAAAATTTGTGCACTTCCTGGTAAAGTTATGCAATTTTTACCATTTGTCGAGTGCTCTATGAAAAAAACTATGTACCCTTCAAAAATACAATTAAAGTTTAGACACGTGTATTTTATTTTCCTCATATTGAAAATGAAAATTAGAGTGTTTAACTTTAGGGGAATAAAATATCCATCCTGACTCGAATATCGCCATAATACCTCGTCTGAAATAAGCGCCTTGCTACCCTTGGTTAACAATGCACTATTTCATTTCGCATGTTCTGAAAGTTCACAACGACCCGTTTATGTTCTAAACAATGTGCAGAAAATGATACGTTTCACTGTACTTTCTAAGACGTTTTTCTTTATTTACGATAAACAATTCAAATATCGGTTTCAAATGGATTTGTTGTAGGTACAATTTCCATTATTACAAATCATCAAAATTGAAATTATCATTGATATTTAACTCCCTATTGCATAATAAAACGATATTTACCTAAATTGTTAATTGAATGTACCCTCAAGAAATACTACTGAAGTTTATACTTAGCCGTGTTTTTTTAAAAGTGTACTTATATTTTACTTTCCACGTATTCGAAATGAAAAGTAGAATGTTTAACTCTCACAGCGTTTGAGCGCCAAACTACCTCGACAGAAATGGGGGCCTTTCATCCTACTTTCATCTACATTTATTAATCGGACTGACATTTGTGAACTATTTAGGCATGTTGTGTAGGCGGTTACTCCCATTCTCATTTGAGCCTCAAGTCATTAGGGGACCTGTGTCAAGGCCGACATTCGGGTATTTTGCACAGTGACCTCACGACCGCCTAATGGGCGCATCGTGTCGTGCAAAAACCTTTAATTGTATCATGTTTATGTTGCTTTATGATTATATTTAGAATTTAGAGCAGCGATACTTAACCTGCTGCCCGCGGGCCGCACTCGGCCCGCCGTGTTTTTTTACGTAGCCCTCCAGATGATCTTTGCCAACTGATCACGTTTAAGGAAATTTATCTTGCGGCTACATAACGAAACCATTTAAAAAAGGTTGAATATGGCTGATGTAGAAACTCCAAACTAGCGTCTTTTGAGCGTCGGCGTCTAGTCAGCGCTTCTGGAAAAAAGTGCCGCTACACAACGACAACGTTGTGTCGATAGAGTTCCCTTGACGCTAGTATAGGGTCTCTCTTAGAGATTTCAGGGGTTCACAACTTATTCCCTCCTTTTTAAATTAGTCCCTAATATTTATTGCTCGAAAAAATGTAGAGGTTAACTTTATTGGTATAGTTTACCGAGCGTCTTTTGAGACCTCACTATGCTTTTTTTGGCGGCAGGTTTGAATGGGAAGTCCGGCTGCGGCTGTAAGTTGTATTCCAAGCAATAAAATAATTTCCATACTAAATGACCCGTTTCCAGTCCTTAATGTACATACCTATATAGGTAAATAGAAGATAACTATCCCACCAAAAACATTTTTATGTAAAATGACTAAGGACACCCAGGGCAATGGCAACCATGGAGCCAATGCAACTATTAACTCTAAAAATACAAGAAGTAATGAGCTAGCCTCTTGTATTCATCACATACTTTCATCAGTCATTACAATTCTCATTATTACTCACTTATTAAGAGTGCATTTGCCCCATAGCTGCAACTGTCCCATAGTTGCAATTACCCCACAGTTGCAATTGCTCTGGCTGACCTTATATGGCTCACACTGCCAAAAAGTTATCAGATTTCATGTAGAGCCAAGCTTCTAACTCTACACGCCCTAACACAACAAGCCTTAACTTCACAAACTCTACACCTGTAACCTTAGCCAAATATGTAGGTTTAAAGATCATTTATTTCCATTAAGAATTTTACAATTCACTTATTATGAGAACATAAATTAATTAGTTAATAATAAGCGTTAAGAATATGTAGCTATCGTGCCCCCAAGATTACAACTTCTAAGTACTTAATTACCTACTATGCATCTTCAAGCGTTGATGGCTTTCAATCCCAAGGTCGTGGGTGCAAACCCCGGCTCGTACCAATGAGTATTTCAGAACTTATGTACGAAATATTATTTGATATTTACCAGTCCCTTTTCGGTGAAGGAAAACATCGTGAGGAAACCAGAGTAATCCCAATAAGGCCTAGTTTACCCTCTGGGTTGGAAGGTCAGATGGCAGCCGCTTTCGTAAAAACTAGTGCCTACGCTAATTCTGGGGATTAGTTGTCAAGCGGACCCCAGGCTCCCATGAGCCGTTTCAAAAATGACGGGACAACGCGAGGAAGAAGAAGACCTACTACGCATCTCCATTATATAAAAAACATGAATTAAATGCCTCATTATGAGGTGTTTAACTGATTGAATATACAGTTATTAGTATTGTATTGATTATAAAAATAATAGACAAACATGAATAAAGTCATGTGATGTTCGTCACAATATACAAAAGGTGTCAAGTTCACAAGAAATACTCATCCCACGCCTTATTTATTATGAAAATCGCAGTGATAAGTGGAGATATTTATTCAACCTAGATTGGTTAAAACAATATTTTTATTTAAACTAACCATAGATTAGCGAAGTGGTCACGATGCGTTGCGCAAATTGATCCAAACATAGATCATGAGAGATCTATAGATCGCTACAGCCTGTTGACATGATTTGTAAGGACCAGAGCCCCTAGTGTAAATTTATTCGATTTCGTGACGTGACGTACGCATTTGATTTAGAAACAGCGCGCCAAGCGGAACGTTTTGGAAACTAAAAATCCCATGCAAAATAAGACTAAACGCAAACGCGTACGTCACGTTACGCAATCGAATAAATTTACACTAGGGGTACTGACGATGTACAGTTGACTATTTTAATAATATCCCAACTCATATTTGTTTTAGAATCTGCAATTTTTTTAAGTATTAACAGCAAAACAGCGTAGCGTAGTAATCTATCTCTATCACTCTTCCATATTAGTGTGACAGTGACAGTTGCATTTCGTTCGCTATGGAGCGTTAGGAGGAAAGATGATGGCTGCTTTTCATTACTTTATGGAAAATAGCTTTACATAATTTGATGTATATTAACCATAGCTATGCCCAACGCTTAACTTTTTCAGATTTTTTAATTATTGCAAAAATTAGGAGCGTAAACAAATATCATAAAAAACTTTATCTACACACATATCATAAACCCTCTATGATGCCTTCAAAATCCGTAAATAATGGCCAACATTACGACCAACTGTTTTGGTACAACAAATTTCTTATCTGTGTTTCTTCATAACTACATCAAAATCGATTTGGTTATGCATTCAAATTTGGAACATCTCTGAAAAAAAGCAATTCGATTTGACCTCTATTCTAATATCAGTCGAGATGCCTTTTTGTTTGAAATGAAATGTCAATTGCATACAATTTTGACTTAACTCGCATGTTAGTTTAAATAGGCCCCCGACTCTAGTTTCTCTGAATTACAAAAAAAAAACTACATCCGTGAAAAAAGTTTTCATTTACCGCCATTTGACGTACAGTTTATCTTTTAATTAGTTTTAAGTATAAAATGAATATGTTTTGTTGTTTTTAAGGTAACTATAGCAAAAATTTCGTGTAAAATAAACGATAAAAATATTTCGGTGACGTCACCACATATCCGCGAGTTCCGATTCGAATTGGCAACGATGCCCTAACGGAGGCTGTAATTTGGATTAGTGAATATTTCATATAAAGTTTATAATATGTGTGTAGATAAAATAGTGTGTGTAACTGTACATAATTAGGCATTAAAACACTCGTGTGATCTTTTTAAGAAACTCACTTCGTTCGTTTCTTAAACCCACACTCGTATTTTAATGCCTTTTATTATGTAGCAGTCACATAAACTACGATTAAATGCTCCTAGCTCTTATAATAAATAAAAATCCGAAAAAAACAATGTAGGGGCAGCTGTGGTTGCTATAATAAATTGAGTTCAAATATTTTCAATTAATCCAGAGGGGAAAATGAGGACTAAGTTTTTATGAAAAGGTGATTTTGCACGGGTCCTCTACTTTCATCTTTACAGCAAAACACAAAAAACCTACAAAATATAAGCTTTAAAAATGGTAATAAAGGAATACTAATTGATCTAAACTGTTTGTTAGTCAACAGTTAGTCACAGATGCATTTTATTGAGACAGTTGCTGCATACAAAGATTCAGAATGAAAGTCTTCCACCGACGTTATCTGAATACAGAATGAAGTCGGTGTCCGCTGCGCGTAGGTACAGCCGCCATCAGATATTTATATTTATTTATTCAAACACAATTTATACACTGAAATAAACTGAAATAAATATCATATACCAAGAAAAAGTGAACAAGGCCTCCAGTACCCCAGGCTGGGTATCGAACCAGCGTCCTCTGATATCGCGGCAGGTGCCTGAGCCACTCGGCCACCGAAGTCACGGCAGCATTGGAATTTTTCCAAGTATATGCATTTCTTACTGAAGGCTTACGGCGCCCCCTAGCCATCTCTAAGGTAGAACAGTATGGTTCATACCTTCTAACTGGATCAACTCAGGTGATACCGAGCTAGCGAGAGAGATTTATACAGTCTGACAGTCTAAACCAAATCACTGTACAATTTAAGATTCAACTTATACGCTACTGTACACAACACTTTACAAAAACAGTTTTATAAAATACCACTACCATCCATCACCTCACAATACTTTAGACAGATACTACAACACCATAGATATATCGGAGCGACCGAGGTGCTCAAAAATATCCAAACACTTCTGTAACGCCTTGACAATAGAGGCGTGTTCAGATATTTGTGAGCACCCCGGCCGCTCCGATATATTCGATGGCCACTGAACGATGGCGATTCAGGCCACAGATGGCAGACCGTATGACCAGAAAATACGACGTGCGACGATCGTATTTTCTGAATGAGATGGGTGTAGACACAAAACTTGTATTGAAAATAATGGGCCAGATACTAAATAGAAACCGTTTTGCAGAATTGTCTAATTTTATAGGGTATTCCAGTTTTAAATGAATGAGCCGGTTTTCATGATTATTTTGATTTTATTCTATTAAGTTTGATTTTAAGCAGCTTTGTTTTTATATTATTCTGTATAAAATGTTGTCTTTCATTAAACATTATACTTAAAAATAGCATTAAATGATGTTCATATTAACTAATTGAAAATGTATGCCAGAATTTTTGTTTACATTGACTTTCAATCAAATGTCTAAAAGTCAATCCCGCCGCGACCGTGACCGCACCCAGCATCTAGGAACATGCAAATCGATCATATTGTACATAACTACATAATACCATGCCAGTATTGTACACACTTATATTGTCGTTTGTTTAATGTTGGCAATAAAAGTTTTGTGTGTGCACGTGTGTAATGTGTATTACATATTATAAGGTCATGGGAATATTATTGTGAAATTTCAATACACTTGGTTATAAATTCAGATTTAGCATTTAATGCGCATGATTGAACGCTTTTTTAGTATTCACAGTACATATGGTGCTACTTTACCACACTAGTGCGAAAATTAGCATATTATGTTACTATGTCGAACATTTAAACTATTTAAAGGGCGATATGTACTGTAAAACGTTGTACGATACATGTGCGAATAGGTAATTTTACATTTCGTGTCGATTTACAACACTCCCTTCGGTCGTGTTTTAATTTACCGTCTATCGCCACCTGTTGCGAATTTACTATTTTTCGCACTTGTATCGTAATGTACTCTTATCTACTACTCAAGATACAAGAAACTTATTGATAAAAGTCAATGTTTTACAGGTCATTTTTAGTTAGGTACATATTCAACTATTTAATACTCGTAGGTACACAGCATTTTTTGGATAAATGTCACTTATTATAAAATAAAAACAAGACATAACATAACACAAAATTTCACTAAAATGGTCTTAATCTTTATAAAAATAGCATTCAAGATAAACATCGTGAAATGCATCCATTGAAAGTAAAGCTTTCAACATATGTTATTTTCTACAGTAGTGATCTAAACAAATGTTAAATACTTTATAATTAATAGTCTCATCTGAACTAAGGACTATCCCACACTAGCATATCCCGAGCGTCGGCGTCTTGTCAACTGTATGGCTGCTGCTCAACGCAACGTTGGCGCAACTGCGCAGCGACGCCCTTTTCCATAGCGCTGACTGACTCCGGCGCTCAAGAGAAGCTAGTAAGCCCTTGCAATTCTTAAGAGGATACGGGAGCTGAGATTTAAATATTTTAGGTGAATATATCCGTCTCGCTAACGCAAGCGGCTTCTAAAACTAGTGCTATAAAGACAACGGCAGGTTAGGCGAAAAATCCGGCGTAAAAATCTTAAAAAACGATGTTTCGTACTCGACTTTTTCCACCTCCAAAACTTGACCAAATGTAAAGAAATTTTGAGATTTAAATGGGTGATTAAATTATCTGTGTCGGACTGTTTTGCTTTTTTGACTAATTAATGTCAGTTTTGAATACCATGCTTCTCTTTGCGGCTACTCTAGTAAATTAGGCCGTTTTTGCGAACACTTGAAGTGCACTAACGCCTTAAGAAACAAAAATATCAAAAAAGCAAAACATTCCGACACAGATATTAATAATAATAATCTATGTAAAAATAAATAATTGCTCTAGCTTAAAAAAACACAGAGGAAGCAGTCGAGGACGACTTTGTATGGAGAAATAACCACTCCTGTTGCCTCTTAAACTTTTCCCATAACTTTTTAGCTGACTCTGTATTTTTAAAATAGTTATAGGTAAAAAAACTTAAGTCACCTGTTGTATGTATGTAGTTGCGACGTATTCGAATAGACATTTGTTTTGTTTGTGTGTGTCTTTTAAACATGTATTGTCTATTCGAACACGCCACAACTACATACAACAAGTGACTTACTTAAGTTTTTTACCTATACATACTCTCTATTCTCTCTTCTTATATTATTACATTATTAAGCCATAAGTATATTATATACCTTTATAGCGTGCGGATAACAAGCACTACGTCCCGTCTACAAATAGCTAAACTATACCGTGTTTGCCTGCTATCGTCACAAGACAGAAATTACTTAGTATTAGAGCTTATGTAAGTGCTAGATTGATTTTCTGCAATATGTTATTTTACTGTAATGAGCAGGATGATTCGTCACTGTCAAGCGGTGACAAGGAAAAGTATTACCGTAAAACTATCCAACTATACATACTCAAACTATGGTTCACAAGTCCAAAAAGTAATTAAAAGGAAATACGAGCGGAGCCCCTTCTCAGATATGAGAATTTTAAAATTTGGATTTAAAGATTTGGACGGGGTGCAGGCAGACGGAAAAGGAGATGGCAAGACTACTTGAACGCATTCTATCCAAAATGGTGGGAAAATGGATAATTGGATAATTTAAATCATTGAATCCAAGCCAAGCCAAGCCCAAATGGGATTGGGCGGGACACATCTGTAGGATGCACCCGGACGGATGGGCCAAAATAGCGACCGAATGGGCACCACAGATCACCCGAGGCAGAGGCAGGCCAAAAACAAGATGGCGAGGCGACCTGGTCTCAATTTGTGGCGACTGGCGGGAGCATGCACAAAGCCGTGTCGAGTGGCGAAAGACAGGGGAGGCCTTTGCCCAGCAGTGAGATACTATAGTAGGCAAACAAAAAAAAAAACCGTCGCGCTGACAGGGCGGTTCCTAAAATTAGTGCGATAAGGACAACTGCAGCTTAGGCGAAATCCTGGGTAAAAATCTCAGAAATCGAGGTTCTATTTTCGGCATTTTTTTTTCATCCATACCTTAACTTGACCAATCGTAACATATTTATGGGATCGGAATGAGAAATAAATTACCAGTGTCTGACCGTTTTGATTTTTGCGTTTATTTTTGTAGATTGTGTATGTGAGGCGTCTGTTTACGTCGCATTTTAAGTAACCCAGTTCTTACGAAACAAGAATATTAAAAAAATCAAAACGTACAGACACAGGGTACTGATAAAATATTGAGCTCATATAAAAAAATATTAATCTTCGGCCAAAATCCAGAGAGTAAAATGCCGAGAACGTTTGTATGAAAAAATTACAGACTTAGTTTATCTATAAATATGAGAATGTCCAAACTAATTCTTTTGTATTTCCGATTTATTTTTATATAAGTTCAGAGAAACTCATTTCATTGAACCGGAATTAGAACCTCTGTGATTTAGAAGTAGCGCCTTTCCGGCTTATTGTGCATTTTAATGTTGTCCACTTATTTATATAGTTTTATTAGTATATCGATTTACGGACAGAATTTGACCTCAGAGCTAATAACGACATTCAAAAGCGATAATCACTAACCTCACCATGTTATCTGTCTATCTGTCTGTTCGCATATCACCAATCACGCTCCAGTTCATAATTCGAATGTTATCGGTTTGTGGCGGATCTTAATTTGTCACATGTCCCATTGGTCCGATTAGTCCAATCGATTTAGGCGATAGCAAACGATCTAAAAAATCGAAGTGAGAAAGTTTATTCGGTGACCGCGATCCGTTAATTTAATCATTCGATTTAGGATCTCAAGTATGACTACACAATTACACATACAGACGGCCCGATTCGAAGAATGAGATACGATAACGATAAGTTCTGCTTTAGATAGGTTCTCATTTAAGTATATATCGTTTGTATGTCCTATAATTGACAGAGGCAGCTCGATTCGGGCAACAAATGTCACTTTGACGTTATAAATATCGTATATAGATCTTATTGAGATCACAGCGGAATCGAAATAAACGTCAATTTTGACATATCGTTTAGCTATCGATCTTTCAAAGATCTTAAACGTGTTTTAATCATTTTTCGAATCGGGCCGTTGGACCGCAAATGGGAGCATTTGTACTATAGTTGGGTGGTTTTACGGTAGCTAAACTGCACAAAATCACAAGTAAATAAAAGCGTGTAAAAACATACATAGTATAGTTAACGAATATCGAATGCAATGAAAGTGTATCAACCTAAAGTACACTGCATGACCTTTCGCCGTCACCCCGTCGGACCGGTTGTCTCAATAGACGTGTCGAAACAGATCTGTCAACTATTAGCATCACAATGCACAATGACTCAATGTCAACTTTTGGTTTCGTGTAGGTTCGCGTGAACGAGCGTGCACTCAGAGAGACCGTATTCTATCAAACATAGCTAAGAACCAACGCATGAACGCAAGGTGACTCGATTTCATGTTAAAAAACCGCATTGAAATCGGTCCATGCGTTGGAGAGCTACGATGTCACAGACAGAGATTGGCGTCAAACATAACACCCCTCTTTTTCGCTGACTCTGATAACCATCCTTAATTACTCACGACGTTGAAGGACTGACTTTCTGAGTCTTCCGTACCGAGATATATTTAGGTGCACACAGTCGTTCCCAAAATGACGGCAAAAGACCGCCCCACAGGGTTAGGTGAAAAAAAAATTTTTTTTTTTGATTAGGGTTTGTAAGATGGATCTGAAGTGTATGGGAAGATCCGTGAATCCGGACTATTTCATACATCCGGATTGCAAACTCTACATATAATATTGAGAATCATAAACTTTCTGTGTAAGAAAATTTTAATTGTAATTCATTTTTGGTGACAGTTTAATAAATTCATTTTGCAAATACCTATACTTCGTTTTTTTAGCATTTAGTAAAAGCGTAAACAAATTTGCCACGTTTTTTTTAAATCAGTAATACTATACTTACATAAATTATAAATACACTAACAACTATTACTTATGTAAAATGATCGTATATGAATTACACTTGTCACATATTTGCCTACTTGTTTTTCTAAAATGATTTTCAATAAAAAACACGTCGAAATCGCATACTCGTAACTGACATCGCTAGTGGACTTCATACATAGTCCTACAACTAGCATATAAGCACGCAAAATGTTACTTTAAATTTTAAGTTAAAGCCAAGTCAACAACAGTTAGAAACACACTTTCGTAAACAAAAACTTAAAACGCAACCCACACACTTCGACCAACATAAGTAACATAACTTTACCATTTTGAACATAATTGCCACGCTATATTGAATCTTAAATCACTGATATTCTTCTGTTTTAAGTCAATGGTAATGTTTTTCAAAAGCAACGTTGCGCGATGCATTTATGAGGTATTTATGTGCTTTGCAAATGTTACTTTAGTTATGTTTATCAAACCTTCAAACTAAGAAGTTAGCAAATAATGTGAGTACTTTAATAGTCGGCCATTAACCCTTTTTAGCTTATAGGTATCCGCTCTCATACAATCCAAGTTACTCTCATTTTAAAACATGCTTAAGTTACATGAAATCATATATTGTACTCCTAAAACGATATAACTTTTGATTAACAACTTTTAAAAATTATGAAATCTTATTGTCGAGACCCTCGGTCCGTGGGGCCCGGGAGCTCAGAGCATTTTTAATGATTTCGCCAAACGGCTGGTTGACGTTACAGGGGACAAAAGAGCTGGCAGCTTCCTCGCTCAACGAATAAGCGTTGCGATTCAGCGAGGAAATGCTGCCAGTATCTTTGGCCCCAGGGGTTCAGTGTTGTTCAGTACCCCTAGTGTAAATAAATTCGATTTCTAAACGTGACGTACGCATTTGCGTTTAGTCTCATTTTGTATTGGATTTAGAAAGAGCGCGCCAAGCGGGACGTTTTGGAAACTCAAAATCCTATACAAAATGAGACTTAACGCAAACGCGTTCGTCACGTTATGATGTCGATCAAATTTACACTAGGGGTACAGTTGTAACTCATCTTTAGATATAGATTTTTAGTTTTTAATTAGTTTAAGTTTGTATTGTACCCTTATTCACATTTTACTGAAATCTTTAGATTTTATCTTTTTCACACAAATTTAATATTATTTTCAATGTACGGTTACATCAGTGTGTTTGACGTTGCTTGTCACGCTTTAAACATAACAAAATTCGCAATACATTGCGTCTTAGAATTAACTTCAATGTGTAATCAAAAAATTACAGGAAACATCCGGCATAATAAATAAATAAATATTATGAGACCATCTTATCGACCTAGCCCTACAATAAGCTCAACAAAGTCTTGTGTTGTGGGTAGTACACGACGATCTATATAATAGATAGTATAGATAAATACTTAAGTACATTTATAGAAAACATCCATAACTCGGGAACACATATCTGTCATGAACACACAAATAAATGCCTTTACCAGGATTTGAACCCGGACCCTCCTGCTTCGTAGGCACTCCTAGACTAGGAGGCCGTTATATGGATGTGTTCATCCGATTGTTCTCCGTTATCCAACATTTCTAGTTGTAACTCAAATACTCATGTGTGCTTACAATATAGGGACAGTCAGCGTCAAATACTTCGTAGCAGTCAAAGTGGCCAAATAGTTCGGTACACCATACTAAATATATGGTGTACCAAACTATTTGGCTACTTTGACTGCTACGAAGTATTTGACGCTGACTGGACAACATCCGAACCACATCCAATTTTGGGCATAGGTAATACTATATTTGTTTCACTAATTTGTTGGCAAATCCATTTTCCAAATTTAAAAGTTACACATACCCAGCCGCCGCCATACAATTGAAAGTTACGCACTTTTTATACAATCTATTTATCTATCTTTTTATTTTTCTAATTTTCCTCGTACCTATAGCAAGTTATAGCAAAGAGAATTTGAAATAGAGGTGTTTTGTCAAAGAAACCTTTGTAGCCTCGTAAATTTACTGCCATCTTTCGACACATGGTTAAAACATGTAGAACGTCATTTGACTTTGATCCTTATTCTTTCACAGATATGTGTTATTTTTTTTTAATATCAAAAAGAGGCGCCATCTTACCAAGCATAACCTAAAGGTTATGGCGCCATCGCTCGAAACCAAGCTGCCAATTTATTAGATGGCGAAAATGGATCATGTGTCGAAAGATGGCAGTAAATTTACTGTGGCTTCAAAGTTTTCTTTGACAATCCACCTCTATTTCAAATTCACTTTTAGCACTTTGAGCAAGGACTAGTATAGTCACGTCTGAAAATATCGATAGGAGATAAGCGCCAGGCAATATAGTCGTGTATACATGTTTTTGACACTTTTTTTAGACATAGTCAAGTGTCATACATTTTAAAAGCGTAACTTCAGTTATATGGGAGCTTTGGCAGTGGGTTCTTGTGACCCACGAAAGGACGCCAAGCTACTGTAGGTGTACGTCAAACTAGCCCATTCATTTTGATAAAGAGCTTACTTGACATTAGTTATATATTCTTACGTTTTGCAATATAAGACGGCCATTGTCAATGACGCCCCGAGGCACTACTGTTTTAAGCTTGGAGGATTTAACAACAGCTCTATGAAAAACCTCGGCCACTGGTCATATGTATTGTATAGACTGACGTTTATCTAACATGGCTATTTGTACGTTATTTGACGTGCCTCTACGTTTTGAATATAGAAAATTACAGACAAGGCGTCTGCAGTTGTTAAACCTTGCAAGGTTTTAAGTTAAGGAGCCTATAGCATTGGTCGTAATTTGTAATCCACATCTCTTCTCCGCTCCGCTGAACGCTGCGGGGAATAAAACTTCTTATTTCTGACTTCGAACTAACGGAACGATTCGAAACTAAGATCTAAGACATTTTATTAAGCGCAACGTCCAGAGGCCCATTTCTCGAATTTTATTAGACTAATATTATTAGTCCACAAACTGTCAAGTCGTATGGGTTACCATGGCAACACTAATAATATTAGACTAATACCGTTCGAGAAATGGGCCCCTGGTCGTTTAACCGTAATCACTTACGTGTAATTTGACCTAGCGGTGAGAGCGTGCAACTTTCAATCCGGAGGTCGCGGGTTCATACCCCGGCTCGTATGATTTCGGAACTTATATACGAAATATTATTTGATATTTACCAGTCGCTTTTCGGTGAAGGAGAACATCGTGAGGAAACCATACTAATCCCAATAAGGCCTAGTTTACGCTCTGGGTTAGAAGGTCAAATGGCAGTCGCTTTTATAAAAACTAGTGCCAACGCAAATTCTTGGGATTAGTTGCCAAGCGGACCCCATTCTCCCATGAGCCGTGGCTTAAATGCCGGGACAAGGCAAGGATGATGAATTTGACCTAAACGATTAACTCAAACAGCCTATAGAAATATAGAAACTCAAGGTCAAATACCTACTTGAACGTACTCAGGTAGATTTAATTATAAATGCGGGCAATTGTGAAAACTAATGATTTGTTAAATGGGATTAGAACGATAGATTTAAAATTAGCTTACTTAATACGCGCATTCGCAAATCACGTGTGTCGACATTTATAGCTATTCGCATGTTGATTGTGCTTAATCATAATCACTGGTATTAGCTACTGGTAAAACTAGTGCCGTCTCCAATTAGTTATGGGATTAGTTACCAAGCGTCATTGCATCATGAGACATTTATTTATTTATTTAAACTTTATTGCACAATATAACAAATAAAGTACAAATGGCGAACTTAATGCCTAAAGGCATTCTCTACCAGTCAACCATCAGGCTAAACAGAAACAGTAGTACGTGCAGGCATTAAACAAAAAAAAACAGAATAAGTAACTTAAAACAAGCAAAATAGCGATAAATAATATATACTAACGGTTATAAACTTACATAAATATACTATAATTAAATATACATACATATATATTAATTTATGTACCCAGTGCAAAAAATACTATGACTACGAAGGACAATTAACCAGAGAGCTTGTCGAAAAAGTGCTTGCGTAACATGCGCTTAAACGAGAGCTTGGGGTGAGCCTGTCTGATGTTGAGTGGGAGATCATTCCAAAGCCGGATCGCCTGAACGGTAAAGGAGTTAGAGACAAAACCAGAACTATGACAAGGAACAGTAAGCTTGAGACTACGGGACTCGCGAAGGGTGGAACCTGTTCGGGCAGTTATAAAATGAAATTTGGATCTAAGATAGTCGGGTGCTGTTGGATCGAATAAAACAGAGTATAGTGTGCACAAAATTCGCAACGATCTGTATCGTAATAGTACATTGTGCAACGAGGGGGGTAAGTGAAATTTTGGATACGAAGGTGGTAGTTAAATGGATTGGTGGTAATTAATTAAAGTTAAATGGAATTAAAGACCCGAGTTTGCAATATTCTTCCGAGACATCCTGTATCGTAATAGTACATTGTGCAACGAGGGGGGTAAGTGAAATTTTGGATACGAAGGTGGTAGTTAAATGGATTGGTGGTAATTAATTAAAGGTAAATGGAATTAAAGACCCGAGTTTGCAATATTCTTACCCCCAGAGTAACACAATGTTTTTCATCACACTTGCGAAGAAAAAACTAAATTTTAAGCCAAATAATTATTAAATACGATGACATATCAAACATTCGACCGCCATTTTGTAATTTCTTGACAGGTTAGCCATCAAAGGCACAGACCTATTCGGCATTCAGCCACGATTGAAAATTTTGTAAAACCATTTTAAACGGCTATTAAATTAATCTTTGTTTTTTAACCATAAACATAAATATTAAATTATAAACGTCAGTGTTTTAAAAGTAAAACTCATTTATGCTTCTTAGTTTGTATGAATAAGTGAAAAAAAAGCTGTAACTCCCTAGGGAGTTATAGCATTTTTCCACAATCCATAACACGCACTAGGCCGGTTTTTTTGGGTTTAGACGTTGTTGATAATATCTTTCTAGGGTGCGTAGCCAACGTTCCAATCGTTAACGCTGCGTAGCGAACAAAACGCAACTGTCACTGTCGCACTAATAAGGAAGAATGATAGAGAGAGATGACTACGCTACGCTACGGAACGTTAATTATTGACACGTTGGCTAAGCACCCAGTTCTGATTTAAATCACGAAAAAGTGGGAATCTGCCTGCTAGAATATGATAGTTACTTAATAACTGCCTTCCGCTATTGCAGAACTGGTAACCGTAAGCACTAGGTTTTATTTAAAGACTTTAGCGAGAAAGTCCTCGCATCAACTTGACCTTGCTTCACCGATAGAAATTAACTCAAAGTACACACACAAACAAATAAGAAATATGCAGACATAGGAATCCGTGAGGCAAAATTGTTTGAGAAGTACTCCCGAGTTTATCGATACAGGAACTCCCTACATGTCAAACATATTTGCCCCACGGATTCCTATGTCTGGTAATATGTATGTTTCTGTGAGTCAAATCTTGGAAACTAAATTTTACCCACTTGCCGATGTCCGATTGAGCTGAAATTTTGCATACATAATGTAAATGTATTTTTGATATCACCACAAATTTAAACGAGATGTAGGTTTTAGTAGTATGAAATGATTCTGAAGAAATTTTTTAATTTACTCTGAACCACAACCGCATTACTTTTTTGTTTTTTTTTCGAGCAGCAATGTATTTCGTACATCGCGATCACTTGTGACAGTTGTGACGTCGCGTCATTAATGCGACGTTTTGAGTTAGCATAAAGTAGTCGTACATTGCTGGCTGTATTATTTTATATGAAAAAATTAAAGTCATTTTTTATAGAACCTATGAAAGGGTGTTCGTTAAAGGCTTAGCTAACTCTTTGATTATGCGATAGTAGCAAAAATACACGCTGTATGTTTAAAGATACTTAGCGAAGCCTTAGTCGTGAAGTAAGATTAGTTGTGCTATTTATGATTTGCGACGAAAGACCTCAAGCGACGCGCTTTTGCTCTGTAGTCAGACTTTATGCACGAGACAGTCGCGCATTCGACCACGTTCAAGGCAAGACATTATTCATGATTATCGTAGTTTCCGGAGAGTCACTGTTTTTTAGTCCTAAGAATGTACTGTCGAGTCCGAAAGCTCTAGAGTCAAACTAAGATTTTGATAGCCCATTGCAAATTTTATTCTAAACGTCAAATATCTGTGAAATTATGACGTTTAGTTAACACTTGCACAGGCTTGGCCATCAAAATCGCTGCAAACTTAGCTTGGACTGACTCTAAGTAGGTAGTTAAAAATGCCATAGAACTGGGCTTACTATCACTTTCGTCAGCTTGCGCTTTCGCGACATAAATATAAGTTAGCTGCTGCACGTTTTAGCGCAACTTTCATAAGTGTGTATACCTACACAGATCTGTTTAGTCAACAATGTCAGCATAAGTTGCACCGATGAATGTTTAAGCTGTCTGTGCTTTTGATATTTCTATACTCATCTACTCGGATGCAGCCACGTCAGTTCTGGGCTGTAACCGAAGTTCGTCAATTGCGGGCATTTTTCTCTGTCACTCTTATTACGTCTTAGTGTGAGAGTCAAAGAGAAAGATCCCCTTGAACACTCGTACATACAATACAATACAAATACTCTTTATTTAAAGAAAACAATACAAAAGAAAACAGAGACAGGAGCAGAGGTAAAGAACAGGTAGTCATACTCGTAGTTACAATAGGTTACTTCTAGAATTCGTTAATATACACATCCTATTGCTTTTAAGGGGGGCAAGGAATCCGATTTGCGATAGTAATTGCTACAAAAGCGACTGTCATCTGATCTTCCAACCCAAAAAGTAATGGTCGGGTCACACTAACTCTAAAAACTCCCTCTCTTTGTTTGGTTCAATTCGATGCAAAGTTAGCTTAGACGGACTCTAATGCTAGGTTCACACGGCGTTAATTTTCCCGTATGCCCTATACGGGATTTTATCAAATACCGTGGGTCGAATTTTTTTTTGCTGTCTTGTTTTGGACCACTCTGTCACGCTTGTATTTCTGTATTTTATCAAATAAAAAAAAAAGACGAGATTGCATGTATTTTTAGCTATAGATTACATTTACCATGAGAAAAATTTAATAACTAAATTTCCTGTAACAAAACGATACACGCCGTCACATTTTTGGGAACAAATACAAGATAATGAAAATAATTTTGATCCAGTGACAGCAAAATTCGGCGTCTATGCGGGAAAGCTAGCCGTGTAAACGATTTTATAAGTTGCCATACAAATTTTGCTGTGACTACAGTATTTTATAAAATCCCGTATACGATATACGGGATTTTAGAAAAATTAACGCCGTGTGAACCTAACCTAACACTTTTGCTTTCGGCCGTACCTCGTTAAGAACGTTACAATTGGCATCTGAATAGCAAGATTAATTGTCTACTTCTGATGTTTACGTACTCAGATGATATTACGTGCGCTTTTTGTGTGGGAAAATTCTGTCCAACTCGGACGATTCAAATCCGGATAATACCAGTTATTGCGAACTAAAACTATACAAGATTATAGGGTTCCGAAATTGGGAGGTGTTTTATTTTGGGATCGGTCAGAATGTGCGTGCTGATAATTTGCTGTAAGAGTTAAAACCGTAAGAGTGTAGCACAGAATCAGCTATACTTGCCGCAAAACTAACTAGCCACTGAGATCATAATGCTATCTCCTTTACCCTTGTTAAGACCAACCAAGAGTGAAAGAGATGGCATTATGACCTGACCGGCCAGATAGTTTTGCGGATAGTATACAAGACGAGCATACATATCCCTACTTCTCCTTTTTCTTAGCGTTTATCCCGGTTAATTGCCATGGCTCATGGGAGCTTATAGGGTCCGCTTGGCGACTAGTTTTTACGATTGTGACTGCCATCTGACCTTTCAACCCAGAGGGAAAACTAGGCCTTATTGGAATTAGTCCGGTTTCCTCACGATGCTTCTCTTCACCGAAAAGCGATTGGTAAATATCAAATGAGATATCGTACATTAATTCCGAGAAACTCATTCGTACAAGCCGGTATTTGAACCCGCGACCTCCGGATTGCAACTCGCGCGCTCTTACCGCTAGGCTACCAACTTATTTTTACCTCCTAATAAATTAAAATGTATAAATGCAAGTAACTCTGTCTGATTGTACGTTACCTCTTCACGCTTAAACCGCTGAACCGATTTAGATGAAATTCGGCATGGAGATAGTTTAAGGTCCGGGGAAGGACATACACACAACAATAGTTTTTAGGACAATAGTTTTTATTAACAATCATCATTCCACGCAGACGTAGTCGCAAAGGCCGCAAATAATATAAACCAGCAGAGGTATCATGGTCGCATTTTTATCACCTGTCATGTCATGCATCACTTTCGCACTTACATACATGTTAGAACGTGACAGGCATGGTGACAAATGATAAAGAGCCGACCATTTTAGCCCCACTGTGGTAAATACGTGGTTCTAAGAATATAGACCCGGCTAGCATGAGTCGCGTTCTCGCGCGCGAGTTCATACTTGAAGTCGCGCTAGATGTATGGAGTCGCGCGCGAGAACGTAACTCACGGTAGCAGGTCGTAGAGAAAATGTGGATTTCGTATTCAGCGCGCTATTTTTGTCCCTCCGGTTTCTAGATGTGGAGATAAGTGTGAAACCTGCATGTAAATATGTATGTTTTCTCGCTTTGTCGCGGCTAGATTTAAACACGTGCAGAAAAACTAAAATAGTCTGCTATGTACAGTCTACATCTATAGTACCGGATGAAACAATGCACCAAAAGTATTTGCCACACTGGAATACATAAATCCAGAACGTCTGTCACAATCTAATTAGTCAACTTAAGAAACATACAGCAAACACCCCTATAATGGAACAGGCACCAGTAATGGGAAATCCTGTAAAAAAAGTATGTATCAGTTTTTAAACACTGGTAACTGTTTACCATAAACAAGAGCCATAGAGCTGCTTAGTTTGATGGATCATAGATTCTTCTTTATTTTAAAATTAATGGCGCGATACATCTCATGACTGCAGCAAAGAAACATAGTTTTTAATTGTTAATAATATTGAAACCAATTGCAGTATCTTTCATTAAATACATAGAAAACATAAGTGACGAATAGAATATTCAACTTTTTTTTTTTTTTTTTTTTTTCTTTTTATTGGAGAAACAACAGAAGTATGCGACAGGATAATAGGTTACATTGTTAGGTACAAACAATATAGAGATGAACACTTACTTCCTTAAACGCTCTCACTAAAACATACATAAAATAAACGGACTTAACTAAACGGTATGTTAACATACAAGTTTACCAAGTGTTATAGACCAGACAAGTGTTTTAACTCATAAAGTGATACACTACTGTGGATGCTGACTGTACCTGAAAATTAAGGATATATTGAGCCTAATTATACTGACTGTAACTTACATCTCCTAGAACATATCTTAATTTCATAGTCAGTTATAATTGTAAAATTCTTATTTGTGTCACCAATGTTACTAACTTTAGTATAATAAAAATACGTTGCGTTACGTGGTCAAAATCTTCAATCAATAAAACTATAATTCTACTCGTTTTGTGCAAAATGTGTACGTATACACTACTACATACTATAATCAAGTTACCGTAATTACTGTATTTGCACGTGTGTGAGTTGGCCGGTAGCCCGTTTTTTTATCCTTATCCAATTTATCTTGACAGCGTTTAATTCAAGGAACCGTTAGACTTTGAATGGAAATGCAAAAACTTTGGTGACTGATACAGTCAGCTTCAAAAGTAACGTCTGATACGCGGCAAGATTCTCTGTACGATATGTCTACTTTTATAGCACAATTATTGTGATAGATACTTTTGAACGCGAAC
This sequence comes from Cydia pomonella, assembly GCF_033807575.1. Classification (NCBI taxonomy): domain Eukaryota; kingdom Metazoa; phylum Arthropoda; class Insecta; order Lepidoptera; family Tortricidae; genus Cydia; species Cydia pomonella. The sequence continues at coordinate 44,384,700 of NC_084703.1, forward strand.
TGTAGAAATATATGTATAATATATGTTAAACGCACCAATCATGGGACATTTAAGAGAAAATTTGGAGTACTTTTGATATTCACCGACTCTTGCAATTTTTCTACCACTTTATGCGTTAAAAGTTTTTTTTCGTATACGTCATTTATATTTTCGATGTATTAAATTATATATACTGCAATTAGTTTCAAAATTATGAGCAAATTAATACTATGTGTTTTTGCTCCAGTCATGAGTTGGATGGCGCCATTAATTTTAAAACTAACAAAAATCTATGAAATATAATACCTACTTGAGCAACTCTAATTATGGTAAAATGTTGCCAGTGTTTAAAAACTGATGATAAATACCTATTTTAAAGGATTTTTCCATACCATCCCATTACTGGTGCCACGTCCATTATAGGGGTGTTTACTGTATCTATTTAGAAGAGTATATCCGATAAAATTTATCCGCTAATAGTAGCGGATAAAAACAATAAATAGTAGTGTCAATAGTGATGCTGACTGTACTTATTAATGTTATTCGACGTTGGAATGGACTACAAGATGGTTCACGTTTAGGACTTTTTTTGCTTTTGATAATTTGAAATGTTGTTGACATGTTGTACCTTTTCCTTGTAGGTTTGTTGGGTAAAAGAAACGTTAGCGGAATTCATTAATCTAAACGTGGTCACCTACTTGTTCTTATTGTGTATTTAAACACAAATTAGTACTTAAATAAGGTAGAAGTACTAATGCTCGACGCAGCACTAGTACTCGACATGGGCACCTTATGTCAAAGTGACAAGGATTAAGTTCGAATACAGAAAAATCTTAGTTGTTCAAATTTAACCTATATTTCCATGAAATAAAGTGCCCATGTCGGTGACTAGTGCAGCGTCGAGCACTAGTACTTCTACCTTACAGGCTTTTAAATAATTATTTTACTAACACTATGGTTTTTGTAACTTCGTAAAACTGAAAAACTAAAGCTTTTAGAAACCAAAGTATGAGGATGAGTAATATAAAACTACTTAATTCGAGGAGCTAAAAAGTTAGGTGCTCGCATTTATTATTTTCATGCTAAGATGACAGGAAAAAGGTAAAAAATAATCTAGGCCCAATTATTATACCGTGAAAATTCATTATCGTGAGGAAGAAGAATAGATAACAGACAGATACTATGTGACATTCGATTGATTACCTTGTCGTGTAAGGGATGACGCACGTTGGACCGGGCCGGGGCGGAGCCGGAGCTTCCGGCGGGCGCTTCGTTTTCTATGGAAACCATCACGTGATCACCGGTCATCTGTCATAGAAAAGTAAGCGCCGGAAGCTCCGGCCCGGAGCCGGCCCGGTCTAACGTGTGTCATCCTAAAGGGACCCACTGATTACCAGTTCGCCGGACGATATCCGCCTGTCAGTTATTCGCAAAAGCTGACAATCGCGAATAACTAACAGGCCGATATCGTCCGGCGAACTGGTAATTGGTGGGCCCCTTTAAAGTGTGCCCCTTAGACATTATACGGCAAAAATGACCATCCTATAACATCATCTTTTTGGATTTTATTCTAATGCTGAATTTTTAGGACTTTAAAAAGTCGATAAGGCTAGAACCGTGTTTTTTTTTTATCTGGACCGTAAAAGAATTAAATCACGTTATGGTTGTTATGGTTATTTTAATCATAACTTGACAGGCTATTTCTGTACGTTGTATAATGTATTTATAGCTTAACACGGCAGTATACATGAATATATATTAATAAAACGAGGCTTCCCAGTCCACGTAACCGTTGGGTAACACTCACGTGAGTTCGCCTCGTCTGCATATCACCACTACGGATATGCCGACATTAATATCACCAACACAACAACCAACGGGTAGCCTTTACGTATCACCGATTGAACAGTCGCCATCAGATATATCGAAGCGGCCGCGGTGCTCCAAAATATCTGCACACGCACTCTAACGCCTTGACAATAGAGGTGTATTCAGATATTTGAGAGCACCCTGGCCGTTCCGATATATCTGATGGCGACTTTACTAGCTACACTCTTAATACTTCGAAATAAAGTCTATGAATTGACAGTTAACAGTGTACATCTATTAACTAATACTTACTGTTACATAAGGCAAATTTATTGAAAAGATGTATTGAAAGCTGAGCGAACGGAAGATTCCTAAATTGTAGCACGTGCGTGGCGAATGACCCCAAGAGTGGTACAAAATGAAAGCACGAGATGCAAACAGACTTACGCCGAGCGAATACCAATATTTTTCACTTCACAATTCACAACATTGCTGGTAATATAAGAACAATTAAAATTAAACCGGGTTTTAGGCCGGGCAACGAATGCTCAAAAAGAGGTATAGAGGGAAATGCTTGGAACACAATTTTTGATTTCATAACTTTATTTGGACTAGTTAGGAGGTGAACATATCAAAAGGCCCCAGGAGAGGGGGGTTTTATGGTCCCATTTTCCGGTTTTTTGGTTGTATCTCAGAAACTCTTAGTCTCAGAAACTCTTTAGTCTTAGCGACATGACCACTTATACAAAATGAAAGTTGATAAAATTTGTTACAAGTTTCATTTCGTCAAGTTTTTCGATATCTTGTACAGTTTTTGAGATATCCGCTCTTGCAAATTTATTTAGGGCTTTCAATTGTATCTTGATATCTACATCAGTGAAGCAGCTAGGCTGTGTTCGTTTTCATGTAAATTCGGGGTGTTGAATTCAATCATGGATACATTGATACCATTCCGAAGTAAAAAAAAACGTTTTTTTAACTCCTCTTCACGCATAAACCGCTGAACCAATTAAGATACAATTTGGTATGGAGATAGTTTTACGTCCGGGCAAGAAAGCGATAGATTTTTTTAAATCATCATCATCATTTCACGCAGATGAAGTCACGAGCAGAAGCTAGTAGGTAATTTATAAATGCAATATAGTATTTATATTGCATGTGGGGCTTCTAAAAGCAGAACATCTTCATCTTCTTCTAAAAGCATTGTAACTAATTATGATATTCATGCTATTTACAATAACACTCTGTATTTATATTATAAGTATTTATAGGACACCATCAAGGACACTTCCCTTGAACCCAGTCTCATAAACAAACCGCGTAACACCGATATTTCACACAAATCACATTTTTTACTTTCCGTGATCTAATAGGAAACGATTAACACATTTGGTGAACTTAGCACCGCGAACGGGAAGTAGGAAGATACACCAATCAATTTGACAACTATGTATTAACGGAGGCCGCGTGCGGGCCGATTATAAAATTTGTACAAAAAATACTTTTTGTACTAGATTTTTTTGACTGTTTTGTCAGGGGTATATTATTGGGCCATTTCGAGTTTATAACGCAGGTAAAAAATATACCTAAAATGTATTATGTACCAATAAAAAAACTTTGTAGCTAGAGTCCAAAAGCTTCCAACAGGGGTTCACAATTATCCAACATCTTCGATTAGGTGTGATTATTATTTAAAAACATTTCGTGAGGAGGTAACATACAGACGGACAGGCGGAGTTATTTTCGCATTTATCATTTTAATAATTTTAGCCCTCAGTCGCCCACTGCTGAGCATAGGCCTCTCTTCGTATACGCCACTAATCCCGGTCCTGGGGCCCATTTCTCGAACAGTATTAGACTAATAATATTATTCCACGAACAGGGGCCCATTTCTCGAACGGTATTAGACTAATAATATTAGTCCACGAACAGGGGCCCATTTCTCGAACGGTATTAGAATAATATTATTAGTGCACTAACTGTCATTTCGTATGGGTTACCATGGCAACACACTAATAATATTAGACTAATACCGTTCGAGAAATGGGCCCCTACGCTTTGTAAATGACTAATCATAGTACAGTTAGGCCGCTATCCTACTAATCAAAAAGTAGTGCGCAAATAATTTTAAACACTTTGCCCTCTTTGCTAAGTACTGAGTGTATATTATTCGAAAATGCATGGGCAAAATTAAAAAGATTGAATTCGCCTTGACTTGTCAAACAAATATTCTTATCTGTCTACGTCGAAACTGACATCGGTTTAAGCCGCCATTTCATTATTTTAGCGGCGGGTCAAAGAATTTTATTACCACTTTAATTTAGCCTAAAGGGCCGAGTCACTGACCTCTACGTCACTGTATTTTTTAGAGTTCCTTAGTCGAAGGGTTTATCGAGCCGCCCATCCGTCTGTCCTACAAAAGCTGTATTATTTAACCAAATGGATTATTAATATATTATTTAACCAAAGCGTTAGCGAAGGTATCCGGTTTAGCTTGGAAGAAAATATAGAAGAAATAAATATTATAGGGACATTCTTACACAAATTGACTAAGTCCCACGGTAAGCCAAGAAGGCTTGTGTTGTAGGTATTCAGGCAACGACATACTTAAATACATAGAAAACATCCATTACTCAGAAACAAATATCTGTGCTCATCACACAAATAAATGCCCTTACCGGGATTCGGACCCAGGACCATCGGCTTCATAGGCATGGTCACTACCCACTAGGCCAGACCGGTCGAAAATGTTTTCGTATGTCCGGAGGTTCTCATCTACATGTCGCAATTCGCAACCGATTCTCGTGAAATTTTGTGAGCAGGTTCGGTGGTATTGGGGACTAAAATTAATAAGTACTTCGAATTTTGGTACACATCTATTAGTGTTAAGTGTGAGATCATATATTTTCTACCAGAGAAGTACTTTTTGTACTTACTTAATAAGAACATTAATAAAATCCAAAAACTAAACAGTATAATGACGTTAATAAACGCCCATCAAGTCAAACGAGACCAGGATTTTGTCCTTATTTGTCATTTAGACATTTGTCTTTGTTAGAAAGGGATAAAATTTAACACAGGTTTGCTAAGTTTTATACATTTAAGTAGCCTTACTCTTGCCTTATTCTAGCAGTGTCTCTCTGACATATTTGCTAACGTCGGCGTAACTTAATTTCTACATCTCGCTCGCAATATGCGTGTACAAGCGAGATGCAAAGTAAGTTACGCACACGCTAGCGAATATGTCAGTGTATAACTGGTAGCCTTAAAGGGGCTATCTGTATAACAACAAAATAGAAACCGATCTAGTGAAAGTTACGTTTAAGAAAATCATAAAGCAACTTTTGTAAGATGTTGCGATGTCAATAGAGGTCAGACAGAAATCTAAACATTCATATGATCATTGGTCTAAATATGGTTTCAAACATAGTCATGTCACACATTAATACCACCAACACAACAACCATCGGGGAGCCTTATGTCTCAGTGGTAAGGTTTACGTCTCACCGATGGTACAGTCACCATCAGGGCTCCTCTACACCCATCGTAGGCCAGTCTAAGGGACGCAGCTATGCGGTGGAATGAGATAGCAATATCACTTGCTCCCTATAACGCATAAATGCTTACGCTGGGCCATCGTGTAGAGGAGCCATCAGATATCGGAGCGGCCCCGGTGTTCCAAAATATCTAAACACACACACACTAGCGCCTTGATACTATTATCAAGGCGTGATCAGACATTTGAGAGCACCTTGGCCGTTCCGATATATGTGTTGGCGACTTTACTAAATGCAACACTCTTAATCCATCAACACTTACTTCGAAATAAAGTATATGAATTGACAGTTAACAGTGTAAATCCATTAACTACACACACACATTTAGACATGTGGATATTTGAGATGTCTCGAGGTATAGAAACACAAAGTTGAACGGCGCTCCCGAGATGTTTCACAAGTTTCAAGAAATGTCATGGTTAGTATCAAAATGATTGAATGGGTCGAAAAGGGTACTGAAATCGATATGTGAAAAAGGTCACTTGATTACGCCAAACGCATTTATTTTGGAGCAAAAAAATGGATTAAGCCCAAGGGAAAACGAGAGTAGATTACAATTCTTGATAAAGATAAATATATGTATTTAAGTACTCTGGTGCCGGTTTTGAAATAAAATATACAGGGTAAGTGTACCTACTACTTAATGATCCTTAAGTACTTGATATCGGTTATTTTATTTATTCCTTCGCACTCTTGCGCTATCTCTAAGGCAAGGTACCACTGCCAGGCACAGCAGTGGTACCTACTACCTACGCATAAAAATATACTGTAACATAAAACCTTGATAGATTATACACCTAAACCTTTCTCAAGAATCACTCTATTGGTGAAAACTGTAGGACAATCCGTTGAGAAGTTTTTAAATTTATCAGGTAAAAATAAATACAAACAGACAGACGCGGACTTTGTTTTATAAGGTGTAGTAATTATGTGGGCTGAATTATTATTGTAATATTATAACTACAGGAATATTTTGTGGTACATCTGATTATCCAACTAATCTTTTATTTAACCGCCGTAGTCTGTTACATAAGACATGCCATATCCAGCTCATTTCACCGCATATGATATTCTGATAAATAAGACACAACTTCGTGTAACTTCGTAACCAGCGGCCACACGAGCACGCTCGATGGAAAATTCTAAGCGGTTAAAAGGGTAAAGGGATAATTTAGTTTCAAAGTTTATTTTGATATTTTGGTTGATTGTCCCGCATTAGTACATTTATTTTTGTTTAAATTAAAATATAATAACAAATGTTTTAATTCCTTCATTTGTGAAAATAAAACTGAGTCCAATAAGATCAATCCAATACGTGTAATAAATAAAAATACATATAGACGATTAAGTAATACCTCGAATTTTAAAGTTAAATGAATATAAAAATATATGGTAAGGGTATTTATTTGTGTGTTTATCACAGATAGTTGTTCTTAAGTTATGGATGTTTTTCCATGTAAGTAAATACCTACTTAAACTTACTATAGACACTTAAATAAGTACACAACACAAGCCTTATTTAGCTTACTCGGTCTCATAATATTTATTGATTTATGTTGAAACTTATACGCAGTAGAGGTACCAAAACTAATTTCTCGTTCTAGTTATAAATAAAAAGTCCTTCAAAACATCACCTTGAAGCTCTCCAAGGGTCGCGTTCTATGCATGAATTATTCTATTTATAAAACGTAAGTTCGCGATTATGGCGAGACCGGCGCCGGCGCGCGCGCACTTGACACACATGCAACCGGTTAGTGCTTCCTTCCACCGGACAGGGTTCCGTACAAGTAGGGTTCCATCGGAATTGTGACTTGATACACATGCGACCGGTTAGTGCTTCCTTCCACCGGACAGGGTTCCATCGGAATTGTGACTTGATACACATGCGACCGGTTAGTGCTTCCTTCCATCGGTTAGGGTTCCGTAAAAGAAGGGTTCCATCGGAACTGTGACTTGATACACATGCGACCGGTTAGTGCTTCCTTCCACCGGACAGTGTTCCGTACAAGTAGGGTTCCATCGGAATTGTGACTTGATACACATGCGACTGGTTAGTGCTTCCTTCCACCGGGCAGTGTTCCGTACAAGTAGGGTTCCATCGGAATTGTGACTTGATACACATGCGACTGGTTAGTGCTTCCTTCCACCGGGCAGTGTTCCGTACAAGTAGAGTTCCATCGGAATTGTGACTTGATACACATGCTACCGGTTAGTGCTTCCTTCCACCGGACAGGGTTCCGTACAAGTAGGGTTCCATCGGAATTGTGACTTGACACACATGCAACCGGTTAGTGCTTCCTTCCACCGGACAGGGTTCCGTACAAGTAGGGTTCCATCGGAATTGTGACTTGACACACATGCAACCGGTTAGTGCTTCCTTCCACCGGACAGGGTTGCGTACAAGAAGGGTTCCATCTGGATTGTGACTTGACACGCTGGCTTAGAGTGTTTCGTCAGAAAAAGGTAGATAATTTTGACGCATAAACTGATACGTTACTATAGATGCTGACTCTACCATTTTTCCGATTTGTGAAAAAATACCGAAGTACCTCCATTTTCAAACCGCTTAAAGTATATTGGTATAAAACCCTGACAGCACAAGTCCGACTCGGTCCGCTACATGTTATTTTTTATTCAGCGAAAGCTAGCAAAACTAAAAGTTTAACAGTGAAAGTACTGAGACACTTTCACCGTGTTATTGGTGCTGTTATGGATATGTTCTGATGCGTCTTTAACGTAAGAGTCTGCAGCAAGCCCGGTTCTCCTAATCGTAGTAAATAAAAAAAAATTAGTAGCACAAGTTACTTTACAAAAATCAGGTGGGTGCCTCTTTTTAAGTAAATAAATACCTGTGTCAAGAGACACCGCTCCTCCATTGAGATTTACAACATCGTAATACTATGGTGTGTTTAACATAACTTTAATTACTTCAGAACCCCTAGTGTAAATGTATTCGACAGCGAAACGTGACGTACGCGTTTGCGTTAAGTCTCATTTTGTACGGGATTTAGAAACAGCGCGCCAAGCGGGACGTTTTGTAAACTCAAAATCCCATACAAAATGACACTTAACGCAAACGCGTACGTCACGTTTCGCTATCGAATAAATTTACACTAGGGGTATAGTACTAGACTAAAGGAGTAGAGTAGTAGTTACGCTCTGATTTTAAAACGACTAGCTGGATTGCTTTGAAACTTTGTACTTACAATAGGATAAGGTATATCTATGTAGCAGTTGTGCCATTCTCGAGATCGTTCTCCGTTTTTCATAGGGAATAATCTCGATGTAGCTTAAGATACCATAGTCAAAGAAATACAGTGTTTTAGTATTCATACAAAACTTGTTTTTGCTCTATTTGGTTTATTTTATAAGTTATATAAACTAGTTACAGACATACTGTACCTCATGTCATTGTATGTACAAAGTTTCATTACAATTCGGACCCAGGTACGTCCTTAAACTACGTTCAAAAGAGAGGTATGGGCATTGTGAATGTCATCTCGCTTTGTGTGGTAGGGCACAGCCAGTGGATGTCATTCCAGATCTACAGCAGAGCCCAACTGGGGAAGTACCTCCACCTTACAGAAAACAGCAGCCAAATAGCACTAGACCCTACTCATAGTGTTGTGTTCCTGCCGGTGAGTAAGGTTGCCAGAGCTCAATGAGGAGGGGCGGGTTTAGGGTCGGCAACGCGCATGTAACTCCTCTGGAGTTGCAGGCGTACATAGGCTATGGAGGCTGCTTACCATCAGGCGGGCCGTATGCTTGTTTGCCACCGACGTAGTATATAGAGAAAAAAAGAAAAAAAAAAAAAAAGAGAACGAAATTCCGTTTGTATGGGAAGGTGAAATTTGGCCGAGCTTACTGCGGACTCTTGACGATCGGTTCGGTCTTGCACTTTCAAATCGGTCATGTGATGCCAGTTATGATAGGTTTATGATATTATTTCAATTTCTTGGTTACACAATGGAAATGATTGCGTGTATAAAACTGTTACAGATACCTATGTAAGACTTTTGTTCTTAGTATGAGATATCTTTATTATGGTAACTAATGGCCTGTAGACACGTACCTATCGAAATAATAAAGAATAAGAATAAGAAAGTTTTTATTGTCGACTGTGTAGGTATACATATAGATGATCTGTACAAAAAATGGTATCAACAGCTGCCCTTTGCGAACATACAATATAATTCTTAAAACTACTTATAAACGAAACACTACTACATTAACTAATTATTTACATTTTGTCGCCACATTGCATCGTCACATAAGGCTGCTTTTCCACTAAGGTGAAGATGAGCGGGGAAGAGAGAAATGTGCGCGTAATGGCCAGCATTGGTTGTAATCCACATCTCTTCTCCGCTCCGCTGGATTACAACTCCTCTTATCTCATTGGAAAGGCAGCCTAAGCCACAATATATTATTAGATATTCTTAATTGTGATACACTTGTCATTATCCCGATTTTTGTCGCACTTTTGTTATTTAGCAGGCAATCTGTTACGGTCTCTGCTATTCATTTATAATAATGATTGATTAATATTTTCTAAACGATTCACATATCGTAATTAATGCTTAAACGCATATGAGTATAGTTCGTGTCATCCACGATGACGCGCAGATTAGTCAAATCTAACCTTTAATAACATGGCAATACGAGTCATGTCACGCGTCTTCGTGAATGACACGATCTATAGTTGTAAATATTTGGCCCACTAAACTTGAGCCCAGTGACTAGATCATTCGATCCTAAAATAAATCGATCATAATTGATTAGAGCCGTCAAAATACGAATACAATTTGTGGCGATGAATCGATTATTAATCGGCAGTTGCACAGGATCTCGTCTAGTATCGATTTGTTTATCAATTGAGTACCTAGGTATTAAGAGACGACCACAAAACGGGTATTTTATGAGATAATCCTGTCCTTATTTTAGAACATAATTACTTAATTAATAAACGTACTATGATTAAGCACCAAACAACAAAGTAAACTATACGATAGTAAAAAAAATTACAGCTGCATAATCGTATTATTGATAGTTTTCTCAAATGTGTACGTTTCTGTATCGAAAATCGAAACAATCGAAGGTAAAGCAGATTTTTTTTTAATATAATTTTTTTTTTTAAGTTTTTTAATATCTTGTAATTGAATAGATTATTAAAATACATGAAAAATGTCTTAATATCTAAAATTTATTTAGTTGAATGATTACTTATAGTTATAATAATTTTAATAACATGATTTTACTCGTTTCGGAGGCTTAGATTCTTTTTGGATCACTGATCCAAAATAGTTTATGATTTTACAAAAGTCAAAAAAATTCTAATATTCTGTGTGAACGTATTCATGGGCCGCCATTTAATTGACCTTATATAACTATTTTGTAAAATTCTCGCCCTACGTCCTTCGCATTAAGACGAACGTGAATCGAGCGACCTAACAAATAGAAAATGGATAGGCGTCATTTATCATTATCACATTAAGAACAATAAGATACGTACAAAGCTTACTATAATAAATATTAATTTGCATGTTAATCTGTCGATTGTCTCTGCATTGTATGTTATACTTGTTGCCGAGCATTGGCCTAAGTAACAATAATGTAAATCAATATATTGTGATATCGATTAGATACTTTATCATAAGATCATAACTACAAGCTTTTAGGGCCTCCGCTAACTGGCGCGGGTGCACGGAGCGGACGAGCGGGTTAACGAAAAATAGTATGAGCGACGTTAACTGAAGCGGACGCGTGCGGCGGATTTCACCTACAAATAGCACCCGCGTGCGTGCGCACGCGGCGGGCATCCGCGTCAGCAAGCGTAGGCCCTTAGGATGAAAATCGCATCTCTACACTATTTTACATTAAGGCCGCACCCCGCGCCAACGACCTCGCGCGTGTGGGCGAAGCTTATACCTCACACCGCACCACCTGCTGCAAAAGATCGAGCGCGCAGAACTATGTGTCTGAAATAGAATTTCGCGTGCTCATGCAGCATAGGTCCGTCTAGCAACACGTCTTGCCCGCACTGACTATACGGACGCGGGACGAGAGCGGGGTAATGGTAGGAACCTAGGCAGGATTTAGGTTTTTTTTTAGGAATTGAGGCATAGTTTTATGAATTTGCAAAAAACAAGAATACCAAATCATTTTATAGTGTTTTGTGAGAACATTGTAAAGTTTCATATATTTTCGATAAAAGTTGCAGAAGTCATAAGGATACAACTGAAAGAATTAGGGTTGACTTCAAGATTTATTTTCTTCGCTTAATTAAATTAAAATAGATTTTCGGAAATGCCATATCATTGCTCATATCTTGTAGATTGTGAAGTATATATTTCTTTCTGCTCAAAATGTGTCTTATTTAATATAAAAAATGGTTCAGATTAACGTCGCACAGAGTAACGTGGTCGTAGTTTTGCGGTATTTCGCGGGAGGAGGAGCCTTAAAAACAGTTTCTATCACATTCTGCATTCACACGACAGATTAGCGAGCGCCAACAATTCACATTTTACCGCTTTAAAATTAATCATTATCTCCTATTGTTATCTGAACAAAGTCTATTTTCATATAATTATAGTTACATCGATCGCAAATCGATTCCCGCACCGATCATTTGTCAGAACAATAGATATCGAGTGATAGCCGATTGATTTCCGATTGTATTAATTCGGACACACATGTTTGCGGGATAACGATGTCGTGACCGGGCCGGCACTGACGGCTTTTCATTATCTATATTATATTAGTAGGTCAAATAAACAAATCAGATAGCGATTTAGTCTTCAGTGGTACAGTCGCCAGATATATCGGAGCGACCGACGTGCTCAAAAATATCTATACACGCACTCTAGCGCCTCGACAATAGAGGCGTGCTCAGATATTTGTGAGCACCTTGGCCGCTGCGATATATCTGATGGGAAGTGTACCGTAAAACCACCCAAGTACATATACAAAGCTTCGTTCATGTGTAATTATAATTAAAATGATTGTATTTCCATGGCAAAACCTGTTTATGAACGGAAGAACAAATTCAGACAAAACCAAAAAGCATATGTTTCTACTCGTCGACTGTAATGGTTGAATTATGATTTCGTATATCAAACTGTAATTACGTACTTTTCATGTATAGGCTTCCGACTCAACTATAATATTCATAAGCAAACGCTGTAGTCAACTATAATGAAATTTACTAATCACGTGGCGCACGGTCCGCTACCAACACAAATCAACGCCTAGATACCAACACGCGACTATTTCATGAGTAATATTCATATATTATACACGCGTTGATGTCTTTTGTACTACTGAGATACCTATTTTTTTTTAATATAAATAATTATTTAATTTTATAGTAAAAAAAATATTATTTTAGATGACTCGTAGAAAAAGTATTGTACACAATAGTGATATAATCAAGCTTTTCAATCTCGTACCTTCATTAGGCCTAAACACGGTACTCAACTGAACATTTCTCTATCATCGGAAGATCAGCGCTGGAAGCCACCAGCAACATGCTGAGATGAGGCCATTTCGTTATCATACTTCCTTTGTTTTTGTTATATCATGTAATTTAATGTGTTGTTTGTGTCTACGAATAAAAAATATTCTATTCTATTCTATTATATCACGATTGTATAGAATACCATAGTATTGCTACTGAATTACTTATTAAGCTTGTGGATTATATTTGTAGTACTAGGCAATAGAATAAACAATAAATTTACTGCAGTTTGACAATATAGTTCGCTTTCAGACATTCTTTTGCGAAAAGATAGAGATATTATCTAGGTATATTACACGGAATAGAAGCATATAAATAAACGTATGAATATAAATAATTTTATTGTAATGATGTAATTGTAACGTATGATTCTCATTATTAAAATACCTATTTTGCCGTATTGGTGCATTTGAAACCCCGAATAGTAGACGAGCCCAGCGGCTGCGTTTAGCTACTCCATTGTAGCTAAAAATACGGAAGGTGGAGATAAGGAACGAAATCTCCATATACCAAAAAGTGTCATCAAAAAACTTTAAATAGGTGGCGCTACAATACCTAGAGTACTTGAACAAAAAAATCAAATCATAGACAGCGCAAGTCACTCCGTCAATAACGCCTAGGTTCTTAGCTACACTAGCGCTACTCTGGAGAGATTTGGAACTATTATTTATAGCTGAAGGCTGGACACTTTTGCAACAGCTCTACCATGAGAGATGCCACTCCTCTTAATTCCACACTCCATAGCTAAAAAGTTGCATTCACAACAATACTCCTAGTTCCAAATACTGTCAAACGTCACATACGGTTGTTATGTAGGGAGTTTCTCGTTTCTTCGTGGAGTTCGGATTACGCTAACTACATCACGTCGCTAGTTAATCTGTTTGTAATTTACTTATCAGAGTGTAAACACACATAACAACGTTATGGTATCGCATGCGTGTATGCACATGTATAATTGTGTATGTAACACCGAGTGACCGATTTTAATCGCAATTATCATGCCCATATGCACTGATGTATTATGTATAGGATTATTTACATTAAATTAAGGTTAACCTAATAACGACGTAAGCAGGTTATATACTAGTTTGAGGATGTCACATAAATGTAGACACTATGGATTTTTTTTTATACTACGTCGGTGGCAAACAAGCATACGGCCCGCTTGATGGTAAGCAGCTTTCGTAGCCTATGTACGCCTGCAACTCCAGAGGAGTTACATGCGCGTTGCCGACCCTAAACCCGCCCCCCTTCGTTGAGCTCTGGCAACCTTACTCACATTTCTGGATTTTCGCATTAGATTACTTCAGAACAAGAAATCTGACTAAAGGGACCCAATGATTACCAGTAGAGCTAAAATGGTCGGCTCTTTATCATTTGTCACCATGCCTGTCACTTTCTAACAAGTATGTAAGTGCGAAAGTGACAGGCATAGTGACAAGTGATAAAAATGAAACCATGCTGCCACTGCAGTAGGGCTAAGATGGTCAGCTCTTTATCATTTGTCACTATACCTGTCACGTTCTAACAAGTATGTAAGCGCGAAAGTGACGGGCATAGTGACAAGTGATAAAAATGGAACCATGATACCGCCGCAATTCGCCGGACGATATCGCCCTGTCAGTTATTCGGAAAAGCTGACAATCGCCAATAACTGACAGGTCGATATCGTCCGGCGAACTGGTAATCAGTGGGCGTCTTTAGATATGTAAAATTCAAGACAATTTCGTGCTTTTCTTCTTGTACAGCTGATTGTCAAAAGGTTGACGTTTGACAATTCAGTAACCGCAAAACATACGGCGCAATACGAGTACAGCGCCATCTGTTTTGGATATCCAACAAAACAGTACGTTTTTTTAGACTTTACCCCTCTATTATGTACAATCAATTCTGTTTGCTGGAGCTCAAAAATGACCCCACGTATCATGCCGCGAGCAAACCAAGTACAATCAACTGCAGCAGTGTTACAGCGCGACATTACTGCCTCCTTAATTGCGGCTGCAAATGACAAAATCAAAGTTGTTACCCAGGTTTTAGCATTTGCGGCAGCAATGCAGTTGACAGTAGTGATGCATTGCAATTTTGCAGCAGTGTTGCAGGTGTAAATAGGCTGAATATGAACAGATAAATAAATAAATAAATATACATTATAGGACATCATTACACAAATTGACTAAGTCCCACAGTAAGCTCAATAAGGCTTGTGTTGAGGGTACTTAGACAACGATATATATAATATATAAATATTTATAAATACTTAAATACATAGAAAACACCCATGACTCAGGAACAAATATCCATGCTCATCACACGAATAAATGCCCTTGATAAAGATAAAGAAGTAGTTTATTTTGAAGGCATATTAACAACTCTGCCCGAGAAGATTTAAATCCCTCCTAAGTTGGAAGGTGTTCTAATATGGTAAAGATAAAATACTCGACAAGAAAATCTTATAATTATCGGATGTACATTCAATTGAAAAATACAATTTAAATTATTATAGAATTCATGAAATAACATAGAGTAGGTACTATTTAACCTTAAGGCTTCGTAAATATGTAACAGGTGTGTGCCAAGTGGCCCGTTTGGCAGATTTATTTGCGCACGCGCATTCTACAGTCCACATGCCGGTTGATACAGTTAGCTTAACATTAAACGGAATGTACTTAAGGCAAAACAATGAGAACGCCACAAGGATCTATCGAGAAAATTTTATGTTGTACTTATTTCTATTAATAATACAAGCCAGTTTTGTCGTTTGTAAAATAATATCGTATTTATACAAAGAAAAATTGTACGTATGCTAATTGAGACGCAAAAAAGTTAGATCATCGATTGCCTTAGCAGTATCAAACTGGCATATTCGCTAACGTCTGCTTAACTTGCTTTCTATACATCTCGCTCGCACTAATATGCGACTATGAGCGAAATGCATAGAAAGTAAATTACGCATCACGATATGTCAGTGTCAATGCCCTGCTGCGACCTCTGCGACTACACACTAACAGTTGAGACTCGTCAGTTTTCGCCCCAAGACCACAGACTGTCCGGCCGATATCTGTCGACACGACATCGACACTGACCAGAATCTTTAAACAGCCATTCATTCTCGGTTCGTATTAGTCACCAGGCCGAAACCTGGATAGAGCTGTTAGTGTGTGACCTTTTGCGATTAACTTACAGACTTAATATCATCCGGCGAACTGGTAATCTGTAGGCCCCTTAACGAGTATTAGTCTCGAGCTCCTAGTACCTTCACTCTCAAAAGTGAAGTTCACCAAAGGTCACGCAAACGAGACAGATCGTTACATTACGTTATGTCCGCCAACGAATTACCATACGCCTGCGAAGGCTGCAGGACAGGCGACAAGCCGACTGCCAGCCACGTTCGTTTGCATATGCCGGGCTAATTAACTACGAACTCATTTACATGGTCGCATATTAATTTACAACTACATAATAGATTTATACTACTGTATTTACAGAAGGTTCACTTCACTGATACCATTTAAAATAATTGAAATGGCACTAACATTGAATGCCTTAAATAGTTCCATATGAGCCTATCGAACAAATCAGTAAATTTTACTCTTATGAAAAGACAGTAAACTTTACTGTTTTTTGTAGCTAAAACGGTAGTGACTGTTCATTTATATTTATAGTTTTGTCAATACTTAGAAATGTTCAAACAATTAACGTTCCTGTTTTGTATTTTACTGTTTTTCAAACATTTGTTGATATTGTATAAAGTAGTTACTCTTAATGAAAATCACTTTAATGTGTTCTTATTGTTTAGTTAAAAACCCAATGTGTGGCAACAAATATGTATCGTCGCCTAGTACGGTCACGTCTGAAAATATCGATACAAAAAAGTGCCAAAAATATGTATACACGACTTTATTGCTCTATTGACTATTAAGGTAGTGTATACATATTTTTGGAACATTTTTCGTACCAATATTTTCAGACGTGACTGTACGCATAGTACAAAAGCTTTGCTTACTTTGAGACTAACCGATTTGTGTAAGATTGTCCCCAAATATGTTTTTAATATTTTGTCTACTTTTTGTCCCAGATAACCTACAAATATGTATATAATAGTAGAGCGTGTGCTGATTAATTTAGATACGTGGCACATACTGTTAAATTATATTTAATGTATACTTATGTGGCTATCCATCAGAGAAGGGTCCTTATGCTCGATGGAAATGAAACCATTCTCTAACAGAAAGCCACTTAAATTTACTCCGATTTAACTAAAATGTAAATTTGGATTATGTAAAATAAAAACCAAACAACATATCGATATTTTATCTCAAATAAATCCATACAGTAGCTACATGTAGGTACCTACTTAATTAATAATTCATTAGTATATATATTATGCACCTACATGTAATATCATTCATTAAACATAAATAACTTTCCATCTGTAGCGTGACAAAAACATAAAACAGACAAAATGCGTGCCGAACCACGCATAATAGAGGGTTCTATACCTTCACGCGTTAAGACAAACATGAACTTACCGTCCATCGGACTTAAGTCCTTTGTTGGTCCTTTATCTTATAAATGGCTTATCTACATGATCATAATATCGTCAGGTACGGTCGCATCTGAAAATATCGATACGAAAAAGTGACAAAAATATGTATACACGACTTTATTGCCCATATATTAAGGTAGTGTATACATGTTTTTGACACTTTTTTCGTAGCGATATTTTCAGACGTGACTGTACCAAAACTTACTATTTGCAAAAAAGAAATACAAAAATCAATCATACTTTTGGTACTCCCTTAGGGTTCAATGTGGTTCTGGACTTGTGGCATTAACGAGTTCTGATTGTCATCTGTCGATATTCAAAATAGAAAGCGTGTGTTTATGCTCCATCATCTTAATTCAATCAACCTTTTTTTTATATTTCTGGCTCCCGTTTCAAAAGTTACAAACGGACATATCGGCATGTCGAAACTATTTCCGTCATTGCCTACGGAACCCTAAAAAATGACCATATTTGACTCTATTATCAAATACCCATATTATCATTTTTGGACCCGGGTATGTCCTGGACCCGGGTATGTCCTTAAACTACGTCCAAAAGAGAGGTATGGGCAATGTGAATGTCATCTCGCCTTGTGTGGTAGGGCACAGCACAGCAGATGTCATTCCAGATCTAGAGCAGAGCCCAACTGGGGAAGTACCTCCACCTTACAGAAAACCGCAGCCAAATAACACTTGACCCTACTCATAGTGTTGTGTTCCTGCCGGTGAGTAAGGTTGCCAGAGCTCAACGAGGGGGGTGGGGTTAGGGTCGGCAACGCGCATGTAACTCCTCTGGAGTTGCAGGTGTACATAGGCTACGGAGACTGCTTACCATCAGGCAGGCCGTATGCTTGTTTGCCACCGACGTAGTATAAATTCAACGTTACAGTTATATGCAGCCGGTATGCATTCGTAACGGGAAACGTTATAACCATTATGATAAAAACGTTAACATCGATTCAAATCCGAAGTCGTAAACTTTTTATGAGGTAGTTTTTATGAATTCATGGGAATGTCATGCATAATGATGAGGCCGATTATCATTACAATCTTCTTAATTTACGATAATTCATCTAAATGCTCTCAGTTACATGATTTTAAATTTTACTAAGATTATATTAAAATTATCATTGTGTACAAACGTTACTTATTGAATTTTTCCTACTCCTCTACTGTTTTCTGTCATTTATGCATTCATTAACACGAATATAAGAACATACATAAAAGATTTCAAGAAAAGTCTATATTGTCTATTCCTCATAAAAGCTCTTGTGCTTTTATAAGCTATAACGTTACTGCGATTAATGGCTACCAACCTAACAAAACCAAAACGAATACAGTTTTAAACTAAGTGCATTGATGCCAACTTATAAAATATTCATTTGGTTGCATAGTAAAAATAATTACTTCATAAGTCAGTAACACGCATGTGACACCCGTAATATAGCAACACCCATAGCCTACGAAGACCGCTTAGCGTTGCTTGTTAGTCTCCGTAGGCTACGGTGGCCAAAATTGAGAAAAAACTGTCCAAAAAATTAATTTAGCAAGTAGCAAGTACCAGGGCCTCATGAGTTACGAGGTGTCGCCGACCGGCCGGCCGCGGCCCGGGGCGGGCCGGGCGCGTAACAAGGTATGCTCGCGCGTCTTGGCTATATACTTTTGCTGTAATTTGTTTACCTAAATTAAGATTTATTTTTGTTGACTCGTAGGAAAAATATTGTATGCAACGTTGTATAAGTAGGTCAAAAAATTCTCGTGGCGTATTCCTTTACAATGTTCGCCTACGCCTTCGGCTCCGGCTCACATTGTAACTCACGCCACTCGCCTTTTTTGACCCTTCTTATACAACTGTTGCATAAAATACTATTATAATTTTCAGTCTTAAATGCCTAGCCAAGACAATCGCTGATAAAAACCGCCAATCGTATTTTAACTAGTGTATGGAAATAGTGACGTGACTTTTCATGGCGTCAGTTGGAGAAATTGGTCAAACTATAATTTAAGCATTTGGGATCATTCCAAGGTCCTGCGCCAAAGAAGGTCTATCGTTATTTTTCTTGTTTAATATAATCTTGCAATTTTATCCGTGGTACAGTCACGTCTGAAAATATCGATACGGACAAAGTTTCAAAAATATGTATACACTACCTTAATATATGGGCAATAAAATCGTGTATAGATATTTTTGGCACTTTGTCCGTATCTATATTTCAGACGTGACTGTACTAGCGGATATATAGACAAAATTTGAACCAAATCACACTTAAGAAAGTATGACATTTTGAAAGTAGACTTATTTAGCTTAAAGGACCGAGCCTTCTTTGGCACAGGTACCTTATATTAGACCATATATTAAGCTTAAGTGACTAGTATCAAATGTGCAAGCGCAATGCCTTTAGATAACTGTCTCGAACGTGATTGTGCGTGCGTGAACGTGGCCGGTTGGAATCAGGTCGCACATGTGAATGCGACCGCGGCCCACCTGCGTTCACGCACACTCTATTATAGGAACCTTCTATATCATACAGGGTGCCTGTAAGCACAGAAAAAATAATAGCACTACCGTACAGAAATGACGCTTCCTACGAAATCGAAGTTTGACAACGATTCAGGGACGAATCATGCAGCCGACGCTCAAAAGACGCTAATGTGGGGTGGCCCTAAGCGTTCGCAACACGTTTTTTTGCAGATTGCAGCCTTAATATGCGATAAATAGCAAAACAATCCTTTTCTTTCTTGCGTTGTCCCGGAATTTTGCCACGGTTCATGGGAGCCATGGGTCCGCTTGACAACGAATCCCCAGAATTGGCGTAGACAGTTTTTACGAACGCGACTGCCATCTGACTTTCCAACCCAGAGGATAAACTAGGCCTTATTGGGATTAGTCCGGTTTCCCTACGATGTTGTCCTTCACCGAAAAGGGACTGGTAAATATCAAATGATATTTATTTCGTACATAAGTTTCGACCCGGGGTTTGAACCCGCGATCTGCGGATTTAAAGTCGCACGCTCTTACCGCTAGGCTACCAGCGCTCAATCCTTTTGCCTGCGTGAAATACCATCCTTATTCTGCGACAATGAAACTCCTGATTAATATAGAAATTATACTATACAGCAAGTCCACAACCGGTGGTCAAGTTGTATTACAGCTTAATCATTTGATTAGCGACCACGCCCGGGACCATTAGACGTGTTATCTCGTCAGAGGACAATAGAATGTCAGGCGCAATTAGACGGCGTAATTAACACACGCGACACGGTGTACGCCAGCGGGAAAGGGCATGAACATAAATTGTCTGATAATGATTTAATTAACCCTTTGAACGCCACACATATCGGCGCGTCATCGTGAAGTTAGTCGGAATACACGCAGATATTGGTGCATTGATATTGGGCTGTGGCAAAGCGCGTCAAATGGCTTCTTGGCGGTCAACGGGTTAAGGGGAGTTTATAAAAAATGGAGCTGGGAAGATCTAAGTACCACCCATACTAGCGTCTTTTGAGCGTTGGTGTCTAGTCAGCGCTATGGAAAATGGCGTCGTTGCGCAGTTGTGCCAACGTTGCGTCGAGCAGCAGGGCGTAGAGTCGCCGACGCTCAGGAGACGCTACCTTGAGGTGGCTCTAACTCATAAATACCTATAAGCGATACGTATGTTTTTTTTTACATATTTACCCTACACGCAACAATGGTATTTTATCTTACACCTTTAAACGAGCAATTCTTGTATATAAATTTATATATTTCGGGGATCTCGGAAAGGGTTCTAAGAATTTCGATGAAATTTGCTATATGGGGGTTTACCGGGACGAAAAAACCAGATATTTATCATATGTAGATCTGTTAAAAAAACTTTTAAACACCAATTTACTATTTCAATGTTTATAATATGGCTACATGCTATTAAATTAATATCATTAAAAATATAAATTTCCAGTTTGTAATAGTAGTAAAGCCAATTTATTTATTATCGATCATTTATATATTATCGTCAATTATTTACGTCAATATAATAATATAAGGGTATAATATAATGTTTTATGATAATTATTGTTTGGTTTTGTTTCTTTTATGATCATATAACAAAGACGAAACAAGAAGAGTGTTTGGTGTTGTAAATTCATTCAGTACCCCTAGTGTAAATTTTATCGACATCATAACGTGACGAACGCGTTTGCGTTAAGTCTCATTTTGTATAGGATTTTGAGTTTCCAAAACGTCCCGCTTGGCGCGCTCTTTCTAAATCCAATACAAAATGAGACTAAACGCAAACGCGTACGTCACGTTTCAAAATCGAATTTATTTACACTAGGGGTACAGATCATTAGGTACATATTAAATACAAGTATACATATTTAAAATTAAACAAAATATAAGTAATTAAGGATATCATCTGCCTTCTTGCATTGAAATATCGTGATAAATAAGCATCCATATAAAACTTTACTATCGAAAACATTATTAAAACTAATTAAAGAACTTGTAACATTAAAAATAAATGGTCATCTCATTAAAACGCTGTAAACACAGATAAATAACCGGCAGAGTCGGTTCGTGGATGAATTAGTACATGAAATAGATTGATATGTCCGGCGGAGAAGGTATTTCCATGAGTGATACGGTTGCGCTGGGCGCGAGGTACAAGAGACTAGCATGATAAATAGGTTGTCCGTATATAATTTCGATTGATTGGGTGGGAAAGAGCATGCATGTGCATGTGTGATACGGTTGCGCCGAGCGTAGGTCATAAGACACTAGCGGGCTGAAAAACTAAATCCGAGTATAGACATAGTTCCAGCCCAGTGATTTTCAAGGGTGTCCTTTATAATGAGAACAACCCTTTGTTGACTTTTGTCCACATTATTATCATATTTACTTCCAAACAGTTGGTGGTCTCTGTCAAAAAATATTATTGTGAATGGTCCATTTAGAGATGTACTATTTAAATGTTGTGTATAGACATGACACTCTTTCTTCATTTCGAATCTAAAATTCTCATCTCGGTATGTTTTATACATGTCTGTGTAATTCCACTGCCGCTGTCGAAAGAGCAACAGTGAGAACCATAAAACTACCTGTAATATACGAGTAACATGGGCAATTACAAAATTAATATTTAGTTTCATGTTAAGTAATATCTTATATTCTGAAAATAGCAGGAAATTATTTTAGTCCGATGCGCCTACGTCTTCACTGGCCGATCGACGAAGCAAGACCATTCCCACGCTAAGCGACGCTTCGTACAGTCACGTCTGAAAGTATCGATACGAAAAAAGTGCAAAAAATATGTTTACACTACCTTAATATAAGGGCAATAAAGTCGTGTATACATATTTTTGGCACTGTTTTCGTATCGATATTTTCAGACGTGACCGTACAGCGGTGTATAATAATAATAATAAATATTATAGGACTTTATTACACAAATTGACGAAGTCCCACAGTAAGAACAATAAGGCTTGTGTTGAGGGTACTTAGACAAGGATATATATAATATGTAAATATTTATAAATACTTAAATACATAGAAAACACCCATGACTCATTAACAAATATCCATGCTCATCACACGAATAAATGCCCTTACCAGGAATTGAACCCGGGACCATCTGCTTCATAGGCAGGGTCACTACCCACTAAGCCAGAGCGGTCATCAATGTGTATCCTCGTCCGCTGCCGCTCATAACTCACGTCATTGCGTTAGGGATTGTAGGCGCCCTTGATCGCGACTGAGCCATTAGTATTACGTGAATTATACGCGCGGTTCGACGAACCGGGAGCGAGGTGTGTCGAGAAATGCCACGGTGACCGTGCGCCGTGTGTGCTGGCACTTTCGCTCCCGCCCTGGGGACCTACCGCGAACCATTTTTTTTTCGTTCGCCTTTTCAGCACACTTGCTTGAAAAAGATCTTATTTTATGCATACCTGCATACTGAAGGACATTATTACCCAAATTTACTAAGTCCCACAGTAATAGTAAACTCAATAAGGCTTGTGTTGTGGGTACAGTCAGCATCAAAAGTAGCGGATCAAATAACGCTTCATAAGTATCTACCATTCCGTAACAGCTTAACAAAAAGTGGTGTCTTTATACAGAACAACTAAGACTGTAAAAGATATACCTTTGGACCCGAATTTTAGAAATTTATCTATAATTGGAAAAGTTATCCGGAATATACAGATACTTTTGGCGCGTTGTTTCATCCGCTACTTTTGATGCTGACTGTACTTAGACAACGATATGTTATATATATAAATATTTATAAATACTTAAATACATAGAAAACACCCATGACTCAGGAACAAATATCCGTGCTCATCGCACAAATAAATACCCTTACCAGTATTTGAACCCGGGACCATCGGTCTCAAAGGCAGGGTCACCACCCACTAGGCCAGACAGGTCGTCACTTTGTTTGACTCGTGATTTTCCATCTGGTTTTATTGTAATAAGCCCCTTAAGAGCAATTCCTAGCTGAGCAACTTTTCAAATCTCGAATTTTTGAAGCTATGTTTCTGTCGCGCTGCGGTGGGCGGGAGCCGGAGCTATCTAAGTGTGAGTGCGCGCACACAGACGCGAGACTCGTGCGCTCGCTCATTGCGCGCCGTTCCGTTGACATCGCCCGCGAGCCAGACGGAATTTATTCTGCGCTGCCCGACGCAAGTTGTTTTTGTTGTTACCACGTAATATTGTTTTTCATTTTTATATTATACTGTATCTATTACACCCTAATACCAAACACCGATAGGGTGTACCTGTACTAAATGTATTTTACACCTATGATGACGAAATAATAAATTATTGTTGATTGATTGATATTAATTACCATATAGGTAAAAACTGCAAAAAAGAATGATGTCTCAGCTTCGGTTGTCGTCGTACGGTCAAGTGCAAAAATATGTATCGAAAGAATCGTCTCATAAATATGGTACTACGCTCTTATTACACTGGAATAAGATGCTATGGGACATATTTTTGAGTAAGATGTGTACACCCATATTTTTACACTTGACTGTACCTATCCGTATCAGTAAGTTGGGAGTGATCATGGTGTGTTGTGAAATTTTGTAAGTAGGTATAAATATACCTATGGTTAAACTACAATCTATTTAACTTGTAGTACGATGGGGCTAAACTTGGGCCGCCTTATTGAAGAACGTTTCGCAATGACAATCTGGGTAAAGTATGTTGGGATAATGCCGGACAATTTTGGGACCAATTGAGAGAACTCGTGAAAAAATGTTTTTTCGAGATCTCAACACGTGACAGATTCTTGAAGTACGTAGCGAATCGTTAATTAATAACCGTTGATTCGGCCTGAATTTTGGTAATCTTCAATATAGAACGGTTTTAGTTTTATACCTGTGTAAAGATGAGACATACTTTTTTTTAGGGTAACGAGTGTTTTGCCATCAAGGGAGAACATTGGATGGTGAAAAAAAGTTGCTTCTAATGGAAAGAGAATAAGGTATCACAAAGAAATAGGTCCGGTGTCTACCCTTTTGTATCCGATCTTAACCCTGATACAAAAATTGATAAAATTGTGGCTCTCAAACTTTGATACCTATGTCATAAGTAAACAATGTGCTAAGAAACCTCTTATTGTACGGTTTACCCGAAGTAATAAAAAAAACCACTAAAATAATAGATACGTTGCGAAGTTTTGACAATTTAAGATTTCGTGAACTGTACAGGTTTAGGGAAAGTGTAAATGTATTGTTTATTGAATGGAATGTACTGGAAGATATTATGTACTTAAGTAGGAGGGACAAAAATCAAAATAAAAAATAATCGTGCCCAGTCATTTTTAATGAAGGTCGCCAAAAAAATAAGAATCAAACTTAGAAATCAAAAAGACTAAGTAGTTCTTTTAAAAGGTCAAGGTCACTGAGAGCCCATCTTGAAGTATGGAAAATAATTAAAATTGCGATTTTGTTGGTTTAATTTTGCAATTATGTATATATATATATATAGTTGCTATACAATCTTTTTTTTTTGTTAATATGTAAGGATCGTATGTAAAGAGTAAAGTAAATATATAGGAAAAGAGAGCCCTCTTGAAGCATTTTAAGGAAACTAATTTCGAAGCTCTATCTCTATTTTGTATCCGAAACTAGCAATGTATGTATGCGTGCACATCTACATATGCATCCGTATGTGTAGGTACTTTATTGCGAAAAATTGCTCATTTATTTTACTCGATTTTGTTATAAATTTCAACATGTATCATCATCCCTATACAATATAAATATTCTTTATTGCACACCTCAATAAAAGAAAACAATACAAAAGAAAATTTAAAACACATAAGCACAGGTAAACAACATGCGGTCTTATCGCTAAAAGGCAACCTTTGGGTTGCGGAAATTAAAAAAAATACATTGTCAGTAACCGTCGCGCTGGTAGTGGTACTGGATAAAAATAATGGTACGAAAGTGTGATCAAGAAAACAATAAATGTGATAATTAAGGTCAGTAGGTAAATTGAAGAAAATTTAAAGTTTGATAATCACTGCTGTTTTTTAAATAGGTAAAGATCTGATTGTTTCTGGTCCGATCTTTACCTGGAAGGGTCAAGATCGGATATCGGTCTACAGCAGTGCTAGGTCTGTTAACACAATTACAAAAACAAACACAGTTTCATCACAATACGCAAAATAATTTACAGAGCGAAGATCGGATAGAAGGAAGAATTCGCGAAATTTACCTTGCTCTCTGTAATTGCACATAGCACAAGCCCGACTCCCTGAGCGACGCGGGGACACTGACAGTCGAGGCGCAATGAAATGGCGTCTTACACAATGTTGCCAACATTAAAAAATAAAGCCAAATTAGGAGGGGAAATGAATGTCCTACGTTCTTCACCCGCATCCGGTATTTACCCAACATACCTTAATCGTTGAACCGCCGCATTTCAAAATGGCCCTTATTTTGATATCGGCTAGCCGTAATGTAATACGGCGGATTATACAATACGACTGCGATACTTATATATAAATCCCCTCGTCAATGTAATTTCATTAAATTTGCTATTTAGTGGCAAACATCAAAGTAGTTATCTTTTACTTGTGACGCACAAGTGTGAGCAATGTAAAATACTATATTTCTAAAAAAAATTGCCTACTACGTAATAAAAGAAAATGTAATTATTAAATTATAATACGAAAGGTGGTCAAATCGCAAAATGCTGTCGTTTTATTTAAAATAATGAAATAATTAGACCAGTTCCGAAAGTACCGGGAAATCCCGGTTCTTTAAAACAGTACCGGTTCTGCAATCCCTAATAAGGATGTTATGCCCATCACTATTCCTTCTGTGTACGTATATTTAGAAACTGTCTCCGCCTCCAATTCGTGCGATAAGGACAACTGCAGCTCGGACCGAAATTCACTCGCAAAAAACTCAAAAATCGAGGTTTCGCTCTCGACTGTTTCCTCCTCCAAAACGCAACTAATCATTATGAAATTTTGGAAATTTCAAGAGGAAGAAATAATCTATGCCGCTATGTTTTGATTTTTTTGATATTTTTTGTCATATTTGTATACTGTACCTTTTTTTACAGCCAATTCAATTTAGCCGTTTTTGCGATTTTCGAGGCGCTGTATCTTTCTTCAAAATAAAATAATCCAAAAAAACAAAACATAGCGGCACAGATATTGATGATATTGATCTTATTTGAAAAAATCACTGCTCTAGGTTAAAAATCCAGGGAGGAATCAGTCGAGAGCGTTTGTATGGAAAAATCGCAACTAGGAATTCCTCTTAAAAGAGCCCACTGATTACCAGTTCGCCGGACGATATCGGCCTGTCAGTTATTCGCAAAAGCTGACAATCGCGACCCCTTAAGACTCAATCGGTGCATAAATCTGCTTGTACTTAAAGCATATAAAATCATTCTTATTTGATAAATTCTTACAGTTACGAATTACATGCAAGTAAATAGGTACTTTATGTACCTACATACGTATTGATAATATGTTCACGTTCACTTATGCGTCAATTGCATTTAACTAACCTAGTTTATAGACTTTATAATATTTAATTGGTACTTAAGTGCATTTTACCGCAGCTTTTTATCGGAAATATTGTCCTTGTTAGATTTGAACGCGAAAGTTTAACTGTACGGTCGCCATCAGATATATCGGAGCCGCCAAGGTGCTCACAAATATCTGAACACGTCTCTATTGTCAATGCGTTAGAGTCCGTGTTTAGATATTTTGAACACCTCGGCCGCTTCGATATATCTGATGGCAACTGTAGGTATATTCCTCCTATCATGAATTTAAACTTTATTTCAAAGTGATAGGGTTCATTTTGCTTAATTTGTAAAGACCTTTCTGATTGTATTTGTAGCATTTAAACTGCGCAAACTGAGATATAATTAAGTAATGTACAGACCATTTTTTTTTGGCAATCCATCTAGGATTAATATGAAAGGGCTCTTAGTCCAGGGGTTCACAACCCTTTTTGCTTGTTAAATGATTTTCTCGTTATCAAATCATTAAAAAAAAAATATTTTATTTGGTAAGACAATCTGCTTCTGACATATAATCTTATACTTTTTTTTAATACCTACTGCAGCAAATATGAATTTAATGGCACCTAATGGATTTCCCTCTTCCGCGTATCTGGCATAAATAACAAATAACCGCCAGGAAACGGCCCTTAAATTAGTGATGTGATAGCTGAGGTAACCGTTATGAAATATGTTTATGAGGCATATAACGTTAATGACACCGTCGCTTATCGATACGTACGCGATGCTGTCATAGTACTTTTATGCCTGATTCACACTCAGCGCATTGGAGATATTTTAGTATCAATAAGTTGCAAAACTATTTATGTACGTTAATCGCACAAGCAGCTATGTGTAAAATAAACTTGTAATAAGAAGCTTTTTGTGAGTACCTTGTCGGCGTGATTTACCATGGTCACCTTTTCCCCATTATTAGCAATTATATGGTTAAGTACTTAGGATGCTGTCTTGTACAGAATTAGCGTTTTTTAAAGTTTTTTTTACCTTTACAATGTCACCTACATAATGGCGCGCGTTATATCACTCTTATGCTAAGAAATACCAACTGGAATAATAGGATTTAATGGGATTCGATCATTTTCCTGTGGATATTATCAATATATCTTCATAGTGTGACTCGTACTTAACACACACGATACTTATTTCCAGTTTTCGCCCGCGGGTCATGCGCTGACCCCCGCCGTTCTGCCAAGGCCCACCGCTCTGATTCATAACTATTATAAAACCAACATTTAATATTAATTGCTAATTTATACTCCAAATGTTGTCAATGCCACGGCCGAAGTACTGTTAATCACTGGTGACCCATAAAATTGGCTTGAATATATTGTGTAGGTTGTGTTACTGTATCGTGGGAACATTAGATCGCACACACTCGCGCAATTTTACCAAATCGGATTACATTTTACGAAAAAAGGAATCGCCTGCTTAGTATCATAAATCATGCTTTGTTTTGTTTTAGTGTTGGTGATGAGTAAATAAATGTTATAGGATAATCGAACACAATTATAAGTACGAAAATATTCCAATAAGTTTTATGACTATGTCTTTTTGCCAATGGATTGATTTTTCTAATCGAGTTCTTGTGCGTCGCGTTCTTTAAAGTGAGTAAAAAATCTTGACACGTTACTGCATGACACAGTACAATGTTTGTAGGTATACACCGTGGGCTCAAGTAACTCGACAGATTTTAAATGTATATTCTTGACCTCATTTAGAGACTAAAATGTCATACAAAATTTTCAAAAACGGTCTTGTTTTAGAGATTATGGTAATTCTTGTGAAAATTTGTTTCTGTAATAACTTAGTGAATAACGCTTGTTCGGCTGCGACGCTACCAGTATGTGACTTGGTATATCTAAATATACCTACTGACAGACATTACAATTTTAAACACGCAAAATTTATCTGTAAATAAAAAAACTTTACTTATTCGTTGTAATATTTTTTTGCCCCAAGATGTAAACAGAAAACACACAAACATCACAAAAATATTGTTGAATTTGACCAAAAGTCATACAACAATTTTTGCTCCTTATGACCTCAGGAATGCGTGGTTAAAATCTGTCGGGTTACTGGAGCCCACGGTGTATATATCACATTAAGTACATAAACGTGTCGTTTTAACGGTGTTTTATGTAAATTATCTAATACAAAAATACTATTTCGATTAACCAATTTACTACCCAATCATCCTGTAATTATACCAATTTTGTACCAAAATGCAGATCAGTTGGACAAATTGGGGTAGGTAATCGAACTTCAAGGGTTAGCATTGCATATTAATATAATATCTGTAAATCATACACGTATGTACATTGTATGCATATGTACAGTCAGCATCAAAAGTAGCGGATGAAACAACGCACCAAAAGTATCTGATATTCCGGATAACTTTTCCAAATATAGATAAATGTTTAAAATTCAAGTTCAAACGAATATTTTATACAGTTTTCATTGTTCTGCATATAGAAGCATCACTTATTGTTAAGCTGTTACAGAATGGTACATACTTTTGAAGCGTTGTTTGATCCGCTACATTTGATGCTGACTGTACATACACCGCAAATATCTGTAAATCATATTGATCGCTTTGACTTTCATGGCAAGGACATATATGATTTGGGTTAGGTATTATCTTCTCCTGTTTAGGATATCTGTCATTCAGTTACGGTATTTTTAATTTGAAGATAAACTATCAAACAAGTATTCACCGAGTTTTCCGTTACATTTGATTGGCATGGAGAGATCACTGTCATTCTTAATATTCATCCGTCGAAGATGCGTT
The DNA here is from genome assembly GCF_033807575.1 of Cydia pomonella. NCBI lineage: Eukaryota > Metazoa > Arthropoda > Insecta > Lepidoptera > Tortricidae > Cydia > Cydia pomonella. Next base: position 44,414,927 of record NC_084703.1, read on the forward strand.
CGAAACTAGTTGAAACTTGTTTCGTATTCCATGGGAATAAGATAAATACTTGAATACGTTTCCAAATGGTGATACGGTGGATATTCTATGATGTTGACAGTGATTTTGACGGCGGGTCGCGGGGTTAATCGCAAGGGATTCAATCTCGCCTGACATTACGAGTGCTTGTGGTTTTTAACGTTTTGTAATGTTGCTGATTCGCTCCGGTCTCACCAGACACCAGTGCAGGTGGTTATTACGTGCAAATGGTATGTCTCCGTCTGGTTTGGTGTGAGAAAATAACGTGAGAAAACTTGCAAATCTGAAAAAAAAAAGTTATATCATTTTATTTAATCCAAATCGTACCTGACACGACAAAAAAACCAAAAATCGTGTCAAAAATAAAAGCTCTAGCGCAGAAGTTCCCAAACAGAATCTTTCAAAAGCATTGCGTACTAATAAAGCACAAGTTTACTTGATTTCCATTACCGAAAAATTTTAATCAATCAATCATCGTTTATTGCACCATGGTAAAAATACAAACGTTGTTACAAAATACAGTCTCTCATGGACCCTAGAAGGGCATAGCAAATATTTCCTTAAACTAAGTGTTATTAAAATAACTTTGTACGGGATATACTTATTAACTATAATTATATCTGATCAATACTAAGTTATTTAACAAATTTATCATTGAGAAAATCTGTAACTGAATAATAAGCTTTTTCTGCAAGGAACGATTTCAACTTATTCGCGTATGTTGTGTCCCTTTCCTCTGCCTTTATATACTTAATTCAGAGAAATTTTACGGCTGCATAATGAGCGCTTTTTCGGTATATTTTTAGGCGCGGGTAGTTCAAGTTTGTATTTTTGTCTTTTATTTGGCAGCTCTCTGAACAAATGCATATTTTTTTGCCTAATTCTAAAATGTAATGACTTGGTAGAGTGAGTATGCCGTGTTTAATAAAATAGGGTTTTCAGGTATCTCGATTTTGTTAAATCATGTCGTATTGCTTTTTACTTATTGGGGCACGACACAAAAATGGTTTACCATCCCTGCTCAGCCTTCACGTCGTCGTGTCTATTTGTACTTTTATTATTTTTTAGATCCATAACTTTTTTCACTCGATGTATTTCTTTGCCCTTAAAAACTAAAGGTTCATAATCCAACGGTCAGTCCAATATCGTCCGGCGAACTGGTAATCAGTGGACCCCTATATATATAGGTCTCATCATCATGACCTAATGTGGCATTTGAAGAGTCACGCATCTGCCGTTATGATCGAATTTGCGATACTAACAGAACCTTCAAGAAAAATCTTATAACGACTTTTCATATAAATTTACGCCATTTTAATAATAAAACAGTAGCACGTGTACACTGTACAGTCGTAACGAATGAACGCCAAAAGTATCTGCTACCCTGGAAAGTGGCGCGGACGACGGATTTTACCGGTACTGGCACCCGCGTGCGTGCGCCCGCCCTGTGCACCCGCGCCAGCTAGCGGACGTCCTGATCCGCTTCTTTTGATGCTGCCTGTACCAGACTCCACTCTGCAAATTTACAATACGCAGTCCTTATTGCAAACACATAAGGTTCACCAATGATTAACAGTGTCGCTTCTAATGTACAATTACAATTATGCCTACAAGAGATTTAATTGAGATTTATAATATAAGCCTAACATCGTGTAAATTGATAAAATCTGCCGTAACCCATAAATTGCACGGTAAGGTGCTGTGAGAGGATCCGACTTGCGTTACTGATCAATCGAAGGTCTAGAACGTACTAATTGCAGTGTTCAGTGGCATATGTTTGTGTTTAAGTTAACACAGGGTTAATCGATAAAGGGCACTAAAGTAGCACAATAAAGCTGATTAAGGGCTACATAGCAGATGTCTTCAAGCTATCACAAATCGCTGTAATTGAGTTATTGTTACTTCATATAGAGTAGCCATACCTACCAAACAATGAAAGTATCGCAATCGCAATCTGTAGGCGAAGGGAGGGAGGCGAAGAGTTTTGGTCTCGACGAGATTTACGCCCCGCTTCCACGCAAACTTCTTTATATAACAACATTCATGAACCTGAAATAAATAAATAAATATTTGGGGACAATCTTACACAGATCGACCTAGCCCCAAACTAAACAAAACTTGTACTATAATATAAATAGAGATAGCTTAACTTGTTCTTAGGAAGCAAGAGGGCTTACAGTTTACTTACAGTGTTAATTCCTTTGTAAGGCCCTGGAAAACGAGTAGTGAAATTGCCCTAATTACAAAATAATACGTATATTATCTTCAATATATTCTCCTTCGGCTTTGATACACAAACGCAAACATTTGTTAAATGATCAACACATTCTTCCTTGCCGTATCCGGCGACTCCATCAACAATTCTTATCCGGATTTTGAAATGCCCTAATGTGGCTCGCAAAAACAAACCCTGTCTTGAAGTTGGCCAGTCAAGTTGATGTCTGATTCTGCAAAATGTTCATCAATATGCACCGGAAAAATCATATATGCATGCAGAGTGAATCATTGTTGTACCATTAGCATGTTGTGATAGAAATGTCGAAACGTTATAGGGTTAACGGATATTGCGACTGCACGATTTTGTACGACAACTGTATTTGCCAGGTCTTTGATGTTTTATACAGTATTTGTGCGAGCTTAAATTACCATTCAGCTGGTTATGTTTACGATACATAATTTAATTAATTAAGGTGCTTGGAAAAACTTCGAAAGCGCGATCACCTTTAAAATGGCCCGCTCTTTCGAAATTATCCCAATGCATCACGTCATGCTCTGCAGCAACCCCACATTGCGTTTTGGCATATATTATTAAAGGAGGATTTAGACGACCGTCCCGCGTCCTGGCATTGTGGGTAGTGACCTATGAAGCCGATGGTCCCGAGTTCAAATCCTGGTAAGGGCATTTATTTGTGTGATGAGCACGGATATTTGTTCCTGAGTCTTGGGTGTTTTCTATGTATTTACGTATTATCGTTGTCTGAGTACCCACAATACAAGCCTTCTTTCGCTTACTGTGGGACTAAGTTAATTTGTGTAGTAATGCCCTATAATATTTATTTATAAAAAAAAAGTACACGTTTCGTACTCAATTTGTACTTACTTGAAACATTTTGTATCTCTATAGTTTGGGAGTACAAGCCAAATGAAGTTGGAGTTGCTGTAGAGCATCTCTCTAGCATCCCCCACTGCGAATGATGTCATAATGAAATACAAATATGATGAAATAAATATCAAGATCGAATGCAGTTTACCTATAGTTTCTTCTGCCTTTTATATTTATTTTAGTTAACCATGAGAAACTACGGTTTATAAAAATTCTTGTGTGCGAAATTATTTTTGAATCCTTGCCTGCGAAAGTCATTGTCACTAAATTTTCTGTTACCGGGAACGAGTAATACTAAAACTATGCTTATCTGTATATTTGTTTTGTTCACAGACGATCGGGCACGTGTCCGGCGGGCACATCAACCCCGCGGTTACCTTGGGGCTGCTTGCGGCCGGCGAGGTCAAGATTATCAAGGCGCTGTTCTACATCGTGGTACAGTGCCTAGGAGCCGTGGCTGGCGCTGCCTTCATCAGGGTAAGTATCCGTCTCTGTCTTGCGTATCAAACCCGCGGTGAACTTGGGGCTGCCTGTGGCTGGCGAGGTCAAGGTCATCAAGGCGCTGCTCTACATCGTGGTGCAGTGCCTGAGTGCCGTAGCTGGCGCTACCTTCATCAGGGTAAGTATCCGACTCTGTCTAGCATATCAACCCGCGGTGAACTTAGGGCTGCTTACAGCCAGCGAGGTCAAGGTCATCAAGGCGCTGCGCGCAAATACATATCTATATCTTAGGTAGTCAAGTATACCGTCACACTGACTAGTAACGCAACGAGTGAGCATAAGGGTGGCCAAGAGAACGCGATGGCTTTTCTATCGTGCCAGATAAAACAGCAGCGGGCTTAAAGATCATGCTACTTCATCATGCATCGCCGGCGGATGGAAGTTTAATGTACCTTGTTAGCGTTGTTGCCCTATCCCGCTTATCAGCAAGATAGCAAAAAGCACTAGCGTAATTAATGGGAATAAAGCGGGCAAAATGCGAATTTGGTCGCGATATTATTATAGTCCCCATTTGGCTTTTTTTACATAGAACATAAAACGTACTTTTTCACATTTTACTTCGTCGTGGTCCTCGACACCTGATATCGAATAATGTGAAGAAGCTTTGTACCTAGCCTAGTACCTACCCACACACACCTACCTTAAAACTGATTCCCTTTCGCATACACATGTGTCGTTTGCCCTGACACTGGCATAAAGGTGGTACATAAAGGAATCGTAGCGGCCTTCACGAGATGCGTCTTGTTAGCGGTGACAGCTCAAAGGCGTTATTAAGTGATCTTATTGAGAACATGCACACACCTGACAGTTTTGAGAAACGATTAACGTGCAGATTAGGAGGAAAAGCTGTTAGTACTAATCATAGCTTAAACTGCATTTTTTGTGTAAAAGATGACCGTTATTGATTTTTTTAAGTAACCTTCGGTCTAGCTGCGTTGTCTTTCAAGCTATACCCAACACACTAAGGGGTTATTAAAATAATAATCATAACCTAAATCTATGTCTTATAACTAAATTAGCCCCAAAAAACCTCTATTGTTCATGTTCATGGCGTTCCATTTAGCAACTATTGGATAATCTAAACTGTCAATAACAGTCTTCAGAAGGCTGTTGGGGCTGACTCTAACACGGCGCATCAGGGAGGCCACTCCCTTGCGCATTATGGCTTGAAAGCCATCTACGCGGGCTTCAGCAAACACCCCCGACGCACTGCAAAATCAAAGCAACCTTAACAACAAACTTTGAAACCGTTATTATCTTATTATACTGAATGCGTAAGTCATGTACGTATAAAAAGACTGACAAAATACCCTAAAAAGAGTTATTTAGACGGTGCAAGAACTCGCATGCGATGTTCATTACATTGCGGTATTTAATCGGTCGGCTGAATGGGATGTGCCGTCAATAATCCGCAATGCAACTACAATTCTCTGCGAGCACGCCCGCACTCAAAATGAGCCCTAAGGGACTATTGCAGAAAACACAATTGACGGATTTATCACTTTGCAGTGAACTATGAAAAAATTTGCGAACATTTTAACGGTGACAGACCGTAATTATGCCGCTTTTCTCCTCAACCTTCATCCTTTTCATTCGTCTTGTTCAGCGCGTTCAAGAGTTCTATGCATCGAAACACATGCAAACAAACTGACAACCGGGGTCGTAAACCTTCTATTCACACTGAATGCGTCATTGAACTTCGATATTGCTCGACAGAATGATTATGCGCTAAACGCTTGTTCGAAAGATCGATATCGTGATAATCGCTTGTTCGACAAATCGATTTCTCGATTTTGATTTCAGTCTTTAGTACAAACGTTCGTCGCGGAGCCGTTTATCGCAATAGCGCATCGTCGCACGACGCACGTATGTAAATCGAAGTTCAAAGACGCACACATTCACACTTGTATGATCGTATCTTTATCCTTATTTACTCCAATAAGAATAATTAGAGTGACAGAGAAAGATACCCGCAATTTGCGAAATTCAGTGTTCGCGGTTGGCCCTCAGTTTCGTTTGCAGATAGCATAGTCGTCGTTGATAGCTTTGCTATCCCTGCGCATGAGTCACTGGACAACATTAACTAGGCCATGTCTTCCAAGAGTCTCGAAAAACTGAGTCGAGTTCCTCTAGTCGTAATATGTATAGACATAAGTAGCTCGAGTATCTAAAGCGCGCGGTTGTCAAATGCGACGCGTTGGCCGCGCACCCATTTTTAATCAGATAATTCAATTACCGTATATTTACGCGGTAAACGCAGCGATAAGCGAGTTGTCATTTTCCCTACACCGCATGCAACACCTATCTAACTATCTGTCTATCGCATAAAACAACCGCGCTTTACCAAGTCTTGAAATTACTTGTATAGGTACCAGTACCACATCAGGTTATAGGTATCGAAGGCACATATTTTTTTCCTGGGTGTTTAACTTTACTAATTAGGTAACTAAGTTAAAGTAGGAAACTACAGATCCCTTTTCAACTGAACGTTGCAAATCTTCAATGCTTCTCGTTCACCTTCAGAATGACGAGTACACGACCGATCGATTAATTAGCAATCAATAATATTTGCGAGCGACCTTAAGATATAGTTCGAGACTGCACGGATTTCCCGCGTGCGTGGACAAGTTACATCGAAGGCGGTTCTCATACTCTGACGTAGACTTTATGGTTCATACACATTTTATAGTATGGTTAAATCGTTCGCGTCTTTCCCGTAGACATAGCAAAGTTAAGGTAATCTTAAGCTAATTTTTACGCTACACAGAATATATTTTTTTAGTGCTTCAGACTCAAATAATAAAAATGAGCTACATATGTGAGTCGTTAACTTTATGATATTGTCCGCAGTAGTGATATTTTTCTAAAATGTGTTTTACCTATATAATTTTATTAATCATAATTTTAAACTTAGAATTAATAGTCCCGCCCGGACATTTATGTCACGCAAAATAGGCGCCAGTCGTCGAGTTGCGGAAAATCGCCCGTACTACAATAGTCCCGCCCGGACTTTTTTACAAGTCTATTATTAACATTTCGATTCGATTGGCATTAAATTCACTTCAGAGTCTCACGCTTCGGTGAGACGTATTAGGTACTTGATAATAATATGTAGGACTGTTACTAAATAGGTATCTTAAACTTCATCAACATTAGGCAATGTTGGGCCTAATATTCCCAAAGTTGAGAAAACAGCAGGTTCATATTTTACAACTGTCCATGTGGCACGTGGATGTGCTCCGGGAGCTATATAGCTCGGCAACAATGCAAGTCCGGCTTCACAAACTCAGCAACCCAATATCCATCAAAAGGGGAGTGCGTCAAGGGGATACCATTTCACCCAAGCTTTTTACGGCGGTACTAGAAGACGTGATAAAAACGCTTGCATGGGACAGAACTGGTATCAATATCCATGGTGTCTTCTTGTCGCATCTCAGATTTGCCGATGACATTGTATTGTTCGCCGAGACCCTGGAAGAGCTTCAAGTCATGGTTGAAAGCCTTTACCATGCTTCTTTGAAGATTGGTCTTAAGATGAATATGTCCAAGACTAAAGTTATGACGAACATCTCTAGTGAATCGATTCCAACTATTATGGTTGGGAACGAAGTACTGGAGGTGGTCGAGCAATACGTGTATCTTGGACATATTCTATCTTTTGACAAAACACACCAACGGAAGGAGATCTCCAGGAGGATCCAGCTGGGTTGGGCGGCATTCAATAAACTGGCGGACATCCTCAAACCCGTTAACATTCCACAATGCCTGAAAACTCGCCTCTTTAACCAATGTGTCCTGCCCACCATGACCTACGGTGCCGAGACATGGACGCTCACTAAGGAGACTGTGCATAAAATTCGAGTGGCACAGAGAGCCATGGAGCGCGCCATGCTCGGCATCAAACTTCAAGACCGAGTGAGGAATGTCGAGATCCGACGTCGCACCAAGGTGCAAGACGTCGGACACGTCATTACCAAATTAAAATGGAGCTGGGCGGGACATGTTGCCAGGCAAAGTGATGACAGGTGGGCCAAAATGCTAACGGAATGGTGGCCGCTTACAGACGAAAGGAGTGCCTGGCGTCCGTTGGCTCGTTGGGTGGACGACATTCGGAAGACTGCGGGTCACTTCTGGATGAGATTGGCTCGGGACCGGGATAAGTGGCGTACTAGAAGAGAGGCCTATGCTCAGCAGTGGGCGATAAAAGGCTGATGATGATGATGATGATGAACTGTCCATTAATTCATATTAGTTGAAATTGAATGCATTTTATCACATTATTTGAAATTAAATATACTAGGAGTGCACTCGCGATTCGCCATAGATAGAAATACAGCTACTTAGTCGGCAAAGGATTTAAAACCGCATGTGATTTATTGCAAGGTCTGTGGAGCCCTTAACGGATAGATTTAACTCACCATAGAGATTTAAATAAACTGTATCTGTGGTAAGCCGTAATCTTTCTTGTCTGATATCAAATACCTACATTATGTTTATTTTATTTCGTTTTTATCTTGCGTAGTATTTGAAAAACGTAAATTAAAAAAAATATTAATGAATGTGTAAACCGAGCACTTTCATTTGATACCCAACTCGATCATACTTTCTTACAAATAAGATGACCAGAATAGCAAGACCCCTCACAAATAGCTTTTTGGCCTTCTAGGCTCTTCTAGCTCCGTAACTACTTAATCTAACCTGTTCATAATTTAATGACTAAAATATAATGCCCTCAACTACGCGTTTACTCCATTTCGTTCGAAAAGGAATTTTTGGCATAGTAGGCAATGTTAGGCAACTTTATGGTATCTACATTCATACATACATTGGGTTGGGTATAAGGGCTTTGGGTATAAGGTAGCAAATATTATATATTACGAGTATAAAACTTCTAGGCGCTATAGACACAACCCCACATGGCCTTTATATCGGTGTTGGCTGAACGTTAATTGCATTGACCATTAATTGCAGTTTACGGTTCAATTTGTAATGGGTGGGTGGGTATTTATAAAGATTCTTAGCGTAAAAAAAATAACACAAAAGTCAAACCAATCAGACGTATTTTCTATTCAATCGTGATGTTTACAATTTTTTTTTTCAACAGTTGGCAGTCCCTGATATTGAAGTAAAGAGTGATGCTTTCGGCATGACGCTGCCCGGGAAAAACATCACCGACGGACAGGTAAGTTGCATTTATACATTACTTAAAGTCATGTAGAACAAGAGAAACAGTATGAGGAGTCCCTACATTTTATGGCTCCTCTATACGATGGCCCAGCGTAGGCCAGTCCAAGGGATGCATTTATGCGGTAGAGGGAGCAAGTATTATTGCTATCTCATTCCACCGCATAGCTGCGTCCCTTAGACTGGCCTACGCTGGGCCATCGTGTGGAGGAGCCCTTATCTCAATGTTTCTCTTATCCCCATCAAACCTTATATTTATATTTTTACGAGCTTTTATCTAAAGACAAGTAGCCTGAAGTCCATATTTCATCCTGACGACTGGTAATCAAAGTTTTTCAGTTTAGAGCAATCTCTACCGGGTAACTATAATTAACCATAGTGATATGTCTCTGTTTGGGACTTCGTCAGTAAACTGTCCGCCTTAGTAATTCCATACTAAATTTCAACTCCTATCGCGGTCTCCGAAATAAATGTATAATTATGTTCTAGATAATAAACAATTTGTGTTACAAATTATCATCAAAATCCGTTTGCGCACGATGGAGGAATAAACATCCGACCATATTTTCTGTTCCACAGGCAGTGCTCATTGAGGCCCTGATCACTTTCGTGCTTGTGTTGGTGGTCAACGGAGTGTGCGACAGCCGCCGCAATGATGTCAAGGGCTCGGCGCCCCTCGCCATCGGCCTCAGCATCACCGCCTGCCACGCTGCCTGCGTAAGTTACAGCCTGACCATGCTAGACTAATCAACTCCCCACCGGCCCAGCTACGCCTGCCACGCTGCCTGCGTAAGTTACAGCCTGACCATGCTAGACTAATCAACTCCCCACCGGCCCAGCTACGCCTGCCACGCTGCCTGCGTAAGTTACAGCCTGACCATGCTAGACTAATCAACTCCCCACCGGCCCAGCTACGCCTGCCACGCTGCCTGCGTAAGTAACAGCCTGACCAGCTGCCCGAGCTAAACTAATCAGTCCGTTACCGGCCCAGCAAGGCCCGTCACGCTGTCTAAGTATCCTATAGACTGACCTTGCGGGCACTGGCACTCAACAGAGTGTACGACAGCCGCCACAATGACGTGAAGGCGCCTGTGGCCGTCGGTCTGATCATCACTGACTACCACTCTGCCTGCGGAAGTGTCCTAAAGACTGATTGATTAGTGACCACACTTAATGATGAATTAGGTAAACAAAATAGCTTTAACCCTTATTATGCCTCAATAATAATACATTTTAAACACCTTTCTATACAAGACCATGAAGTAGAGATAACTGTAAATGGTTTTGTTTATAAATTGTTTATTTTTGTACAGATCCCGTTCACTGGCTCCAGCATGAACCCAGCGCGCTCTTTCGGACCCGCTCTCGTCATGGGCTACTGGGCTAGCCACTGGGTAAGTAACTATCTTAATCAGTGTTGGCCTTAGGGGGTGGCGAGGAGGGCAGTCGCCTGGGGCCTCGCAGAGCAGAATTTACAAGGACCACCCGAGGCCTCGCGAAGGCCGCTACTGATCATAAAAACAAAATGCCTTTTTACCCTGTGCGTAGACAGCCGTCCAATTGGGGTCTGGATAGAGACATTACCGACTAGTGACCGACACATTTTTCTCTACGCGCGCGAGTCTTGTGCATAAAAGAGGAGATGCATGTAGTTAATTGCTGATTTCCGACGTTTTTTTGCTTTTCACACTGCAGGCTAGAACTTTCTCTAGCGACAGAATACTCCTGCACTTCTCAGCAAAGAATAACCAGTGTTAAGAGTTAAAATTATGAATATCATCTCAAAAAATCCTGATTGAAATCCGCACCCATTTAATTTTATCTATACGATTTATTCCTCACTGATTAATAATCTATTGATAAAATTTGTGTCCGTAATAAATATACTCTGGCACACCTACTTCGTCAGGTGCCAAATTTAAAAACTACTTATATACGTGAAGGGTTGGCTTCTTGGCCTCTCCCGTAGAAAATGTGAATTTCGCGCCTTTTTCTACTAAAAAAGTAATTGTGTTTGAGTTCTTCGTAAATGGTTAAACTTCTGACCATTGCCACTAGGAAAAAACCTAGTTAACAACTATTACCATTTCTCGCAACTATAACCATAAATAAAAAAATAGCGTTCCATAACGTTGTTACATAACTCACTGGGATTTCACTTTCTCCGGTATTGTCCGATAGCTTTGTTCCGTACGTCTGCTAAAATAGTGCCTATGTCTGTTCAGGCAAGGGTGAATTAACTGTCGGCTTAAGTACCCTATTGTTGCGTCTCGGGATTAAAAATGATCAGTTGGACGATAGGTATTGAAGATAAGTCTATTCTGTGCACATGGGATGAACTGGTAGGAAGTTCATATGAAATAATCTCTGTTAAGATATTTATATGAGTATACAGTCGTACATTGTGTATGATAACGATTTCCATGGTGAATAACTATATATTTATGCCCTAATTATTTAATATTCGTTGATTATCATATTTAGAAACATTCGAGTAAAATTCATTTGTACTTTACATAGCACCTTGGGGTCTTTAGGACTTAGTAATAATAGGCAAGGTATTTTAGGACTATAACAAAAAAGAGCAATCGTAATAATTGTACCCATGCACCTAAAGTTGTACCTCCTTAACTTTTGTGTTAGAATTGGAACAATATGAATTTTTTCTCGTATTGGGATCGAAAGATTCTGAGAGGAAATAATATAAATTATATAGTATATAGTATAAATTATATGCGAAGTAACTGCCATGCCTACCCCTCTAAGAAACATGTATGATGATATTTTTGATTTTTTATTCCAGGTGTACTGGGTGGGCCCCATCACCGGCGGAGTCATCGCCGGCCTGGTCTACAGATACGTCTTCCGCATCGGCAAGACCGGCGAATCCGGCTCCTACGACTTTTAATCTTATCCCCAAGCAATAGAGCCTGGTTTCCAAGAACAGACCTTCCTCGTCTCGAAAACATGCGTGTTTATTTGAAAAGATTATATCTGACGTCTTAAGCAAAGGTCGTATGTCACGATACGAATTATTAGCTTAGCTTTAGATATAGTTTTATCTTACGAGCACGCGTGGTATAGCGTAAAAGTACAAAGGTGCTACTCGAATAGATCTGTGTTCAAATCTTCGTACATTGAATGGTGTTCGAAAATAGCAAACAACAGTTTTTTTTTTAATTGTATTGAATATGTACTTTACATAGTACGTAGGGATTTACGATGAATTGAGTAACGCGTTTGTATTTTTAGTGTATGTAGATAGTGTAAGATCATTGAACATTCATTATTGCCATTTTGTTTTTTATTCCAAAGTCTATTTTAAACATATCAATGGGGTTATACATATTTATGTAAATGGCTATCAGCCTATCACTTTTCAGATTCCAAAGTAATTCTTTGGAAAACTTTGTGCTTCTCTCGATTATTAAGTTGCACCTTTTTATCGTAAAGGCTACGAAAACCAAATAGTTAACCATAATCATTTTAGCTTTCATGTTTATTACTATAACTTGGACGTTACTATAATCCTACGCTTCTTTTATGTTCCCACGCCGGTGTAAGACAACTAAGTTGATTAATGTAACTGCAAAAAAACGGTACTGTTCGTCGCGTGAGGATACATTTGTGCCATACGCCACTTATACCACGCCATACGCCACTGGTTTACGAAAAAAAGCATGTAACATCACACTGCGACGAAATATCAGAAGCTCGAAAACAATATAAAATGTAATCACAGTCCATATCCTGGTAGATTGAAGTCTAGTGAAACTATCTATGATTCATTCATAAAAACTAAATAAATGACAACACTTTATAACTGTTAGCATATTTTCTGTTATTTTAGCAATCATTAAAAAATAATTTTCCTCAAGAATGGATATGGCACAAACGTATTCTGAGGTAAGATTTGTAAAAACACTTAACGCCACTTGCACCATCCCACTTACCCGGAGTTAACCGGTTAAAACGTTAACCCGGTGTCCAACCTTTACTGGTAACCATAAACCATGGTAACTCCAGGTTTAACCGGTTAATCCCGGGTGAGTGGGATGGTGCAAGTGGCGATTAATGTACATCTATAGCTCGTACAGATATCACGTACAGAATATACATACTATCCTCGACAGCGGTGTGGGGCCACATTATCAGATGACGGTATGGTGCAATCGGTGCTTCTTCTAACTTTACACTAAGTTAGGAATTAAGTTATTTAAGACTATTTATATTATATGAAATAGTTTAAGGTACAAAATTAAATTTATACTCGAACAGTGGTATTGTGAATCATAATACTGCGCAACGTTGATTTGTTAGCGGAACAATTTGTCAAAGTATAAATAAATACATCTATTAAACTAATCTGTTTTATTTTATGTACCTAACTAATCCAAAATGTCCCATATTTATAGGAAGGACGCTAAGCACGACGTATTTCGTACACTGACCTGCCTATCTCTTATCTTTACGCACGTGCGTGATCATAGTTCTGTTCCGCCCATGATGCCAGCGGGACACTGTGCGAGCGGGACAGTATAATTATAAGTCGCGATAGAGATAGGAACGAAACGAACAATGTACGAGAAAATCAAACATCAATCAATGTACGAAATTTCGTCGTGCCAAGCCTTTCTTTATCAGCTTTGAACTTTGACCACAATCTGTCATAATTTGGCATTAATTGGCAGAAGTATATTCCATTAAACAGTAATATTGGTCACATTTATGGAACTGATTCATTACTTTGACAGAGTATTAATAATCGTAGTTTTAATAACCGTTCTTATCGCTGTAACATGTCGATTGTCGGCACAACTCACGACGCCGTAAAGGCTTCAATTTCTTAGCAAGTCGGCATTTTAAGGGTTAATTACGCTCACGCGTTATTGACTAAGGGTCGTATTGCACTCTCAGTGAGACACAAATACAAATTTGATCAAAAATTTTACAGATGGAATACCACCCCTTCCGCGTTGCAAAGTTGGTAGCCGAGCGTTAGGCGTAGGATTTTCAAACAGTAGGGCATCTAAGGACGTAGTTTCGCTAAAACACAAATAGGATCCCATCATCCACCAATTTTGTATTATTTACGCGTGACACACACACATTGACAGTTATCTCTACGGCCTCATCCACCAATCTGCCGTCAGTCGAATTGAAACTTCAGTGCATAAATTGTTCGAGAACAAAATTAAATGCATGCGTGGTCGAATGTTGCAAAAATTATACCGATCGAAAGAAGCCTAAGAACAGCACTGCAAGGATCAGAATATGCATACGATACAGTCCTAGAGATCTTGGCCGCGAAGCCGTAGCGATCGAAACACAACTGTAACTGTCGACGACGACTGAGTGATAGAGGGACACAAAGCGTTTCGTCGTTGAAGCGATATCGTTTGTCACCTTGCCTAGGCCGGCTGGTCTATGTGTATCGCAGTGTCAGTGTGTGAACCGCCGAAAACCCCTTCAGCTGTACCCGTTATGTAAAGGTTCGCGAGAATGCCGCCCACGCACCAGTAAACGTTCAATGCACCCTGACATCTCAACGTGCATGTACAGTTGGACATAATTACTTTGAAGGAAGTAAAAATCGATCTCTTGCGCAGCAACAGTAGAACGACGATGCGCAGATTTACTTAATATAGCCTTTAATAACATGACATTACGCGACAAGGCAAGCGTCTTTGCGAATGACACGATATGTAGGAAACACTACTTGCCTACATTTATTAGCACTTTAAAAAGTGCAAAATAAACACAAGTGGAAACAGCCGGCCTAGTCGAAATGATAATCGCTATGACAACGAAACGCCTTGTTTCTCTATCACTCTTTCATATTAGTGCGACAGTGATAGTTGCGTTTCGATCGCTACGGAGCGTAAACGATTTGCATATGCTCTATGCTGGCAGGCACGAAGAAACTCCTTTTATTGCTCTGGTTTAAAAACGAGACGCCTATGGACGGATCGTTGTATACCCATAACCAATGGCGTTAATTGTAAAAATTAAAGACGATGATATTATCCTAGACTGTACAAGCGACTGTAATGAAACAAAAAAATCACGATAGACAGCTGACTAAGCAAATAAAAGGTACACAAACAATGATGGTACACAAAAAGCGGAGTTCAATGGACGACGATCCTATTCAGAGTATATAAATTAATCATACGTGTAACAATGTAAGATTGAGGCACAATACTGACGGGCTAAAGAAAAAAAATGCATTCGATTATGTGAGCGTTTCTTAAAAAAGAAGCCACATTAATTTTGTACTTTTTCAAAAATTTTGTGTTTTTACTACTCAGAATCTCGAGCTCTTTCGATCCTAATGGGATAAAAAAATTACCCAGGGTTTTTTCTTATTGTGTTACCATTTCCCCATATATTTGTGTATGGCGGCGACAAAAAGGAATGTTTGAAAAATGTATGGAAATTTTGGGACACTCATCCTATAAGGATGAAAAGGGCTCGCGATCCTGACTAGAAATAACTAAGAGTGGCAAAAAATGTCCCAAAAAAGTGGCAAAAAAAAGAAACGCTCATCTAACCTAATGGATCTATAGTGTAGATATTAGACTACCCATGAATATACCTAAAAAAAATTCATTGTCAATGATTTCAAATTTCAGATAACGCCAATCAAACATGCGCACCAACGAAATGTGCACAAACTCCATTTGTGCACCAATTTTGTCTCTAAATATCGCATCTCATTAACCACTTACTGACAGCCGACAGTTTACTGGTTTTCGCATCGACCACTCACGGGTTGAGCGCCACTTGAAGAGCAATTGATAAAACCCTATTTCGTAACAAGTATTTACAAAAGATCAAGGCGCGCCCTTAGATTTTGCATTAAGAAACTATAATTTCTCTTGCGGCCGCTATTATGTCGCCTGCATAATGAAAATGATGCAAGTTACTTCAGTGCTAAAACGTATAGAGCCCTTACAAGTCTCGTATACACTTGCGACTGTTTTAGTTCTGCGAATCGTGGCAATGCAGTTATGGCATTCACAAGTACTCTAATTTAAATAGTTTGACACGACATACGACAAGCCCTTAAAGGTAGCGTTGACACTTGTCACTCGTATCAAATCGCAATTGACAAGGGAATTTGAGTTATATTGAAGCGGAATAAATGTCAATATAGTAAATCAAAGTTTTAGGAGTTAGGTTATATGAGAGTTACGTGTATGTTAAGAGGCTATTGGGGTCGTAGGCAACAAATACTAATTGATAAGCATCGGAATTTTTATCGCACGGTAGTAATTGACACAGGCGCTGCGTGTATTTGGACCAATCAATCAAACCAAAGGGTTTTGGCCGTCGGCGCTTAACATAACTAGTTGCACCGTAGAAAGGGACAATACGATTAATTAAGGGCAAGTTGTTAAATATCATAAGAATGCAAATTAAAGGGTCTAGCCATGATGCCAATCGTTTGCGCCGTAGCGAACGAAACGGAGACTCTATCACTCTTCCATATATGTGTGACAGTGACATTAGCGTTTCATTCGCTACGGTATAAAAGGTTGGCATCGTGGCTAGGCCCCTAGAGAGCCAGTCTATTAGACAATCCAAAAAGCAATTTATTTTATTTAAACACATTCGCTGCCAAGAACGTTATAGGTGGGCTATAGATGTATAAGTACCGGGGTGCTTCTATTATGTTTGATTTATTCTCGGAAACTTGAGGAAAACTTTCACACAAAACAAAGGAACAATTATTTTGTAAAAGCGGCAGCGCGGCGCGTGCGGGGCGCGGGAGATTTCCATAAAGCATGCCATAGGGCCTGCATTCGGTGAACGGTTTTCATTGGACGATAGGTCCCTTATGCGGGGTGTGGGAGATTACCAAAACGCATGCTATTATGAGTATAGTTGTGCCGTTCTCGAGTACGTTCTCAGTTTTGTACCTACTTATAGTTAACGGAGAACATTCTCGAGAACGGTACAAGTATAATCATGAGTTTCGCTAGTCGTTATACCACTACCGCCTGTGGGAGTCACCCGCATGCTGTATATAGACCGAACTATCGACTTATGAGTATCGCTAGTCGTTATACCCCTTTACCGCCTGTGGGGAGTCACCCGCACGTTGTACATATTTTTATTAATTAATTAATTAATTATAATTAATTTAATTAATTAATTAATTAAAAATTGTGATATTGGCATCTTGTCTACGCACCCGCAAGTCGTGCACATAGCAATTAGTGTATATGTAGTGCAAGTACGTATGTTAAAACTACCTTTCTAAGTGACATTTTTATACATTGTGAAAATCCAATAAGGGATACTGGCAATAAATGAAACCAGTGGGGCTAAGATGGTCTGTACCTCTAGTGTAACTTCCATTCGATAGCGTAACGTAACTTTCGCGTTTAGGTTAAGTCTCATTTTGTATGGGATTTTGAACAGCGCGCCAAGCGGGACGTTTTGGAAAGTCAAAAATCTCATACAAAATGACACTTAACGCAAACGCGTACGTCACGTTTCGCTGTCGAAAATATTTACACTAGGGGTACGGCTCTTTATCATTTGTCAACATGCCTGTCACGTTTTAACAAGTATGTAAGCGCGAAAGTGACGAGCATAGTGACAAGTGATAAAAATGGATCCATGCTGCTACCGCAGCGGTAGCAGCGGTGACTAATGATAAAGAGCCGACCATCTTAGGCCTACAGATATATGGCGATATTCATAAACGCGTTACTGGGCTGAATTAGCTATGAATCGTTTGTCTTTATCTGTCATTTTGACTTATTAATTTGTAAGAAAGGACAAAACATAGTTTAACTAAATGAGCCTTGTAAAGTTTTATGAATAAGTTATTCTTAACTATGACTCTGTAATTATTTTTTCTAAATGTACCGAGTAGCAAGCAATGTACTGCAAACATTAGCACGAGACATAACATGACATGACATTACGAGATATGAGCTTTTTATAGTAACTGCCAACAAGCGTTGAGAGTTACTTCAAAAAGCTCGCATCTCGTAACTTGTGTGTTGCTTTAGGTAAATTGCGGACCGAATAGTTTGTATGGTTAATATTTTCATTGTATTTCTAAGCAAAATTTATCTAAATATACTTAACAGGTCCTATTCTAACCACCGTTTAAATATTCGCCCGTAGGTATTGGATTTACACACCAACAGCAGCCCAAAGCTTAAAACATAAGCAGTAATTTATATCACCAATAGAAATTACAATAGGCTGTATCTAGGGCACATTCGAAGCTCTGCTTGTCACACAATGCCGAGGATGCGACCTTGACGAACGTAGAACCAAAACAGCTTAAGTGATCCTTCTAATGTACAGTCGAGTTCATAAATATGTACACATTTCTTCACCTTAATTCTTTGCGATAAGATGAAAAAACGTTTACATATTTATGAACTCGACTGTAACATTTATGTCCTATACAAAGTACAGTATTTAATGTTCTTGCGCAGTTGATAGTTGATTCGTGCATTGCCACATGTGGCGTGAGGGAGATATCATCTGTTGTGATAACGACTTACACATACACGACTATGGTGAAGAGTTGGAGGATTATAAGGCCGGCGCCCCACTGCTGCGCACGCTACATCCACGGCCCACGTTTTAATACAAACCGTGGGCAAGCCCACGAAATTTTGTATAGGAACGTGGGTCGTGTACATAGCGTGCGCTGCAGTGGGGCGCCGGCCTAATGGTTGCTCTTTTACAGTATCGAAAGTGGCAGCCATGATGACAAGACGATAACTAAGCAAACAACTATGGAAGGTAGAGGCAAGGAACAGAATCTCCATGTACCAAAAAGTGTCCGACAAAAAACCATAAATAGGTGGCGCTACAATACCTACCTAGAATACTTGATAAAAAAAATCTAATCATAGACAGCGCACTTCACTCTGTCAATAACGCCTAGGTTCTTAGCTACTCTAGCGCTACTCTGGAGAGATTTGGAACTATTATTTATAGCTGACAGCTGGACACTTTTGCAACAGTTCTGCCTAAGGAGATTCTGTTCCTTGCCTCTACCTTCCATAAACGCAACCATCTTAGAGGGGCCTACTGATTAACAGTCCGGTTGATGGTATCGGCCTGTCAGTTGTTCGGAACTGTCAACTTTTTGTTCTAACTGACAGGCCGATATCGTCCAGCGGACTGTTCATCAGTGGGCCCCTTTGACTTTGACCGCTTTATGCCATAAAGACAAGTATCACGCAAGCAGATCCCGGGCGTAAGGGAGCTATTGTAAACCTTACTTGAAAGTGTGAGGGTTATTTTGACAGCGTCCGTCATAACACCTATAGTTGTCCTTGGCACTGTGGGCATGACTAGTAACGACTTTAGGTGTTCTTGGCGTCCAAAAGGTTAAGCTCGCTGGGCGAATACTGCAGTCATCAACATTCTAAAACGGTCTGTATGCCTGTCACGGGGCACGCCTACAATTCGTGGTTTGGATAAGGTCACGTTGGGTAAGAGATACATAGATTATGTTGTCTGGGGAAAGAGGACAGTATTCCCTACAAATGTATCTTGCCCCAATGATTCTCTTAAGGGTCTCCCCATAGATATCGGCGCGGAATCGGCAAAAGCCGATAGAAAAACCTTTGTCTGCACAATAAGAGTGAAGAAGGCGTCATTCGACTCGCATCGGCCGACGCGACGCCTTGTTCGCTCTTAGTGCGGAGACATGAAGCATTTTTATAAGCTTTTGCCGATTCCGCGACGAATGCGACGATATATTTGGGGAGACCCTAACTCTATATTACATTATAAATTTTAATTACTCTTATACCTGTACGTGTACGTTTAGCATTATTGAGTAGCGGATGAAACTACCCTTGACTACCCTTCTCTAATAGCATCAGTCAATACAAAATGTCTACATGCAATAATTTTGATGAGGGCGGGTGCTTTTGGAGCGTTGTTTTATCAGCTACCTACTCTTGATTTTGACTATATCATAACTTCACTAACGTGATAGATACCTAACAGAGTTTTATAGGGACCGTGCGCGTTGGAGGGTCTGCCATCTTGTTACCTGAATCGAAAACATAAACATAACAAACAAAGGAAGTGCTGCCATCTACCGTTCTCGTGCGTTTTCTTGTACATAGTAGGTTCTGCCATCTTGTGGGCTACATTTTTTTTTATGGTTCTGAAATAAAAATATTTTATTTTATTTTATTTATTTTTTTATTGGAAGCATAAACTTTACATTTACACCTTGCGCCAAAAATCTGTCGTCTCTTGTGCTGTCCGCTACAGTTTATTCACGTTCTTTATTACAAGACTCACGTTAGGCAAATGCAGAAAAAATACGCGGCTCATCGGTATATTCCTATCTGTGCCCGCCCCACGTGACGCCATACAAGAGGCGGGCACAAATGGGGATAATTTGTATGTAGCGCCTATTCCCATATGTGCCCGGCGGAGATAGGTGGGAATACACCGGCTCATCTTTTAAAAGCGTTACAGTTTCGTAATTTGAACACTCGACGAGGCGGAATACGAGCGCAATGTGCTTTCTAGTTCAGACCCGACGCTGTACTGTAATTGACAATAATTAATTTGTGCAATATTCAAATAGTAATGCGGGGTCATGCCAGCAGCGCGTTTCAATAGTGCTTGCAACATCATTTTGCAAATGGCAAAACATGGGACCCGAGCGACATTCTGCCCTCACCACAATAGTATTTTCAGCAACAGGTACATAATAAGTTTTGTAAAGAAATGCCCGAGAATCTTAAGACCTAATTAAGTATCGTTGCATACAATATTTTTACTAAGACAGCAGAAAACACCTATGATTATAAATATAATCTAAGTAAATATCGGTTTGTAGAACTTTGCCGAAGACCCGGAGTGCGGAAATACCGGACAAGTGCGAGTCAGACTTGCCCACCGAGGATTCCGTACTTTTTTAGTATTTGTTGTTATAAGGGCAACATAAATATCACCTGTGAAAATTTCAACTGTCTAGCTATCACGGTTCATGAGATACAGCCTGGTGACAGACGGACGGACAGCGAAGTCTTAGTAATAGGGTTCCGTTTTAGCCTTTGGGTACGGAACCCTAAAACATACAACAGTTACATAATATTGTATAACTATCCCTTACAACACTGCTGTTAGGATCCTAAAGACAAGGGCCCTCACCGCCGGACTTCTTATGGAGTTTATTTCGACATCACTGGCAATCATCTAATGGAAAAATAAGTGCTGAAGTAGAAAAATAGAAGACTAGGTGAAAGTGTACTTTTTTTTGTAGAAAAATTTGTGTAGATCATTTACGTTTAACAAAGTTTTTTGCTATTTCCATTGAAACAATACTTTCTTTAATAAACGTAAAGTATAGGTGCATTCTATGAGTCATTGCCATCTGTCCAAATGGGATTCCACCATTTCCATCCAAAAGACGGTAATATAAATAAAACAACGAGTAAAAGCAAAATCTTTATTAGAGCAGAAGTATTCGGCCTAAAGCTTCAAATACAATATAAATTAATTTAATTTCAAGCGGTAAGATATTATAAATAGATTTAATTCATATTAGAAACATCAACGCTAACTTCGCAACTGCATATTGAAGATGTGTACAACACTGCTAATTGAGGCCGGGACTGTAACACGGCCTGGGTATATCCCATTACATCAAAGACACAGAGACTGCCAACATGCTACTACAAAATAGTTTCACCTTTAAAGTTAGGTGCAGATGACAGTTCTAATATCAGTACAAATGAATACTGACCATCAAATTACAGTTGAGACTGGACTTAAAGAAACACATTGACTAGTCATATAATTATTTTCAAGTTATTGACGTATTATTATGAATATTCGTCAGTTTATTTAATCGACCCGTATAAACGTCTACACTCGAAGGGTCCGCGATTTGACCATTATTAAACGTAATTTAGAGAAAAATATACAGCTGAAAAAAATCATCACTATAATTGAAACTTAGATACATTGAGATTTCATAAATGCGAGAGCATTTTCAATGTAATTTTTTTTAAGGTTGTATTTCTACTACACCACGTCTTTTTGCATACAGGCGTTCAATGGGACGTCCCGGCCCTATCCAGAACTGCCTGTAGCGCCCTGAATCAGGGTTGCTCGTTGATGAGGGCCTGCAGCCAGGCGTCCGGGTCCGGTATGTCGCCGAGCAGGCCGGCGGCGTCGCAGAACTCCGCGAAGGAGGCGCACGGGAGGAGCTCGTCGGTGAACGTGGTGACGATGCGCTCGGCAGCTTTGGCGTTCGCTTCGTCGTTGTTTCGGATATACTCGGCCAGTTTGATGGACCACTGGTCGATGGTTGTGGCGTTCACGGACTGTGGGACAAAATGTTAGGTTAGTCCATGGACGTTACAAGTCATAGACGTACAATAAGTATAGAGATGAAATGGTAGAACCGGCAGATGACTAAACGAGATGCTCTTATGGAACCTTCAGTAGGAGTAGCAGGGAAAGCGCTATGATTGTTTGTTCTTGTCACAGTGTCATTTTTTTTATTTCTCCACCGTAAATTTCAGTATGGTTTATGGTGGGCAACAAATAACCCGACCAAATTATGTAGGTTATTTTTGGTATGTCGTCAGGAATCTTAAAACGTATTTTTAATTTGGCGCATTGCGTATGTTCTGTCCCTCAGGGAAACACGCGTATAGCATATCTATTTGATGTGACAAGTAGTGTTGTATTGTATACATGAAAATTATTATAACAAAATAAAAACATATTTTTTTTAGGCGACAGCTATAATGCTCGTACTGCCATAGGTAAGTTGTGCGGTAATTGTATGGGTTTACTATAATTGTATGGGTGGTTTATTATAATTGTATGGGTTTACTATAATTGTATGGATTTACTGTAATTGTTTGGGCTTACTATAATTGTATGGGTTTACTATAATTAGATGTGAATAGATGACAACTCTAATTCAACTGATATATTTAGTTTGTGCCATCCACGAAGACGCGCCCCAGTCTTCTTCATAATTAGATGTGTGCTAATTATTCTGTATTCAGTATGTAAATCCAATACGGGCGATAAATTAAACCAGTCATAGAGTTTATCCGTGTAATCATTAATTAAGAAGTTTTATTAAGTTACCCTTTTCTTCAGAATGACCCCATAATTATTTTATGAAAATTTAACGAGCAGCAATGTACCGCAAACATTACTACGAGATACGAGCTTTTTATAGTAACTGCCAACAAGCGTTCACAGTTACATTAAAAAGCTCGTAAGTAATTTATTTGTAAAAACTAGTGTTACAGTAAGATGGTCAATAGGTACAATTTGGTTCAACTATTTTGCCTTTTAGTTGAAGTAGGCGTATCCCGTAACTAGTGTGTTGCTTCACATTGCGGGCATTTATTTTGTAAGGTTAATATTTTTACTGTATTTCTAAGCAAAATCTATCTCCATATACTTCTTAGGTCCTTGCCAACCACCGTTTAAATATTCGCCAGTATTGAATTTACTCACTGTAGACAGAACTACTTACACAGCTAAAAAGCATACTTGTACAGTCAAGGTATTAAATATCTACCCTAGCAAAGTACCAAAAACATGTACACACGTCCTTATTACATAACATTGAGGTAGTGTGTACATATTTTGGCACTTGTCCGGGTCTATATTGAATATCTTGACTGTACCACAAGCGATTAGAAAGAAGGGTGGGCGCGTATTCGTGGATAGCACAATATATATTCACAATTTTCACATGCATGTCACTGTCAAGTCGTCTGCAAAACATGAGCGGGATAGTTTGACGGCCAAGGCCGCGACGATTGCATAACGCACGAAGACAGTTCCCCGTGTCAATGCCACTTCGTGAGACAGGTGAACATACATATATCACTTTCTTAACCTTGTATTTGTTATTGTTATAATGTGTGTTTTATAGCTTATAGCATAGGGTCCACCTTTTAATAGTAATTTGTAAATAAAAGATGTGTGATTGTGTAAGTGAGAAGTGCGTCGGGACTATTATTCATATGTGACGGAGGTTACATCGTTGTATTGTAAGCTCGGATTTAGTAAGAGCAAAGATATATAAATCCGTATAATATAAATAAAGTCAAGAAAAAAATATGCTCGAATAGATGACGATATACCTTTGGCCTATACTAAAAATATAGTTTTATTACTTTACTAATGAATAATCATCAAGATTAATGTCAATCATAATATCTATCTACTATATCTACGAATTAATCTACTTCGCGAACGTCGTACTTTATGTATGGGGGCGTTTAAACGTAACATTTGGGATATTAATTTTAATTAAAAAAACTAATCGATGTAATTTTGCTCATTCGGTAACGTCAGTCGATGTCAGTTTAAAGTTTTTTGATATCCGATATAATATCGCATTTAAACATATATTACAATACTTAAACAGTCGTCCAAAGTATGCGCTCGCACTACGTGAACCGTGTGGGGACCGCATCCGTGTGAAAACCGCCTAGAGCGATGCGTTCGTCACGGCTGACAAGACGTACAGCGCAGCCAGATAGCGTTGCGCAACTTTGTGTTCTTTGTGGTATCTAGCTGTCTACTTGTCAGTTTATGTGGGAGGTCTGCGGGTCACATTTTCTTGTACAATATTTTTATAAGATAAATATTTTAGAGGGTCACAGTTGTAGGCGTGAGAGTTAGATATCGCTCATGTTGATATAGACTATTTCACAAGCTTGTTTCTATCGCTTAAACGAAATTATTAGTATGGAATCACGAAATAACAAATATATGGTTCAATTACTACAATGAAATCTATACCGTATTGCGTTCGGAGTTGTTTTTCGCGAATCTGAGTACCAAATACTCCGGGTTATGGAGAGCGTACGATTTTGTGCCCATTGCTGTTGAAACAGCCGGACCCTGGTGCAAAGAGGCATCCGAATAGTTCAGGGAACTGGGTCGGCGGCTGAGGGGGAACGATCCCCGTTCTGGGTCTTGGCTTGTCCAACAGGTCTCCATCGCAATACAGCGTGGCAACGCTGAGTGTGATGGGGACTCTTGGGGACAAGGCATGTCACAGGACGGGCTTTAGGTTAGTTAAATAATTTTAAGTTTGTGTTTGTATAGTGGTGCTTCTAATAGTAGTGATTTATTTAAGTTTTTTTTTGTAATGATTTTTATTGATTGTGTGTGTATTACTAGGATTTATATACCCTATACCCTACCCCCTATACCCTATACTTACCCTACTATACCCTATACTTTTATATACCTAATGTAGAAGTCACATAAATCCTCAAAATGTAAGAAATGCATGTCTAAGTAAAATATTATTAGGGATTTGAGTAATGTATTTTTTTTCTCTGATGCTAAGCATAACCCAACATTGACATCTATTTTAAAATACCCTGCGCATCCAAATAGCTAGTTTAACATATTCTAACACACCCTAATCGGAAAAATATATCCGTCGAGTATAATTTTTCAAACGTACTATTCTTAATTAATTTCCTTCTTTCAGAACTCAAAGTAGGCCCTCGTATAATTGTACACACTCGTGGCACAAATCAAATTACTTTTTAAAGTTTACGATGTTTAATCGCTGAGATAGGCGTCGTCCTAAATAGTCCTAATACAACGCGACTACGCAATTATCGTACTAACATATTGAACTCGAATAGGTGTCCTAATTGACGATCGCGCGACGCGTTTACGCGACTTAAATGTTTAAAAATCTGTTAGCGCGAACGCGCGATCAAACATACTCGTATTAATGTCGAATAGGTGTCCTAATAGACAATCGAGCGATAATCGCGTCGCACCGTTTGAGAGCGGGGTGAGCACCGACAGGACACCGCATCCGCGCCCCGCGCGGTGATCGCATCGCTTAGTCGCATGATAATCGCTTAATCGCGTTCTATTAGGACACACATGCGATGATCACATCGCATTCTCGCGCGATAATCGCGTTGTATCAGGACGACACCATAGATTTCTTGTGTCTGTTACAGTACCTTGAACATGATGGTGTAGAGCTGGTCGATGAGCGCCATGAAGAGCGCGTAGGGCTTGTAGTCGGCCCAGGGGCGCGGCGCGCGGTGCTTGAACGCTATGGCGCGGAGCGCGGGCCCGCCGGGCGCGATGGCGCGGACGTGCCCGATCACTAGCAGGCGTTTCAGGGTGTCGATCTTGTGGGCTTTCCATCTGATGGAATAAAGGTCTGG
The DNA here is from genome assembly GCF_033807575.1 of Cydia pomonella. NCBI lineage: Eukaryota > Metazoa > Arthropoda > Insecta > Lepidoptera > Tortricidae > Cydia > Cydia pomonella. Next base: position 44,440,940 of record NC_084703.1, read on the forward strand.
TTAGTGAATACTTATTTGTGCAACAAGAGAGGAAAGTTGGTTTTTCTTGCGAGGGAAGAGTGAGGGTAAATAACTTTACTTTTTAAAATAACTCATACAACTTTTCACCTCAGTAGTGATAACATTAAAGGTTAAAAGAATTCAAGATTAAGTAAAGTTAACCACAGTTACATTCATGAATAAAAGGCATCATCATTATGACGAAAGATTCTAGAAATATTCCTGTATTCATAGCCTTCACTAAATTAAAAAGTTACTTTGTCTCACTCCCTGGAGAACCGAAAGTAGGCTTGTTCGAGCTGCCGAGGTGAAAAGTAAATTATAACATCACGCGTGACTATATAGGCAGGGACAACATCGTATGAGAGTCGAGCTAAGTCTGGCAACGTCGCGCCACATCACCCGACGTCGCTGGCGATCCTTGGCTTAAGAGTCAGTTGCACCTAACTTTTAGTCTCCGTTAAAGCTTTCGCTAACTATTCTTATTTGGGCACTTTCGTTGTTTACCAATGAGTGACACTGATTACTCCGCTAATTGCGCCCTGGCCCTAAGAGTGATAAACAGGGCATCAAATTCAAATACCACAATAAAATATCCTAATCCGTGCCAGCTACATTATTTTATTCTTAGGAAACAGGGCAGAGTTTGTAGATAATATCATTTACAAAATCGTAAATAATTACTGCTCGCCAGTAATTATTTACGATTTCGTTATGATTTATTTAGATAGTACCGTTTTGAATTATACTCACAATCCAGCAAAGAATATTCTGGGAAAAAAACATCTTAGGCGATAACTTGTAAAATTGTGAAGAGATTATAAACTCTCGTGAACATCAGCAGCCGCTCCGTCGGTGGGAGTTAGTGGTGGTCCAGATTTCTGGTATTATAAAAACTCACTTGACGAGCGGGTACACGAGCAGCATCTGCGTGGCGTAGTAGAGCGGGCCGTCGGCGTCGTGCGCCGAGGACAGCAGGCGCGCCGCCGCCCACGCCAGCGACGTCTCCAGCGCGGCCACCTCGCGGGCCACCAGTCGCGACCTGTGTGAACAATGACACGTATTAGTGCCGAGGGCATTGACGTATATACTAGAGTCGACATCTCCAACAAAATGATTCCACACCTCATTGAAGTGCCGGCACTTCATTGCGTTCAGTACGTCTCAGACTACTGGAGAGAGAAAAAAAAATTGAAAATGCCTTTATGCGTTATTAAAATGTATTCTAATAATATTTAGAAACATAATAAAAGCAAAATAATAACAATGCACTGCGAAAAATATTTTGTTTTAAGCTTATTTAGAATATTTTGAAACGTCACTTTAAACACTCGCGGTGGTACGCCATTTTCTTTGGCGCGTATTTAGGAAGAAAATGAAAAGTTGTCATAACAGTTTCGCTTCTGACCAGCTATTATTCTTAAGCTTAGTGACAGACGTCAAACGCCGAAAATGGCGGACACAAGTTGTTCTCGATAGCGTGTCTAGTACGTAGTACATATATGTCAATGGCCGAGGGCCACCGAACGTACGCTCCGACCGTGTACGCTCGACGCTTATGCCGACCGCCAAGAACCCTTAAAGGCGTCGTATGAAATCGTGCCCGTGGCGCCAAGAACGCTTTTAAGTGCTATCCTTTGTCAAAGTGACCTTCAAAGTTTCCGGTACGATTTATATTTGCCAGCTTATGCCAGAGATATTGGCGTGTGCATGACGTTCTTGGGTTTGACAGATGGCGTTCAAAAGGTTAACCAATGTATGACGGTCGGCGACAATCATAACATAACAGTTAATAAAGTCACTATTTCTTTAGTAAAAATAAAATATTTGGCGAAAATCTTACACAGATCGACCTATCCCCAAACTAAGCAAAGCTTGTACTATGGGTCCTAGGCGACGATATACATAAGTATATAGATAAATACATACTTATACACATAGAAAACACCCACTCAGAAACAAATCTGTATTCATCACACAAATAAATGCCCTTACTGGGTTTCGAACCCGGGACCACCGGCTTCATAGGCACGGTCACTACCCATTAGGCCAGACCCGTTGTCTATTTATCGTATCCTCGAATATTATTGTTTTTCGATATCTCGGGACCATGAGGTCCCGGACCGATGACGATAAGTTGCCGTTTATTGCTGAAACCCACGGAGCAGGCATATACCGTGCGTGTTGGAGGGTCTGACATTTTGTGGCCTGATTCGAAACAAACATGTGCATTGTCACTTCACGCTAAAGCAAGTGCTGCCATCTATCGTTCTCGTACGTTTTCTTGTGGTTTTACCATCTTGTAGGCTACATTTGAAGCATAAAGTTCACATTTACACCTCGCGCCATAAATCTAACATCTCCTGTGCTGCCCCCTACAGTTTACACACGCTCCCTGTTATGGAAGGTAGAGGCAAGGAACAGAATCTCCTTAGGAAGAACTGTTGCAAAAGTGTCCAGCTGTCAGCTGGGCCTAGAACCTATGCGTTGTTGACGGAGTGAAGTGCGCTGTCTATATCGGTATCGGTATTGTAGCGCCACCTATTTATGTTTTTTTGTCGGACACTTTTTGGTATATGGAGATTCTGTTCCTTGCCTCTACCTTCCATACTCCCTGTCTTTCGGCTAATATGTGTACGCACGTGTTGACGACGTAGAGGGCCATGTGCAGCAGCGCGGGCACGAGCTGCATGTTGGACAGCGGGCCGCCGCCGCCGGTGTCGTCGTGGAAGGTGCGCCCGCGCGCGAACCGCCACAGCAGCAGCTTCAGGTCGTGGATGGTGCAGGTGTGGCTGATGTCCCGGTGCCCGGTGCACTCCTGCATTTTAAATAGTTATTTGTTTTACAAGGGGGCAAAGTTGTTGTCTAACAGCCCGTGCTAATATTGCTACCCGAGAAAGATTACAAAATTGAACCACGTAGCGGGTTGTTCGAGAAGTAGAATCTTGAGTGTTGCGAGGGTTTCAAGGCATGAGGGTTAAAAAAACTTAATGAAAGTTATAAAAAAAATATAATTCAAATTCATCATTTAAAAGTCATTTTTACCAATTAACATAAGAAAACAACTCAAAATTTGCATCTGATTACTTTGCCCCACATATGAATCAAATGCAACTTTCTCGTTAGTTTTTGAACAATCAAGAGGGCCTTTACCGGTTGAAGAATGTTAAGGGTGTTATTAATTTTTTTTTGCATCATTTTGTGAGATCCGATTGATCACGGTTTTAATGGACTAGTCAATGGGACTTCTATCCGACCAATAAACCGTATTATACCTTCAAATGAAGTAACTCATAATATCGATCGAACGTCACTTCAAGAAGTTCGTTTTATCATCAATTATTTTTCTCGCGATATCTAACTAAAAATAGTTGAATGAATGCCTATTATTACCATCCCCACAAATAGAAATAGCTGTTACTTAAATTATTTTTTCTGACCTGAAGATACGTGGTGTGCCTCGCGAGGCAGCTGGCGAAGGCGGACTCGGGCACGTGCGGCCCCCACAGAGGCAGCAGTCCGTTGCAGCGCGTCGACGCGTTCTGCAGCGCCGCACTCTCCCACTCATCCCTGTTTCGATGGAATAACGTATTAGTTATGGTTCATAGCTCAAAGTATGCTCCCATAATACTTCTGTGACAATTACCTACAGGTAGGAAAAATAGAACTGGAAACAAGTCGTTTCTCGTTTAACATAAGGAAAAGAAGAATGTGTAAGATCCTTAAATTATGCCTAAAGGTAAACTGATCTAAATATTTAAGTATAAGGGAGCATCAAACTTATTCTTGTCACTCGTTGCCATAGTTATGATATTTTTATGGCAGTAAAGCTCTGGTTTCCTAGGATAGCGATTGCGTCATATAGCGGCCGTAATATGGTGGTTGAATGACGTCTCCAGAACGTTGTCATTTCAAACAAAATGGCGCAGGTTCCTAGAGAGCGGTGATTAGACGGGTCCACACAGAGCGAGCATACCCGCGAGGCAGTTTCCTCGCGCACAAACCGGCCAGTGTAGACGTGCCTCGGTCGGTTTGTGCGCGAGGAAAATGCCTCTCACGTGTGAGCGCTCTGTGTGGACCCACCTATTTAAGAAACATTTTTTTGCGTCCGTAATATTACGGCTGCTATATGAATGTCACTGCTATCCTAGGAAACCTTAAGCCCTGCTGCGCTGCTTAACCTTTATAAGCCCTTTCCATAATGGCTCATCTACTTAGCTTATTAGTAGGACGTAGTATACCAACGTCGCCTGCTGACGGGACAGACTAACGACAGAAAATAGTTGACCCACCCATAACTCCGAACTAAAAGCGATTTGAGGATATAATTATTTAAAATGGTATTCTGCTATATTTTGGACACTAGCTATTGTTTATAATTTTGTATTTTTTATTATTTTATTAAGTATTCTCTCATACAAAAAGTACTGAAACTTATAATTATGACATTGTTTGTACCTATTCAGTAAAATACTTAAGTTATACCTAAATGTAACCAGTTGTCGATGTCAAGTAAATACCAAATTAAAACATTAAATATTCACTTGTAATAAAAAAACCATTATTTTTTTATCCTATAATTGTATACACAAGTTGGTAATAAAACAAAACATCCAATAACCCGCATGTCTATATCATTTGTAATGAAATGGCTGACGCAGCGTATGCTGAGCCCGTTCCTTTTGCCGCGCATGCCAATTTTTTAAAGTTAATCAATGTATTTTGTGACCTATCTCTTTTTTTATTGTGTGGCAATAAATGGTTTCTTATTCTTAATAATATTTCTTATTCTTATTCAATAACCGCACAAGCACCGTACCTGGCGCGGGCGAGGCGCACGGCCGCCATGTGGCACTCCACGTGCACGATGTTGTAGTGCGACACGGTCGTGTAGCCCAGCGTCTTGCGCGCGCGCACCTCGAACTCTTCCACCGGACAGCGTTTCGTGAACGTGTAGATGCCCAACACCTGTGATAAAAAATAATCATATACATTACTGTAAAAAAAATCTTTACAGTACATATGGTGCTACTTTACCGCACTAGTGCGAAAATTAGCATATTACGTTACTGTGGCGAACATTTAAAGGGCCATATGTACTGTAAAACGTTGTACGATACATGTGCGAATAGGTAATTCGCAACTCGTGTCGATTTAAAACACTCCCTTCGGTTGTGTTTTAATTTATCGCCACTCGTTTCGAATTTACTATTTTTCGCACTTGTATCGTAATGTACTACTTTAATCGTGTGTCTTTCTTGGGATGGTAGGGATTACTTTTGACAGACCTGCTAATAATAATAGAGAATATAATAGGGGGTATTACTGCAAAGTTCCGCCGCCAGAGTGCAGCACTAGTTCATATTCTAAACCATAAATTAACTTATACATACTATGCCTTAAATAGTATTTTGACAAGCTATGACTGATGAATCTAGGTTTGTTTACGAAACGCGAAAATCGAAATGTCGTTATTTGCCTTTCTATTGCTCAAATATGCAAGAGTAAAAGAGAGGTAGATAACGAAATTTCGAGTTTCGTGCGCCCTCTCTTTGTGCTAGTAGTACCCTTTATGCAGTTTTGAGTAATATTCCCTATTAATGTACATAAATGTACATAATTGTCTTTTAGTTTTAAGACCAGATAATTTTGTTTCCTCCAAAATTTTTGTGTACAATAAATCATTTTTTACTTTACTTTTCTTTTATTTTAACATGCACCTCCGCCCAAAAACGCCATTGAATCTCTTAGTTTTGTTGAGATTTTATCTTGACTGAGCATATTTTTTAGGTTGAGCTTTGTATGTTATGTTTGATGGTGCTACTCGTGGCCTACCTTGGTGGGCTGGTACTTGTAGCCCTCGCGGCAGATGCAGCACACGGCGCCCGCCTCCTCGGCCAGGTCGGCGACCTGCTGCGTCAGCGAGCACTGCGCGGTCACCTGCCCGCGCTCGTTGCTGCGCATCCCCAGCGCGCCCAGCTGCCGCTCGCGGACCGCCATCGCGAGACGCTTCTTCTCCTGCAGGTACACAAACATACAATTAGTTCAAACTAATGGGCATGACGTCATAGATAATATTTTGACAGCTATTCAAATTAAGATTTTGAAAAGAAAGGCGGATCATTGGTACGCTCAAATCCACTTTCATAAGGGTCAAACCGAGTGCATGCTCGATCGGCGGCGAACAGCGAGAACTAGAACCCTCGACACAACGCTTCACGCCCCGCCGAACACGTTGCTGGTCGATCGCCACTTAGTGTACAGCTTATTTAGTGTACAGGCGTACACTAAATAAGCTTTATGCAAAAAAAAAAAAAAAAAACATTTTTAATACAAGCTTTTATGGCTGACTGTACTTATCTTCTCACAGGCATCCAACACTCATCAAAACAATTCTAAAAACCCCAAACACAATTAGATACCGTTGTTCTATCACAATGTTCCCATGGCCCCCTGTCCCCATCATCAGATCAGCTCGATGATACCATAATATTACATTATGCAACATTTCAGGTAAACCGAAAATCGGGAAGAGGGTCAAATTGAGATTTCAAGTTTTGAGCCACACAAGCATTCATACTAACAGGGCAAGTAAAATAAAAGCTTGTAAACATCTCAGTCCCTATTATTTACAGATATCCTCTATATATCTATATAGCGGTAGTGGCCTAGCGGCAAGAATGTACGACTTGCAATCCGGAGGTCGCGGGTTCAAACCCCGGCTCGTACCAATGAGTTTTTCGGAACTTATGTACGAAATATCATTTGATATTTACCAGTCGCTTTTCGGTGAAGGAAAACACCGTGAGGAAACCGGACTAATCCCAACAGGGCCTACTTTACCCTCTGGGTTGAAAGGTCAGATGGCAATCGCTTTCATAAAAACTAGTGCCTACGCCAAATCTTGGGATTAGTTGTCAAGCGGACCCCAGGCTCCCATGAGCCGTGGCAAAATGCCGGGACAACGCGAGGAAGAAGAGAGATCCTCTAGCTTTAATTTGATACCTGGCGGGTGAACTCGCGCGCCTCCTGCACCTTGGCGGCGCACTGAGGCTGGGACTTGAGCGCCTCGAGCAGGTTCTCGGCGAGCGAGCCGACGTGCTCGCCGGACGACACTTGCTCCAGCCGGTGGACTATCGGGATCACCTTCTCGCATACTAGCATCTGTTGACAAAGTTTGGACGGGTTGGGATATCGTGGGTACAATCGCAAGGAATAAAGTGTCCACAGCGGGAGACGTACGCTGTTCAAATAACGTTTTATATCTACTGGCTCATTTGTGCTAAAGACGTTGGTGTGACCATTTTTAACAGGATGTAAAAGTTCAATAGGCTGTTACAAATTTAAAAGTTACAAAAGGCAAATAACAGCGTTTATACCTCAATAAGATTATGAGGTATTTTAAATGACCATGTTATCTGACCTGGGTAGGTTCGCGGTCAGCAGCAAGGTCAGTCAGGAAGCGCATGATGTATGTGAGGGCAGGTCGATTGATAAACTACTTAAGCTTTTATTTGTGATAGTCAGCAAACGAGCAGACGAGCTGCCTGATGGGAAGTGGTAATCGTCGCCTATGGACATAAGCAACATCACAGGAGCCACTTAAGCGTTGCCGACCCTTGAGAACCCTAAATATTCGCTTCTTGAAGGATCCCATGTCGTAGCGCAAAGGAAATACCTCAAGAGGCAACTCATTTCACATTCTGCATGTTCTAGGAAGAAACGAGCGAGATGCCCGCTTATTCTTGGTTTGTCATTTGTCTATTAATTGCAGATAAACTTTGCTCCTTTGGCGGGGGGTGCGGTGATAAACGAGACGATGGTACCGATTCAAAAAGTTTCTCGGAGCATTCCCCATGGTACAAATGGTAGAACATGCAATGAGAGCCAACGTCTCTCCGAAGGCTAAGGGTTCTAAGCCATCAGTAAGTTCGGGATCGCCGACAATACGAACTGCCCGCCGTTAGATGGAGTCAGGAGGAAGGAGCTGCTATTGTGGAGCGCCAGACCAGAAATGAGAACAGTATTCCATATGAGGTCGAACCAGCTAGTCCGAGTCGTTGCATACCAGCGTCATCTTACCTGGGTAGGCTCGTGGTCGGCGGCCAGGCCAGTGAGGAACCGCAGGATGTATCTGAGCGCAGGACGACTAATGAACTCCTTCAGCTCGTCCGAGTCATTGCAAACTAGTGTCGGTTTCACGCACGGTGCGTTTGTCTGAAACAAAATGATAATTATTTATCATGAGATGAATGCTGCTATATTATTTGTGGTCAGTGGATTGTCAAACGTCAACTTTCGACACGAATTTGTCTTTACACATTTCTTATACGATCAATTCTCAGGAATCTCGGAAAATATCAAAGAGTACTCACCACAATGTACTCCAAAGCGTCCCTCACAACCCCCAGCGATATCAGATAGTCCTTAAGCGTTCCGCCGATGGAGTTCCTCTCGATATTAGCGCAGAGCACGCAGAACAGTTCCATACGGAACTGCTCCTCAGTCAGCTGCTCGGCGTCCAGTTTGTCGAAGTTGAAGACCGACTTGAAGTGTTCGACGAGCATCGCCATCTTGAGGTCGTTGCCGTAGACGAGAGCGGCGAGTACTCGCGTTAGGTGGCCGAGCGCTACGGAATTGCTGCGGATTCCTGTGACAAAAGTGGTGCAAATGTGGTCTGCTATAGTAGATATTTTTCATGCACAGAATTCGCTGAATGTTGAACAAGGATGCTGTTATTTATATGAAAATTATGAGTTTTTACAATCAATTTAGAACCCGCGCGCCTTCCGTATAGCGTGGCGCATGACAGTCTAGATAATCTCCCGCTTTTATAATATTCTCCCGAATAAAACCGGACTGCGACATAAGATCTTCTAATAGATATTTATGTTTGTAAGTTGCATAGGTATCTTTACCTGGATTGTCCGTGCAATTGAGCAGCGCCTGGACGTACTCCGGTCCACCGAAAGTCAGCGAGAACTGCAGGAAAGACTCCAGGCTCTCGCTGGCCGCCACAGATAGAATACGCTCCATTATCTGCGAGACGTTTAACGTTGAACATTAAAAAAACATGAAAACCTGTGCTATCGAATTAAAATCCTATTCGTGAATGTTTTATTGGACATGCACTTTTTTTTCAAACAACATTATTGTATCTACGTAAAGTCAGACATCAGTTTGGCAACGACCGAGTGTGGAAGTGAAGTTACAAAGCGCGTGGGAATTTGACGTCCACGATACCTCCAACAGCTGGTAGACCAGCAACGCGCGCGGCAAGTCCTTCTCCTCATCAGCGGCCAACTGCAACGCGTGCAGGAGCACGGGCAGCGCGCGCGTGCTCGCTCGGGTCAGCACGCGCACGCAGCGCCTGACGCGCGCGCACAAGCCGAGCAGTCGGAGGAGGGTCGAGCAGAGGGAACGCGCGGCGCCGACTCGCTGAATGGCTGCGAGGCGTTGCAGCATCACTTCTAGGCCGCCTGGAAACAACGTTTATCAAAGATTGACCGGCGACACCAGGGCGGTGTGCGTTATTTTTTCGAATACAGTCGCGCGACGGATGAATCTCGAGTTAAAAACCGGTACGGTTTATATGGTATCACCGCTAAAATGTGTAGCTCTAAGTACTGAAGCTTCATCGTAATTTCACTTCAGTTTTTCGATGTTTTAAATCAAAAACCACAAGCTTACTCTAACCCGACTGAACAAAGCAATTCTTATCAAAGATAATTTGAAATAGAGGTGGATTGTCAACGAAAACTTTGTAGCCACAGTAAATTTACTACCATCTTTCGACACATGATTAAAACTTTTAGAACACCTTTTGACTTTGATCCTTATTCTTTCACTGATATGTGTTCAATTTGTTAAATATCAAAAAGTGGCGCCATTTAATAGATTAAAAGTCTAAAGTATAGCGGCATTGTTTCGAGTGATGGCGCTACATCCTTTAGCCGCTGCCCGGTAACATGGCGGTTTTAATCATATGTCTAGAGATGGCAGTAAATTTATTGTGGCTATAAAATTTTATTTGACAATCTACTTCTATTTCAAATTCTCTTTGTAATAAATAAAATAAATAAATATTATAGGACATTATTACTATTTATTACACAAATTGACTAAGTTCCACAGTAAGCTCAATAAGGCTTGTGTTGAGGGTACTTAGACAACGATATATGTAATATATAAATATTTATAAATACTTAAATACATAGAAAACACCCATAACTCAAGAACAAATATCCATGCTCATCACACTAATAAATGCCCTTACCAGGATTTGAACCCGGGACCATCAGCTTCATAGGCAGGGTCACTACCCACTAGGCCAAACCGGTCGTCAAAAAGATTTACAAATGTGTATTTCCATCATAGAAGGGTCACCACGCAAGTAGCCAGTAACGAGTGTAATACGTACCGCAGTCAGCGAGCACGTTCGCCATCCTGTAGACCTGTTCATCGTCAACCGTCTCGGCGTTAGTCTGGGAGAGCGTCTCGACGAATTCTTCCGTAGCGTCGCCGAGCAGGCCTCGCATTCTGTACACGACACGCATCGCGTCGACTCCCTCGCCCGACGTGCACCAAACCTGGACGGATCAAGTAATGGTACATTTATTTACCTATCTTCTTTTAAAACTTCCATTTTAAAGCTTAATACTCTATTTAAGTAGCGTTATTTTAAGAACAGGCGTTTAACTCTTAAATGCAACATTACATTTTTTAGACGAACTCAAAGCAACTACAAAGTTGAATCTCTGCACGATCAATCTGTATCCGATCGACCCTGTGGATAATAGATATCAGGTCCCGTTACCTTCTTGTAGACCTCCTTGACAGGCAGGTCGAGCGACATGATCTTGTTACACACAAGTAACTCCATGCCGTTATCGTCTTCCAGCAGCGCCACCAGCTCGCAGTCAGTGCAGATCTTGTTCTTCACGTCTCGCATGAGCGGGCCCATGCCGGGCTCGAGGCAGGAATACGGGTTGCCTAACATCCGGCCCTGTAAATGTCAGAAGATATTAGAACGTTTATTACGATGACAAGATTTTGCGTGGATGCATAAGTTTTTCAAAAGTGGTCTAACCATGTTTGAAACACGAATATCACTAACTGATGCGGGAATATAGGTCTATGTAATGAGATCGCACGGACTTTAATTGTTGAGCAATTTATGTATGGAAGGTAGAGGCAAGGAACAAAATCTCCTTAGGCAGAACTGTTGCAAAAGTGTCCAGGTGTCAGCCATAAATTCCAAATCTCTCCAGATTAGCGCTAGTGTATCTAAGAACCTATGCGTTATTGACGGAGTGAAGTGCGCTGTCTATGATTAGATTTTTTTGTCTAGTATTCTAGGTATTGTAGCGCCACCTAGTTATGGTTTTTTGTCAGACTTTTTAGTATATGGAGGTTCTGTTCCTTGCCTCTACCTTCCATACATTAAAGGTTAACGTTACATGGGACATTTCATACCGTTAGCAACCAAATTAGCTTGAGCCCTAAATGGCTCAGCAATTGAAGTCCGCGACTGTACCTATACCTACCACACGTCTGATAACGAGAGACAAACAATTAGGGTGGCTGGTTGCGGCATGGAGAAATCCGCATGAATAGCACCATCATAGATCTCATACGCGCCAATATAATTTCAACCTTAGCCATCCGATTTAAAGTTCAAATTAGATTGCACTTTCGGAAATTTTACTTGTCTTCAAATGAATCATCAAAGCGGGATTTATTGGAATATATTTGATTTTTTTTGGGAAAGGCCTTGTAGATTGGTGCGGCTTGGAAAAGGGTTATTCTTTGGGCCGAAAATCAATGTTGTTAAGCGGTTCAAGTATTTAGGACATTTCTTGACGGAACGGCTGCAGGACGGCGATGATATTGAGCGCGAGCGGAGGGCTCTCGGCTTTAAATTTAATTTTAACATGAGTGGCTAACCCTTTACAGTGGCAATTCAGATTAGTTTTTAATTTAGTAATAGTTTAATTTTGTATGCACTATGGGTACTGATTCCCTGAAATAAAAGCTTTTTATTTTATTATATTATTATTATTTATTTATTTATGTAACTTTCTGTGTAGTACAGGCACCTTAATTCCTATAACAGTTTACCTGCAAAAAGTCTTCTTGTTGCAGATCCTTCTCCAACGTGAGGAAGAACTCGCCGACATCGTTCTCCTAAGGGTAGACGATGGAGCAGAGTCTCTCGAAGATGAACATGGGCGTGCTGTGGTCGTGGAGCGGGTATTTTTGTAATTTGGACCCTGTGTCTAGCACACAGTAACGTTATTCCCTTGACAGTTACCTGTAAGAAGTCTTCTTGTTGCGGATCCTTCTCCAGCGTGAGGAAAAACTCGCCGACGTCGTTCTCCTCAGGGTAGATGATGGAGCAGAGCCTCTCGAAGATGAAGACGGGCGTGCGGTAGTCATGCAGAGGGTATTTTTGTACGGTCTCTATGCAGACCGCCATGAACTCCGCAGTTTCAGTCTCTGTGCCTGGAGGAACATTGTAAGATAACTTATTTGTTGGCCTTAGAAACGATGTTTTACTATTTGAAAATATATGTCGAAGATCGTTTCTTATGATGGCTACGTTTGATGGAAAGTCGAGTATTGAAATAGTCCATTTTTGAGCGTGTTTGACTGCGATACAATGACTTTTATTGAATGACCCGAACAGCTGCGTAAATGGATTGGTTCCTGGCCGATTCTGATGACAGCTCGAAAAGGGCTGGCATCCTGAGAGGAACTGTTAGTCAGATTGGGATCAGGAAGTGTCGCAGTCAACCTCGCTATATTCCTACTTTAACTATGGCGTTCATCAAGTATCATTATTCATTAGTCTATGTACTGCGTACATTATGCTAGAGTCAAATAGCGTTCTAAAAGTTGTAATTATGTGTCCAAAGATAGCAGTAAATTTACGGAGGCTACACAGATTTCTTCGACAATCCACCTCTATTTCAAATTCTCTTAGATATCAACTCCCTTATTCATAAACGTCTACTAAAGTTGACAAGCCGCTAATGATCGCTTGTCCCTTTCCATCATACCAATACGTCGGATTATTAGCGGCTTGTCAACTTTAGTAGACGTTTATGAATAAGAGGAAAACCTTGTGTTTGCAATAAAAGGTATATGATTGCAACAATACCCGTGGTCATCTCCTCCAGCAGCTCGAGCAGCTTCTCCTGCGTGTCGTCGGTGAGCCTCGTGCGCTGCACGACGAGCCGCCGCAGCGACAGGTAGCCGCCGAGCACGGCGCCCACCAGCCGCCCCTTGTACGTGCGCCGCGCTCCGGGCTCCTCGAGGAACATCGCTAGGAGCTCGGTCAGCCGCTTTAGCGCGTAACCTGACACAAATGATACGTTTTTAACCTCAACGTCCTGATATCTGAATTATTTTCAATATAAATAATTACACACATTAACATTTAATCTTCTTCTTCCTCGCGTTGTCTCAACCTTTTGAGCCTGGGGTCCGCTTGACTATTAATCCCAAGATTTGGCGTAGACACTAATTTTTACGAAAGCGACTGCCATCTAACCTTCCCACTTAGAGGGTAAACTAGGCCTTGATGGGATTAGTCCGGTTTCCTCACGACGTTTTCCTTCACCGAAAAGCGACTGGTAAATATCAAATGATATTTCGTACATAAGTTCCGAAAGACTCATTGGTACGAGCCGGGGTTTGAACCCGCGACCTCCGGATTGCAAGCCGCACGCTCTTACCGCTAGGCCACCAGCGCTTATAATTGAATATAAATAAAATAACACAAACTACAACCTATAAAACTAAATCTACAAAAACCCTCCCTGGATCGTACCCAGCTTAAAGGTCCCCATTATTCCCGCCGCGTTTCCTCGCTGAACCGCAATGGAGACCTGCTGAACCAGATACGACCCAGAGCGAGGATCGCAGCCCCTCTCGCAAGCGACGCCCTAACTCCTTGCAAAAGGAGCGAGCCTCTGAACTCCAAGGCCCCGCTGTCTCAATAGCCACCTGCGCGAAGTCATAAGCAGATTCCAACGCGGAGTACTTTGCGTGCTTAGACTTTTCCGCGGACTGGGAAGCAGTGTGACCCCGATGTGACGATGGACGCCCGCAGTAAAAACAAGCCCAAAATTTTAGAGAAATTACTGACTTCCTAGCTTTAACAGAACATGAGTGTACAGAGAGGCTTAAAGTGAATAGGATCAGGTTCAAAACACACTTTCCATGACAGTAATAAAAACACTCGGATTTCCAGCATTTACAAGTGAAAATCACTTATAAAGTAGAAACAGTTTAAACTAAAAATGAAAACCGGCCAAGTATATGTACGAGTAAGACTCTCTCCCTCAGGGTTCCAAAGTTACACATTTTTATTACATTTTTTCTTAATATCGACTCACGCTTGACCTTGGCCCGGTAGTGCCCCCGCCAAGACGAGCAAACTCGAAGCGCATCGTCATTATTTTGAACCCTCATAACTTGGGTGTGGATTATACCGTTTGGATTAACCGCCACATCACACTGATGCCGATCAGCACCCCGTTCTAATGTGTGAGCGGGACGAGCAGCAGATCCGCAATGAATATGAAGACCTTCTAAAGGGGTTTGCAGATCAGGCAAAGGCGAACGCGATGTTCGGGAACCATTGGCCAGTAGATCGTTAACTGCTAGCGTGCAGTTGGTATTTACGATGTATAGTATATGGACTAGAAACTTACATGGGTACAATTAAAAAAACCACGAAATTGTAACAGGTACTGTTTCACAATAGGGCACGCAAAAACGTGTCGTTCTTTTTTGACAATCGAATGAAAAATCTTACGAAGAAGAGTCTTAGAAATAATCTTCTGGAAAATATACACACTTCAAAGAAGTCAGAGCGCTGACTACAGAGTTTCGATCAGGCCACCTAGACTACCCCAAAAGGATTTTTCTAGAACGAATTTACAGCTGTTTAAATCCTTGTGAGTTTTCAGCTCTCTGCTGGTGCCAACGGACGAAAGTGCACTGACCTTGAGCCAAGTCAGATGTGAGTGTGGTTTCCTCCAGCCGATGTAGCTGGTCGATCTCCTTGGTCATAAGGTCCGCGATCTGCTGCAGCACGCCGCGCAGCGCCAGGAACTGCTTCCACGGCGCTTCGGATGCGAGACCTGAACACGGTATGAGATTAACATGTCAATAATATTGGACTAATCAGGACATACAATTCAAGGAGCAAAGAAAAAAGTATGAAATATGAAGAACAACAATAATTTCTAGATATTTAGTGGCATCTGACAGCCACCCGACCGGCGGCGAGTGAGAAATGCATCTGTTTTGTTTACCAACATGTGCGTTTCTTGCACGTGAAAATAGTTGATCGCTAGATGCTTTCTCGACGCCAGCCGGACGGCGGTCAAGACGGTGGTGGTGGTGGTAGCTAGGGAGACAGTAGAACTTACTTTGGTACAGTTGAAGGAACTGTTCACTGGCCTCGCCAGCGGCGCCGACTTCTGGCAGGAAGCTGGTTAACAGGATCAGTACCTGTGCAGTGGCAGTAATGATATCAGATTCTGATCCTTTTTCATGTGTCATTTTACTAAATGTTGTGTCGAATAAGTAGCTTTTAACACTTACCCCCTTATTCATAATCGTGTACTAAAGTTACGATGCCGCTAATAATCGTTTGTCCCTTTCCGACGTACTGGTATGATGGAAAGGGACAAACAATTATTAGCAGCATCGTAACTTTAGTACACGTTTATGAATAAGGGGGTTAGTGTATTATGAAGACTATAAAACGACAGTATTTACATCTAACTAGCCACAAAACGCAAGGGTTACGCAAAACCTTAACACATGATACACCTAAACCATCCTCAAGAATCACTCTATTGACAGATGAAAACCGCATGAAAATTCGTACAGTATTTTGAGTTTATCCCGAACATACATACAGACATGTGTGTGACATGAGAAATAGAAGTAATAGGTCAACAAGTTATTCTATCTCTAGTAAATCTGGCGTGGATAATTTTATTGGCCAGGTACGAAGTCGGTGGAGGATGACTGTGACAAACACGCGTAATCTTACGGAATGTCGTTTGAACTTAAAGTCAAATGGTTTTCTAAAAGTTTTAATCATGTGTCCAAAGATGGCAGTAAATTTACGTCACTTAAAAGTTTTCTTTGACAATACACCTCTATTTTAAATTCTCTTCGCTAGCGAATACAGTTTATTAACACTCACAGCCTTGCTGCGCTCGTACGAGTCGCACAGCGACTTGACCATCTGGCAGGCCGTGTCGCGCGCGATGCGCGAGCTCGGCTCGAACATGACGGGCCGCAGCCAGCCGCCGTCCTCGAGCGCCAGCGGGCGCATGCCGTGCGAGAGCAACATCTACGGGAACAAAAAAATATGTAATATACTAGATTGAATATTGGATTAGAAACACGCCGTAAATCCCGCGAAGAGTAGAACACGTCCATTAAAGCAATATAGTTGTCCGGTCTAACTATAGGCATAGGCGAGCGGTCCGACTGAATAAGAAATCAGATCGCGTTGTCACGTTTCGATTCATGATCAGTCGCCTCGGCTCTGCGAGTTGTGGCCAAGTTGTTACTAAAACAACGTGTTAAGAATCGCAATTGGAATTGATCATAGGTAAGCGTCTGTAAAACGGACCGTTACACCTTATATTTAATGTCATTGCAACGGGTCTAACGCAATTTTCATTATTTTACCTTCCGTTAATGACACTAAATATCTGTACAAAACGCGAAGTTTAAAGTGTTACAGTACACCACTGTTTAAAAAATTTCAAGTAATTTTGATATTTCAAACTCTTAAGAATAGTTTTGTAAAGCATGCATTGCTTTCCTGCCAAAGGATCCATTCGAAAGTGAACCACATAATAATAAAATGTTTACCTTCTCCCTCCAGCGCGCCACGTACTTGTGCGCGATGTAGGCGACGCGCGGCGGGCCCTGCACGCTCTCGGCGGGCGGCGCCACCAGCCGCTGCCAGTCCTTGTGCGTCACGTCGCCGGCCAGCCAGCCCGCCAGGTCCACCACCACGCTGCCGGTCGACGCGGCGAGGGCGCCCGGCGCGGCCGACGACGACACCGCAGCGGTCTCCGGCTGTTCAAAGTGAAATAGCTTTAATATTTATTCAACATTATTTTGACCCGGGTATGTTCTTAAACTACGTCGAAAAGAGAGGTACGGGCATTGTGAATGTTATTCTCGCTTAGTGTGGTAGGGTACAGCGGTTGTCATTCCAGATCTAGAGCAGAGCCCGACTGGGGAAGTACCTCCACCTTACAGAAAACCGCAGTCGAATAACACTAGACCCTCTAGTGTTGTTCCTGCCGGTGAGTAAGGTTGCAGGATCTCAATGAAAGTGCGGGGTGTTAGAGTCGGCAACGCGCAAGTAACAGCTCTGGAGTTGCAGGCGTTCATATGCTACGGAGACTGCTTACCATCAGGCGGGCCGTACGCTTTTTTGCCACTGACGTAGTTTATAAAAATTCAACAGTAACTTACAAAAATGCGTCATTTACATGTGGTCTGACTTAACGCCTTGAGGCATTTTCTACCAGTCAACCAATGGGCTAAACAGAAACAGTTTGGTGCAGGATTGTAAGGAGTTGATATGAAAATAGACACAAGTCGAGAATCCTATGCTACTACTCTTACACAAATTATCGTGACATTTCTATCATAGTGACTTCTCATTTATCGACTTTACCTAAATTATATCGATATATATTCGGCGACGTAAAGCGTTACTTTTCTACATACCTACAAAGGAATATTTGACAGCAAAAGAAGTGATATAAAACCAGATAGTATACGAAAAAAATATGACTATATATCTTTGCTATTCGTACGAGTACCTTGGCCTCCTTGGGATCGGCGTGGCCGTTGGCGGACACGACGGGCGGCACGGGCGCCATCAGCTGCTGCATGTAGCGTAAACATGGGAGCGCGACTTGCTGCAGGGCGAATTGATGCGCTGTGACAAGAAATTATGCGTTAGTTGGGTTATGCCAAGATTTTGCAGAAAGAAATACAATAGTAGATTGTTAACCAAGGGTGGAAAGTGAACCATATCACCCGAGATATTTTGGCGCTCGAACGAAGGTGATATGGTTACTTTTACCCGAGTTAAACACTCTACTTTTCATTTCGACTATGAGGAAAGTCAAACACAAATAAGAAATGGTGGGTTATGAGTTATGACTGTAGGAATTGGCGCCATTTACATTTTGATCGGAAAAAATCTAAAACCATAGACAATCCGATCTTAAATTGGGATGTGTCTGAAACGGCCTTCATGTATACGCGCCTTAAAAAAAGTTAAACTGAATGAATGATGAATGATTTCATATTGATTTATTAACAAATACTTATGGTCAAATATTTCAAAGGTGTATGTAAAGTCCCAAATCCGCATTGGGCTAGCGTGGGGACTATAGCCAGAGCCTCTCGCGCATGAGAGGAGGCCTGTGCCCAGCAGTGGGACGTATATAGGCTGAACTATTATTATATTATTATGGCTGTTAGCCACTGCACGACGTACAAATAAAAAAAAATACTTTCCACCCTAGGGTGGGAAATGCAATTTTCCACCCGGCTATCAGCCTATGAAAGGTGAACTTTCCAATTAGGAGAGATGAAAACTCATTATCGACATACAGAGTGTAGCGTTCAGTATGGATTTCTCCGGAACCATTAAATTTAGCTAAACATACAGAGGAATTGTTGTTATGATGTCACTGGCCGTACTGAAAGTGACACAAGCTTACTAAATATTTCTCTATTATGAGATTTTGTTTTTGTGTTTCTATTACACTGTTATTATTAACTTCTGCTGTATCTTTATTTATTTCCTGTATCTTTTACTGAGATGTGCCAATAAAGAGTATTCTATCTAACTTCAGTTTGTTTTTATTTGGGATCTTGCTCTATCTATCAGTGATCATTTTGCCTTTGAGCTTTCTGCTCTAAATGACACGATAAAACCACGTTTTTAGTAACCTAGCACTTAAAATAATAATATTTGATTTGATATTAAATCTTCGCCTGTTGCAGTGGCATCATCTCATAACGCAAACCTTTTTTATATCCAAAATTGGTCTGGTGAATTTAAGCCCTATGCGAAACTAACGGATCTTACAGTTGGGTGACGACGTGTTGATGCCCGGTATGCCGGCTAGGGCCTCCGGCTTGAGGATCACGCTGGCGGCGGACGGCAGCCCGGCCACCTCGGTGAGCTGCGGGCAGCACCACACCCACAGGCGGACCACGCAGCGCAGCCGGACCTCCCAGCATTCCACGCCGTCTTGGACCTTCACTAGGGAGCCTAGGAGCAGCACTAGAGGTCGGACCTGAAATAACGAGATAAGTTAGAATGTCATTTTTATTAGGCAGAAACACCACCAAAGTAAACAGAATGCTAGGTGAAATTTGATAGATCTACCCAATAAACAGTTACAGTCACGTCTGAAAATATCTATAGGGACAAAGCGCCAAAAATATGCATACATGACCTTATTTTCTATACATTAAGGTAGTGCATAGATATTTTTGGCACTTTGTCCATCACATACATTCCTAAAAACTTGGTAAAAGATCAGAGTGATTGGGGACAATAAGATTGTCTAAAGATGCGTCAAATCAAGGGTCCAATAAATAAAAGACACCAAGTTGGTAAGCAGCTTTCTGTCATAGCAAACAAGGGCTTAGCCAGCCAGTGAACTAGGGGAGGGGGCAAGTCGATATCGCCGGAGGCCTAGGGGAGGAGGGGGGATCAGACGCCGCAGAGGGGCATACATTGTATGTAAAATTTGAGCACCAGGTGGGGCAGCTGACCCCCCCCCTGCCTTTACCTGCCTACGCCCATAATAGCAAAACTCACCGAGTTGTTGAGGTCCTGCGAAGCGGCGTGCCCCATGAGCGAGAGCGTGATCCGCTGCGACAGCAGGCTGCAGAGCGACTCTGTGGCCGGCAGGTTGTCGCGGGTCACCAGGCAGATCAGCGAGCGCACTTCCTCTTGGCACTATACCAATACAGGAATACAGGGTTAGGATTGATGGCAAAGGAAGGATAATTCGCAATTTTCGCACCATATTCAATGAATGATATGAGTAGAAAGACTTATCAATAATCAGTTACATTTAAGCTATGATCTTACGAGTATATTCCAGATTCTTATATGACAGATTGAGTCGCCAATTTACTACCTGATCGTTTTGTAGGTGTTACAGTTGTTTAAAAAATATCTTATATGTGTGTATGGCCCACTCACACATGCATAGCGTAGTTAATAAGTATTTTCCTATACACACCTCAGTCTTCAATAAATCGTAGAACAAGCAACACTCATTTGTATTATTCAAAAAACTGCAAGATCCAAAATCAACCTTATTACAACCACCATATGGTCCAAACCGAACCGGATAGCAACAAAGAAGTCTTTAGTTCGCCGGAGACCGAGAACAAAAGGACTGCATTCCAGAGCGATAAGGCGGCCGGCGACTGTTTTTTCATAGTGAACATTTTGTGATCTTTGCATTTAAATTGCAATACTTTGTTCTTTGCATTTACTTTGCAGTGTGCTTTGCAATCAAATAGCAAGTTATAAACATTATAAAGTGATTAGACATGACATGAAACATTTGAATGCAACTAAATAATATAATAAGATTGAACTTTTTCGTCGTTTATCTACGTGAAATTAAGTGAAACAAAATGTCAACTACGGAACAATTATTAAGTTTGTTACAAGATACAGCAAATATATTACAAAAAACGCAAACAAATCTCAAGAAATGTTCTAAAGCACGACTTACAAGGGGTTATCTCGAGTCGCGATTAAAAAATATAGAACATTACTGGAGTATATTTCAAAGTGCGCATCACGACCTTCTTAAGTGTACACCGACGGAAAGGCGAATGGACATACCTTATTTGGTTAATGAAGATTACTACATTCATGAAGATTTGTATTTTTGCTTGAGTGGCGATATAAAAGACATGCTATCATCGTTTTCGAGTGGTAAATGCAATCATACTGCCACTGACAGTTCCATAACAGGAGATAAAGTGAAGTTACCTCGCGTACAGCCACCAGTTTTCAGTGGTAGTTATGAAGATTGGCCAACGTTTCAAGACATATTTGAGTCACTTATACACAATAACAGCTCGTTAACCAACGTTGTGAAGTTGCATTTTTTGAAAAATAGTGTCAGTGGCGAAGCACAAGCTTTACTTAAGCACATACAAGTAACAGACGCTAATTACGAAGAAGCTTGGAAGACTTTAAAGAACCGTTACGGAAACAAAAGAATAATTGTTAACGCTATCATGAAAAGATTATTCTCGCAGAAAAAGTTATACTCGCAAACTGCTAACCAAATCAAATCACTTTTAGACACAACTACGGAGTGTTTGAACAGTCTAAGCAACCTTAAGGTATCCGTTGAATCCTGGGATCCCATGATAGTGCATTTGATTGTGTCGAAACTTGATACAGAGACTCATAAGGACTGGGAAGAATATTCCTTTAAGAGTACACCGGATGACTTACCGAAGTGGTCAGAATTGAGGACTTTTCTTGAAACCAAATTCCGTACTCTGGAATTTATACACCACACTACTTCGACAGCTCCCTCAAGTTCTCGACCGGCTACGCAGAAAACCTTCCATTTAACTTCGCCAGCTCCTTCTAATGTCCAAAGTAGCTTAAATACAACATCACCAGCGACTTCAATTAGAACATGCATCAAGTGTAACGACAATCACACGCTGAGTCACTGTAAGGATTTTGCAAGTATGGACGTAGCTGAAAGAAATGACTACGTGAAAACAAACAATTTATGCTATAACTGTCTGCTCAGCGGCCACTCCGTATTCAAGTGCCGTTTACCAACATCCTGTCAAATCTGTCATAAACGTCATCATTCCCTACTACATCACACAAAGAACGAGGATATAAAGGCACATCTTAATCAGATGGAAGAAAATAATGATGATGATAGTGATGATGTACCAAAAGAAGATAGAGAAAATGATATTACCATAGCAACGCACTTCATTACTAAAAAGACAGATGCTTTATTAGCTACAGCGCTTGTCCTGGTGAAAGGTGACAAGGGGCAAGTGCTCACACTACGGGCTTTAATTGATCAAGGTTCAGAAGCGAACTTCATCACGGAGAGAGCCGTGCAGATGATGAAACTACACAAGACACCTGTCAGGGGTTCAGCCACAGGACTGCAATCAATGAAGACCTCAGTTAACAGTATGGTACAGTGTGAGCTTCAGTCAAGATTTGACACTAATTTCGACCTAAACATCAATGCATTTGTCTTATCTACTCGAGTAACCACTGAGCTCCCATCAAAAGCACTCACCAACACTCACCACGCTTGGCAGCACCTTAACGGACTCGATCTGGCAGACCCGAACTACCATCAACCAGGTCGAGTAGACATGCTTCTAGGCGTTAAGGTCTATGCACAAATTTTACTGAATGGCTTAATCAAAGGTCCTCCAGGCTCACCGTGTACACAAAATACAAGCCTCGGATGGATTGTGTTCGGAGACGCTGAAGGCAATTCTTCAAAAAATATTGTTGTCATGCATCACAAATTCGACTTAGACCTTCTGGTAAAAAACATGTGGGAACTGGATTCAGCAGAAAAACCAGAACTTACTGCGGATGAGAAGCTTTGTGAATCGATTTATGCAAATACAACTACCAGAACAAAAGAAGGAAGATATGTAGTGAAACTCCCTACAAGAACAGATAAATTAAAGTCAACAGAAGGTCAAACAAGGGACATAGCACTAAGAAGATTCAAACAATTAGAACGAAAATTTGAGAAGGACAAAGAATTCAAAAGGGAATACACCAAGGTCATAGAAGAATATTCAACATTGAAGCACATGGAAGAAGTTCCAGACACGGAAATAGAAACCCCATCAGTGTATCTCCCACATCATGCTGTGATTAGGAACGACAAAAACACGAAAGTGAGAGCTGTGTTTGATGCTTCATCTAAAGGCACAAACAATATTTCACTCAATGAAGAGCTACTGGTGGGTCCACAGCTTCAAGAAGATTTAAGAAACATAATCATGAGATGGCGTATGAAGAAAATCTGCTTCGTTGCAGACATACAGAAAATGTATCGTCAAATTTTAGTTACCAAACAAGATGCAGATCTACAGCGTATACTTTGGCGCAAAAGTGCAGCAGACCCTATCAAAGAATACCGCCTGCTTCGTGTCACGTTTGGTACAGCATCTGCACCCTACTTAGCTGTGAAAACGTTACAAAGGGTCGCTGAAGACGAAGGAAAACATCATCCAGTAGCTGCAAAAACGATTAAAGAAGATTTCTACATGGATGACCTCATGTCGGGTCAAGATAACGTAGAAGACGCTGTAGATGTGGCGAAAAATGTAGCAAAAACTCTAAAAAACGGAGGATTTGATCTGCAGAAATGGTCGTCTAATAGCACCAACTTTTTAAAGCAATTCCCACCGGATGAGAGAAACAGTAATGTAAACATGGATATCAACCTGGATGGAACTGTACGTGCACTGGGTATCACTTGGAACATGGGTGAAGACAGTTTTCAGTACAAACTTGAACTACCCCAGCAGCCAAGCACTATTACAAAGAGAAACATACTAGCAGAAACGCAAAAACTGTTCGATCCTTTGGGATGGTTGGCACCAAGCATAATTCAAGCCAAGATGCTTATCCAGAAACTTTGGTTGCATCGATCAAGTTGGGATGATGAAGTAGAACTTGAAATAAAAGAAGAATGGTTAAACATAAGACACAATTTTGAAAACTTAAAGGACGTTCATATACCAAGATGGCTGCACACCACTAAACTAAGACTAGACAAAACTACGATACACGGATTTTCTGATGCATCTACAAAAGCTTATGCAGCTGTCGCTTATTTAAGAGTAGAAACTGAAGAAGGTGATATCAAGACGAATATCATTGCTGCCAAAGTTCGTGTAAGTCCAGTGAAACCAGTATCTTTGCCACGATTAGAACTATGTGGCGCTGCGCTGCTGGCAAAGCTGCTTAAACAAATTAGAGAAGCCATGAGAATCCCTGAAAGTCAAGTGGTCGCATGGACAGACTCAACCATAGTTTTGTCGTGGTTAAAAGGAGACCCTAACCGCTGGCAAACCTTCGTCAGGAATCGCGTGGTGTCCATTCTCGATGACATTGGTGATAAATGGTATCATGTCCCATCCCAATCGAACCCTGCGGATATTGCGTCACGTGGTTCACCGCTACCAGAACTCATCTCACATCATTTATGGTGGAATGGGCCAGAATGGCTAAAAACTCATGATATTCTATTCAATAAGCCAGACACCACGACAGACCTGGAAATGAAACGAACCTTCCACACCAACCTCAAGGTACAAGAAGAAGATAATTATTCAATTGTAAACCAGTTTGACGATTTTGATGATTTACAAGAACTTATTAAGACGATTACATACTGCAGACGCTTTTTAAACTATAAGAAGCTTACCCCGAACCCCATATTCACAACAGAAGAATTACAAAATTCATTGATAAGTTGTATTAAATTGGTTCAAAAACATGCATTTAATGATGATATAACTAGACTAAAAAATAATAAAAACGTAAGATGTGACAGTAAATTGAAATCATTAAATCCTTACCTGGATGAAGTCCATGTACTCAGGGTGGGCGGTCGTCTTAAACACGCAAATTTGAGCGAAGATAGCAAGAACCCTATAATTTTGGACAGTAAGAACCGACTTACCTTTTTTCTTGTAGCTGATGCTCATCAAAGAACCCTTCATGGCGGACAACAGCTGATGATGTGCTACCTAAAAAGTAAATACTGGATCCTAAAATTGAAACAAAAGGTCAGATCGTACATCCACAAATGCCTGATATGTGCACGACAAAACGCCACTGCCAAAAAGCAGTTAATGGGAGATCTACCTAAGGAACGGGTTACCCCAGCACGTCCATTTCTGAACAGTGGCGTCGACTTCGCTGGTCCATATCAAACACTTATGTCAAAAGGGAGAGGATTAAGAACCATAAAATCGTACATAGCTATATTTGTATGTATGGTTACTAAAGCCATACACTTGGAGCTTGTCGGAGATTTAACCTCGGAAGCCTTTATTGGGGCCTTCAGACGTTTTGTGGCACGAAGAGGCAGGTGCGCACATCTTTGGAGTGACCAAGGGAGGAACTTCATCGGAGCAAATAAGGCTTTGGCAGAAGCATTTGAAGAAGCAAAATTGGACTTTGATGGAGATATAGCTACAAAGCTGGCGTTAGATGGAACTCAGTGGCATTTTGTACCAGTATACAGTCCCAATTTTGGTGGATTGTGGGAAAGTGGAGTAAAGTCCATGAAGTTCCATTTAAAGAGAGTCCTTAATTCTCATCTTACCTTTGAAGAATTTTCAACCCTGATCTGCCAGGTCGAGTCGTGTCTCAACTCACGGCCTTACGTTCCCATAGACGACGATGGAAACGCGAATCCTTTAACCCCAGGACACTTTTTGATTGGAGAGGCACCGATAACCATACCATCACCAACCTTCAAAGATGTGAACACGAACGTTTTGTCCCGTTGGCAACACCTGCAAAAAATGTTAAATGATTTTTGGCATACGTGGCAACAAAATTATTTATCAACACTCCAACAGAGAACGAAATGGACAAAAAAGGAACCGGAATTTGATATTGGCCAACTCGTATTAATAAAAAACGAAAACTTACCTCCTGGAAAGTGGTTGTTAGGACGCATTGTTGCCAAACATCCTGGAAACGACGGCCTAACACGAGTGTACAGTGTCAAGAGCGGTGAAAATATTGTCAAACGTTCTATCAGTAAACTTTGTTTCTTTCCAGTCGATGTAACAGTATAGTTAAACTTGTTTAATTCTGAAGTATTACAAAATACTAATGTTATACTTGTTAATAACGTCCAAAAATTTATATATGTTCTGATAGAACATATTTATTTTTATTTTTATTCAATTGTAAATTTCTTGCCAATTTTGATATTTATGCAAACCTGGTTAAGAATTTTTACACATAACAATGATGAATTGTATTTTAATTTTGTTATAAATTTTGCATGATTATTTGATTCTGAAAAAGGATAATCAATATCCTTTTGGTGGGCGGTATGTTACAGTTGTTTAAAAAATATCTTATATGTGTGTATGGCCCACTCACACATGCATAGCGTAGTTAATAAGTATTTTCCTATACACACCTCAGTCTTCAATAAATCGTAGAACAAGCAACACTCATTTGTATTATTCAAAAAACTGCAAGATCCAAAATCAACCTTATTACAACCACCAGTAGGGTAGAGGTAAGGAGAACAATCTATGTGTATGAAGTGTCCGTCAAAAAATCTTAAATAAGTGGCGCCAACATACATCGCGAACAAATTAAGGACTTTGATAAAAAAAATCAAATCACTGACAGCGCAGCTCACTCTGTCAATAACGTCTAAGTTAATGTCATTTCTTGTGCTAACCTAGTTCCACCGAAGACTTTTCGAACTATTATAGGGAGCGTGCATGAACTATAGGAGGCAGCACAGGAGCCGTCAGATTTTTGGCGCGAGGCGTATATGTGATGTTTATTGTTCCGATGTAGCCCACAAGATGGCAGAACCTACTATGCACAAGAAAACACGTGACGTGTAAATGTGCATGTTTATGGTTCCGATTCAGGCCACAAGATGGCAGACCCTCCAACGCGCACGGTCCCTATTTAGAGCTGCCAGCTGGACACTTTAGCAACAGTTCTTCCATAAGAGATTGTCCTCCTTCCTCAAACCTCCATACCAATAATCTTGCTTTTGTATCAAATGCTCGGTTTAATATATATGGGCAATCGAGCTGTAATTTCAGTATTTATCCGGCATGTAAAAACATGTATATAAATACTGCTGAACGGGTTATCGATTGTGCTGCGGCGAAGTAGGGTTATTCGCACTTGTAACAGTTGTGACAGCCGCAGCAGCTGTAACACTGTACCTGCGGAGTGCCGCGGTGCAGGTTGTGCTGCACCAGCTCCTGCACGAGCCCGAAGCGGCAGAGGCGCGCGCGGTGCTCGGGCTGCGAGGCGAGCGCGCGCAGCAGCGTCAGGCAGTGCTCGGCGCAGGCCAGGGAGCAGCCGTAGCAGCCGCCGCCTGATTCTGTGAAAACAAAATCGTTGAGGACCTGTTGTGAAATAGTAACCTAAACTTACTTGCAGTTGCAACCACGACGAATAGCCGCGTGGGAGCGAATTTAATTTTTGGGTGCAAAACCAATTACACAGATAATCGCCAATGGAACTATCGCAAATATATTATGTACGTGGCTTAAATGATACTTTCATAAAATTAACAAAATTGTTTTTACATCTAACAGTCCATTCGTAAACATATTTACTACTAAACAAAGTCTGCCAAAATAATCTTTGGCAGGCGTAAATCACTCCGCGTTCCGTCGCGCCGCTACAAGTACAAGCGGCCTGCACCAAATCTGGTGTCTAGTAGTGGTTACCGCGCACCGCTACAAAACGGACGCCGCTCAAGCTTGCACTTGTATCTATCGCAATAATGCGCAAATATTTCTATTTGCAGAAACCATGACAAAAATTATGACCACAAATTGTTTATGATCCCTGATGACTTTATTGGCTAAGTACTATAGAATGGAGTAAGTATATAAAATATAGGTATACTTAGCAGCAATTTGCCTAAAAAGCTGCTTTTGTTTTATTGTTATTTTATGTACATACTCAATTTAATATTTGAATCGTTAATTATTATTAAAGGTGAATTTTACAGTACCTACATAATATAATAATGTAATTATTTTTACATACTTATACATATATTGTTAGGAGACCCGCTTGGATCCGCGTCATCTGCGAAGTAATTCAAAGATGTAGCCGTGGGTGTGCGAATCCCCCAACCTGCTTTGTGGAAATGTGGGGACTAAGTACGGGTTTATCTCAAACCCCATTGTGCATGAGGAGCCTGTGCTTAGTGAGACGTTAAGTTATGATTACTGTGTTAAGAACTTAATATAGATAGTGTCATTCACGAAGACGCGTGCCTTAAGGGGGTCCCTAACGCCAATGACCTTCGATCTGAATCCCTTAGTTTTCTAATGTTTTTTGTAGCTTATCATAATAACAACAACGACTGTAAGCAATATTGTATCTTCGAGATATTTGGCATCAAAGCTGAACAGTTTTAGGCCAAGAAACTGGTTTACTGGCCATAACTTTTGTGTGAATTAATATAAAATGACGAGTAAAATCTCTAAATAGTTTATAGAGACGTCAAAGACGAACCCAAATGTGTAAATTTCGTACATGTAAAATCCTTCACAGCAATCTAGTAACGAAAAAAGTGTTTCTTTAGGCATTGTTTCAAAAATAAGTATTCATTTCTTTCAAAATCCGGCAGACCAGAATGGAGATAAAAGATTGAAGAACCCATAGCCGTTTGTCTTATAATTCTATCTATAGTGCAAATGTAGGAGTAACGACTCAAAACTAGTCAAAAATCGATGAAAAACGCGGGGAGCCCCTTAAAGGTTTGATTTGGCAAATTTGCGCATCATGGATGACACGAACTATAATAGTTGACGGTACTCGGTGCGAACGTTGCTAACCCTAGCGGTAGCCACGCCCATGCTCCGCCTTTCGAAAGGGCTCGGTCTAATCGGCACCGTTTAGGCACGTTCAGATTTTTTTTTAATACAGAGAATCTTCTGTGCCTGGTACTATTATTTATTGTCTTTGGCTTTAATTATTTAGCTAGATGAACTAACTTACCTTTGGTAAGTTCTCCATCATAGTTTTGCACCAGCCCAGCGTATACTGGTAGCGTGTCTCCCTTCAGCTGTTCGCTTTGAGATCTATCGTAGGCGACTAGTTCTTTCCTGTAAAAACACCAAAGATGTCACATAATAAAATAAAATAAATAAAAATAAAAATAACAGTTCTTTAATAGCCTATTTGGCAAGAAAAGAAACCTTTTAGAACCGACCAACCAGAAACCAAAGACCAGAAGTTAAGATAAAATGAGCTATATCAGCTAGGAACGAAATATATATTTTTCATTTCTCATGCTCTGGAGGTTATTGTTGTTCTAAAAAGTGCGGAGAAAGTGATACGTTATCTTCACTAGAGCATAACTTTCCAAGTACATTGTTTATTCTTTTACGATGAGCAATTAAAATATGGTTTTAGAGGATTCAAAGTCAAAGTCAAAGTCAAATCTTTATTGCATATCACAAATCACATAAGATGGAACAGAAAGTGTAGAAGTACATGTGACGCCCTGCAAGGGCACAGCAATTTAAGAGGACTAAATCTACTTTAAACAATGAGAAACCAATAATCTTAACATTGCAATTAAATACATGAGTTTTAGCATAAACTATTTTGATATACAATTTCCATTTTGATATTTTACTAGTTATTTTATACAAATATATGATGAATACTGCAATGAAATACTGTGAATTACAATAGGAGACTCAGCATATTACTAAAAAAGCTCTAATAGCAAAATGAAGTTGACCATATTTTATAATTAAAAAGCATCTATGAAAAAAAACTTTTTTTATATACTACGTCGGTGGCAAACAAGCATACGGCCCATCTGATGGTAAGCAGTCTCCGTAGCCTATGTACGCCTGCAACTCCAGAGAAGTTACATGCGCGTTGCCGACCCTAACACTCTGCACCCTCGTTGAGCTCTGGCAATTACTCACCGGCAGGAACACAACACTATGAGTAGGGTCTAGTGTTATTTGGCTGCGGTTTTCTGTAAGATGGAGGTACTTCCCCAGTCGGGCTCTGCTCTAGATCGGGCTGTGCCCTACCACACAAACCGAGATGACATTTACAATGCCCATACCTCTTTTGTGTTCATGTTTAAGGACGTACCCGGGTCCATTATGTAAGACCAATTTTTCTCATCCCTTGCACTAAGGAATACTTCTAAACTACCTAAAGTAGTGTGGTGGAAGTCACTCACAAACAAAAAAGATATAGCGTAAAAACATGAAGGGAATATATTATTGGCCGGTACTGCAGCTATTTCTGTTCCTGACAGTACACTAATAACACAACATAAATAACCATAATGAATATTTCACCTGCAAGCCAACACCTTCTGTATGATCTTGGACAGGTCCTCGAAGTGGCCCTTGCTGTCGACGCAGTACTTGTGCGCGAGGGATTGGATCACGCGGTTGATCTGCGCGCCGCCGAAGGAGGTGGTGGACGCGTTGCTGTTCTCGTCGCCGGGGCGCCCTTCCAGCCGGTGCTCGCTTATCTTGTGCACGAGGGACTGGGGGAATATTATAACAAAATTTAGTTAAATGGATAGAAAATGAGCCACCCATTATAAAAAAGTGGAATTTAAAATAGTACATTACGATACAAGTGCGAAAAATAGGAAATTCGAAACGAGTGGCGATAAATTAAAACACGACCGAAGGGAGTGTTTTAAATCGACACGAGTTGCGAATTACCTATTCGCACATGTATCGTACAACGTTTTACAGTGCATATGGCCCTTTAAATGTTCGACACAGTAACGTAATATGCTACTTCTCGCACTAGTGCTATAAAGTAGCCCCATATGTACTGTAAAAAATATACTGAGATTATAAAAAAATTCAAGGCAAAAAAATTTTTGTCCTTCAGAAATATAAAAAAAATGGTACCATTCGATTCCATACATTTTATTGAAAAGTAAATTGTATGACAACTATACACATAAACGCAATATTTCAGGGTCAAAATGGCAATTGCCTTGATCTTCCATACATTTAGGACAGACTTTTATAATGTGACGTCACATCATGTTATCATTTTGTTAGAGGCGTTTCAATCGTCGAGTGCGAGCGTCAGACTTTAACTCTAATTTCTGAGCTTTGTGTTATTTAAATGCCATGAGTCCCATATAGACATTTGATCCTCAGGAAAATCAAGATCGTTTGTCATTATTTACAAAAAACTGTCAAGTAGCCAATTATGTTAAAATCTTGCAAACGTGTTCTTGAATGTGTTTTTTAATTTAAAAATAACAACGTAAACTGTAGAATATAGTGTCAAAAAATAAGAAATCCACCAATGGGTGTATCAAAGAAGATATCGAACGTGTTGTGTATTTCGCGGTAGCTATCTTTTTATACAGTGTTAAAATATCTATAACGGGTAACATCGATAATAGGCATGTCGATATTTGATTTTGTCAATCACTTTATTTTGCCACAAAAACTTCTATGTCTGCTTATTAATAATGGGCGACTGACGGATAAAAATTACGTCAAAATAATTTCGAACGATATACGCAACGACTACAATCGATTTAAATAAACAGAACAAGATTTAAAAAAGTTAGTATTTTATTCTTGAAACAATTAATCGTAATTTTTCTTTAATCGTTACAACAGGCCATTCCTTTTATAATTCACTATACACTTATATAGGGGAAATGAGTAAGTTCGTAAAGTGATATGTCACCACTATTTGGAACTTACTGATATAATTACAAAAACTGCATATAATTTTACACATAAATATTACTCGAAATTTATACATAGTGTTATCTATCTTCTGCTTTCGTCCCCATATTGAATCAATCGGCCGCTTTTTAGTTATTAAAAACTGTCACAGATTAAACAATACATTAATAAAAAACCTCAGTGGCGTAGCTTACCTCGAGCACGGGTTTGTTGGCCACCAGCTGGCGGTACACGCGGTCGGCCTTGTCCAGCAGCGCGCCGATGGTCTGCACCATCTTCTTGCGCTCCTCGTCGTTCTCGATGTTGTCGACGGCGCAGCATGGCCGCGCGGTGAGTGTGTAGTCGAATTTGGCGTATTTGCAGAATCCGCAGGCGTGGCAGAGGAACGGGTCTTTCTCGTCGTAGTTTATAGCGCTGGGTGAACAAAAATACATTTTAGTCATGAGATAATACTCTTAAATATATGTAGATTTATATTTCAAGATGGATAGGGGCCGCGCGACGTAAGCTTCAACTCTCATCAGCGTAATAATTGTGTTGACAGAAAAGTTACCTCTGCTTCACGCGACGTGTTATATGGAAAAGGGGCGCGATTTTTTTTTAGAAAACTAATCCAACCTAAAAATCCCTGGAGTTAATAGTTTAACTTTTGAATTCGAGGTGTTAAGAGAGTCTGCCATGCACAGACTCAAAGTTACAAGTCAATAAATTATATATTTTATAATAAGTGTTTTCGGGACTGATTTCTGCCTTTAAGGTCCCTAACGCCAGTGACCTTCGATCTGAATCCCTTAGTTTTCTAATATATTTTGTAGCTTATATTAACAACAAAGGCTGTAAGCAATATTGTATACCATATTTAGTTCAAATTTCACTGTATTCGAGATATTTGAGTGTTAATTAGTTTAAAATTAAAATCTTTGACCAGTTTTTAGAGACGTCAAAGACGAACCCAAATGTGTAGATTTCGTACATTTAAAATCCTTCACAGCAATCTAGTAACGAAAAAAGTTTTTTTAAGACAAAGTTTAAAAAATATACAAAATAATAAGTGTTAATTTCTTTCAAAATCCGTCAGTCCAGAATGGAGATAAAATATTTAAGAACCAATAGCCGTTTATCTTATAATTCTATCCATAGTGTAAATGTAGGAGTAACGATTCAAAACTAGTCAAAAATCTATGAAAACCGCGGGGAGCCCCTTAAGCAATTTATCAGCGCGATTATGTTGGTTTATTACCATATTAGGTATTGAAACTTACCGACACTTGTGGCACTGGAACACGTTCTCGCCGCAGTTGGCGCAGACGCCTGGGTTGGCCGGCACGGATTGCGAGCAACGAGGGCATTGTAACGATTCTCCTATCAACAACAAATTACATATTATTCAAAAGCACAAGCATAAAGTGCTGTGGCTCATATACCACAGCACTTTATTACTTTTCTCGACAGGTGCGTCTTTATCCGACGCGATATCTCGATATTCGCGAAGCGCTCGCGCATAACACTCTGTATAGGTAAAAAACAACTTAAGGTGGTTCGTTTTTCATACTAATGTATTTATCCAATTATGGGCGAATGGAGCATGGTTTTACAATGAAACCACTTCCATTAATATTCAATTTGATATTTGTTTGCGGGAAATTATGTTTTTGTAATAAAAATATTTGAATAATAGCTTAAGGTGGTTCGATTAGGTTACCCAAAGCTTAAACCTCACTAGATGGCGCCACAATTGCAAATTTTGAGTTTTAATTTTTTTGTGGAGTAGTCTTGGTATTTCTATACTGTAAATTATGTTTAGCGCACTCATTAAATAAATATTGAACTATTACAACAAACATTGAACACTTCATTGTACAAAAACTACCCCTTAATGTCGACAGAATGTTTCTTGACTCTATTTCTAAGTGTCACTCACACATTCAAACAGTCTTACTGGGATCCTTGTAGTAGACAATTTGGCACAACGTGAGTAGGCTTCAATAGCGTTGCGGTATGTACGTGGAAATACATGCAAGAGGATGTGGGTTCGAGACTCATTAAAATTTTTTTTGTTATCAGTATTATTAAGTAGGTACCTATTATTAATAAATTATTTTATGAGAAATATGAGCATTTTCCATAAAAATATTAAAAATCTGATTCTCACACATCATGATATTTTTGGATTCTTCCAACTCAGAATCACTAGCATAATCAATCCTCGTGTTAAAAAAACCCGAAAATTTGTATTGAATTTTAGTTTTACATTGAAATTTCTTTCACACTAAAATGTGACGTAATGTTATGGATATTTTAGGATATCTTTTTTTAATGCTAGGGTGGAGAAGAGTCTAAGTAGAATGAACCTAAGAAAGTCCAAATTTGTAAGTCAGATTTTCCGGTATTTTTTTCAAAAAAAAACGCTGTTTTGTTCTAAAATTAAAGCAATACCTTACTGCCTTTAAAAAAGTAGGTACTATTTTACAGTAGAATTAAAACATTTTTTTTACGATACATTTAATTAAATTACAGTGAGTTACAAAATTGCATGGCCTTCTATTTATAACCATTATAAAAAAAATTAGATATTTAAGTACCATGTTTGTTTATATTATCGATTTCCCGATATTTTGACACAACTAGAAGTTTCACACAATGCCTAGAGATAGAAAATTATTTATTTATTTTATTTATTGTCAATTTCATTCAACGGATCACATCATATCCAATTTATGTGTTTATGTATTGCATTGTTTTCTACCTAGTTGGTTATTAAATTCTGTTACTTCAATAATCTTTATCTACATAAAATATACCAACGAAAGTTTAATAAAGTATATATTAAAATGAAGTACACAAAATCAGGAATTACATATGACAATATCATTCAAAATCGCCTCCTCTGGCTTTGACACAGGCCCTCAAACGACGAGGCCAGTCATCAATAGTGGCACGCACGATTGTCATGTCTAATTCCGTCACTGTCTTAACTATGGCCCGCTTGAGGGAGTTAAGATTTGTGTGGGGTTTAGCACAGGCTTTCTCCTCAATAACCTGCTATATGGCATAATCCAGGGGGTTAAGGTCCGGGCTGGAGGACGGCCAGTCTTCGTGGGCAATAAAGTCAATTAAGTTCCTTCGAAACCAGGCTTGAGTTGTTTTTGCCTTATGTGCAGGAGCTGAGTCCTGTCCAAAGATCCATGGCTGGTTTTGAAATAGGGTGTGGCTTAAGGGCTTCACTATTGGTTCGAGAACGGTTTCCAGTTTCCGGTTTTCACACCTTTTTCACAGAAATGAATCTGTGTTAGCCCTGAGTATGACACACCCAAAATTATGTTTGGCGGGTGCATCCCAAAAATTTTTTTGGATTATAAGAACATGTTAAACTACTTTTAGGGGACCTGTAATGACCATATTTTTGTAAATATTGAATTTAAAATATCTTTTGGCACACGTCACGTGACCAAACTCGAAACGTCATTGAAGATTCTGATGACGTCACAACTCTCGGATTGACACTGTTGACAATTAGGCGATTAACAACAAATGACAAATATCAGTTGACAGTTCGTATCTTCTACGTGTGTATGTAGTTATGTGTCAAACCATAAACTGTGACGTCACACAATTTTCAAAGAGCGTTTTGGGCGCGAAAGCATCTGTCAAAATATATTTTGTTAATTTAACATATTTAAAGCCATTTTTAGTATAAAAGCTGAATTTTAGGGCAACTTTTAGTTAATATAGAAAGTAATACAAGCGTTTCAAAAAATTGGAATACGATTCTCTTTTAGGCCCCAATTCATTATAGATACGACGAGATAAGCGTTATGTGTGGTATATAATTATAGCTCACAAATCCACCACATTATGTCAATTTTTATTTTTTCGGTAGCATTTGTTTTAACGGAAATAAAGAGGTTGCAAATCGAGTAACAGAACTTCAGAACAGATATCATTTGATATTTACCAGTCGCTTTTCGGTGAAGGAAAACATCGTGAGGAAACTGGACTAATCCCAACAAGGCTTAGTTTTACCCTCTGGGTTGGAAGGTCAGATGGCAATGGCAGTGGCTTTCGTAAAAACTAGTGCCTACGCCAAATCTTGGGATTAGTTGTCAAAGCGGACCCCAAGCTCCATTGAGCCGTGGCAATATGCTGGGACAACGCTAGGAAGAAAGAAAGAAATCGAGTAACAGAACTTAGTAACCAACTAGGTATAATAGTTATGATGTAAATGTCCATATCATGTTGGAGTCATATATGTATTAGCCAACTAATTATTCAAGATCAATACACTTAGCTCCCTTAGGTATTCGCCTAAGTACAATCTTGGGCAAAATTGAGTTTTATAAAAGTGAACTAGTTTCTAGGTCATATTTTCTATGAATTGGTCATTTTTGTAGACTCCAATTACAGTTACACTTTTCCTGGTTTTTCGCGGACCAGAATATCGATGATTTTTGTAGCTTGATTTAGACGTTGCTATCATTTTCAATCCAAAAACACATAAAATCACAATTCAGAAGATGCGGCAGCGTTGTTTTCTATCAAGTACCTCAAGCACCAGGGCGGCTACCGGGAAAATCGAAATTCGTCAATTTCGGGCATTTTTCTCTGTCACTCTAATTACGTCTTAGTGAGAGTAAAAGAGAAAGATCCCCGCAATTTGCGAATTTAGGTTTTCGCGGTAGGCTCCCAGGTCCTGTCAAGTTTCAGCAATGTTGCCAGGTGAGCGGAAGAGAATTATCGTACTTGAGTGTCAATATTATTGTACCGTTGAAAAAAATATCGTACGCCAATCAAAAAGGCAGCCCCTAAAAATGTCTAGCAAAATAAGCTTAAATTTCCAATTAATAATAATAAAAAGACAATTTTCGTCTAAATTGCGCAAAAAATCTGTTTATGTTTGTGTATTTTTGGGATAGACTCAAACGGTATACAGGAAATTGTGACATTTTAAACTTTAAACATGCGGCGCAGTTACAAGTTTAGTATTTTGCAACGGCGCCCTTGTAAATTTAAAATCACGGTCGAAAAAGAGTGACACGACGCTATATTATTTACCGATGCGAGCGCTCAAATAGGTACCCGCGAATATTTCGACGGTCCCAAGTAACACTGTCGGATCTGCAAAATGACTACTTTCCAGCAGAGCCAATCAAAGTTTTGCAAACAGGTTTTTACGCTATAAAATTGTCAAATTATGATATTAACTTATAAAATTTGGGAATAGTTACTATTTTTAGGTACTCTTAAAATGTGCATAAGTAAAAATAAGAAAATACTTGAGGAAACCTCAGAAATAGTACAACCGACAATTTTGCCTGGAGATTCTTAAACGATTTGGTCGGATGTGTCACATACTACTTTTTTGTTTGGACATGGTTCATATAAAATGGTCGTATGTGTCACTAACGCCTTTTTTTATTGGACAATAGATAATAATATGGGTCGCATGTGTCATTTACGACTAAATTACCTGTAATGTGCATTTCTTCTAGTGATGAGATACGACAGTTAGATGTTGTGTTGTGTTTAAAATAAAACATTTTAATTGATATATGATTTATTCCAAAATGTGAGAAATATATTGATTTAGAAAAAACAAATATATATATATATATATATATTACATACCATTACATTTCGGTTTTGACCGCCACAGTTGTCAGACCAAAAGCGAAATTCCTCGACACCTTTTTGAGCATGTTCTTTTATAAAATTGTACAGACAACTAGATACTTCATTAGATCCACGTTTTGCAATGCCTTCGTGCCACATATAGCATTTCGCTGTTTTATCACCACAATTATAGACAGTAAAATTAAGAGTAGGTAATTTACGTTTATAGTACAAAATACTAACCTCTCCATGCGGAGTAGTCAAAATTTTTTGGAAGTCAAATGTGGTAACTACTAGTTTCTGGTTTTCTAACGCATCTTTTTTGTCGTCCATTTTTTGTAAACGAGCAGTCTCTTTATGTTGTAAGTGTACCTCCTGTTTTTTTATTTCAATATCAGTAGGGGTTTTCTTGCCCATAAAAGAATGGCACACGTCATACACATCTTTTTTTGGACGATGAATCGCTAAATTAAACTTTTCGTTGACAATATCTCGGTACTGCCTTTTAGTTCATGCTCTATTAGAATAATTTTTAAGATCACCCCACTCACAATATAACTTAAACATTCGGGAAACACTGTCGATTCCGTCCAAAACTTTTTTTTAGAATCTTTTCGAATACGATGAGATTCTACCAAAGGAAAATAATTTACATGATCGCAGACGCTCCTGATCATCTCCTCATCTATTACTGTTTTTTGTGATGGTATTTACCACGGTTATCTGGTTCAATTATATCATATCCCCGATCTTTTTCGCCTGAAGATATTGTATTTAAAAACATAGTTTTACACACTTTTACTTTTTCCTTTTGCTCAGATGGCAGATGGTAAGAGTAGGTAAATTGACGATTGTGTTTTGTCTCTTTTATATTTGTCTTCTCTGTGTTCTTTTCTCTGTGTATTTGAAAACATATTTCCATTGGAGGATGCGATCACCAATTGACCAAAATTTTATGAAAATCTTTAATCGTTGTTCTTTGGAAAAAAATTCAAAGCATTTCATTCGACATTTTAAAGTACAAGGATCTTTTATAGCTTTTTCATCTACTAGCTTACCTTTCGCAGTCGTAAAACTTTTACCCTCATTTTTATTTATTTTTCTTTGCGTCGATTGCCAATTTTCTTTATGGACTTTTCTTTTTTTGTTCTCATCAGTTTTATAAGTTTTTTTACGTGGCTTGCTTGTAGAAGGCGTGTAAGGGCTGCCAATAGATGAAAATCTGGATATATAGAATTATTCTGAATAGGCGAACAATTGAGCAGAATTGGCTATTGCAATTATGATGAGATGAGAGAATAGGAGAAGGAACTGGTGTATCAGACGCATTTTGTGGATTATTTTCTGAATCTAAAACAGTAGTATCTATCACACGAGATGATGTAAGGGTAATATTATGCATTCCTGGAAATTTATCCTGCGGTATATTCTCCGATTCTACCACTATAATACCTGATAAGACACGAGGAGATCTGCTTATCAGGTTATCTATTTCTGTAGGCGTTTCAGGGAAGTTTTCTAACTTTACATCAAGATTTCCAATTACAGCGACGTTAACTGCACTTGAACTAGCAATATTTGGTCTTAAAGTAGAACTTTCATATTTTTCTAAATCTGCTGATGATGGTGGTATAATTTCTTCTTCGCCTGGAATCGGTGAAACATCCTCGTCATTTATTAATTTGTCACAATTGCCATTTTCATTTTCGTCATTAAAAACATCTCCGAGTAAATCTTGCAACTGGATTAAATCATCTTCATTATGGGCAAGTGCTCAATACTACTACTTCATTACAAATGATAAGTTTCGATAAGTGTGAAACATTTAGCAGGTATAAATAATACAAAGTCTCTTTAAAGTAGTCAGTTATGCCACTTAAAACTAGAAATAATCTGATAAAATCCATACAAAATTGTCGGATGTGTAACTTACGACCTACTTAAATAGTAATTAATTTTCCGTAAATAATGAAGGTAGTGTAACATAGAACATAAGCAGTAATTCTATATCCATGAAATAAAGTCGGATATGCTATTTACGACATAAGTTATAATTTTGTTCCATGTAACAATGTCGGAAGTACCACATACAACACAATAAATTGTCATAATCCAATGAATATTGTCGCAACTACCACAACCAACATTATAGTATGGGCACACCAACCTAGTCAAAAAAAAATCTAAACAAACCACAAGAAACACTACGTATGGTATTTTTAAACAATAACCATATATTTTAATATTTATACTTTAGTGACATTGTATTCACGGCATTTTGTTTCTTCTTTTTTCGTGGAATATTATCACTGCCTGCAGCCAAAACTGATTGTAACATCCGTTTGGACCGATTACTTGCCATAATGATTTAAAACATCAAAAAATCTTGGCCTTTTTAAATATGTGCCGAGGAGCTCGCGAAGTCGGCGCTTATCCATACAATATTGTGGGTACTGGCACAAACGACCACGTCGCCCTACCCGCGCACCCGCTAACATTGTTGCAACGCGACATCCGACATTGTAAACCGGACGCTGTGTAAGATACGACATTCTTGTGACATATTATTTCGGAAAATAGAGAGAAATGTAAAATTCTGAAAATGTCATATTATACATTTGGATGTTTTAAGATCATTAATGCAATAAAACGAAAATGACGATTTTGTAGATCCGACAGTGTTACTTGGGACCGTCGATTTGTGGTTTCGGATAATGATAGAACTCACGGCGCCTCTCTTTACTTTCTACGGCGCACCAGGGCGCCGCGGCGCACACTTTGGGAACCCCTGCTTTAAACGTACACCAAGGAGCCGAACACCCAAAAGAAACTAATTTTAGCCTATTTCTGAGAGAAAGTGTCATATTTTGCTTCAAATTACTAGACTTTTAAGGTGGCATCATCCAAGGGCTGAAATTATAGTACTTTAGTGTACGATAATGCTCTTTGGAACATTACGTCATACCGGGGCCCAAATTATCGTACATGTACGACAATTATCGTACGCCTGGTCACACTGAGTGTCAGTGTCGACAGAGTCAGCTAAAAACGCGTCAAACATCGCAACGTCGCGCCAATGCATGGAGTGGCAACGCCGCAATGTATTTGTACACGACATTTGTCACACACACATGAGTAAAATTTATAAAAATATAACGTTGATTATTGCATGATTTCTGTATGAAACAAAGTTTTTCTATTAATTTAGCGCAAATGAATATTCGAAAGTAGATAGATGCGCAACTATTTATGTAATAATATTGTGTAATTAATTAATAAATAGCGATTGTTTTTTGTATGAAAATCGAACCACCTTAACTGAGAACGATATTTTAGTTAAAATTTGTCAATGTGTGAGTGAACGGTGACAGCGTCGTACACTAAGCGTATGTTCAATGTGTGCGTTGAAAGGCTACGTTGCGAGCTGGCCGAAAATGCGACGATGCCGCTCTTCACTCCGCACGGCTCGAGCGCGCAACGAGGCGTTTGTATCAATTGATAAATTTCATTTCACCAAACGTCACTGTCATTTTGATTGACCGGCACGCGGCACCGGCAGTTTGGCAAAGAGCATAATAATCACTACGTACTATCACGTTCTTGGCAGTTTGGCGGCAGTCTTGTTGTTTCTTGTTTCGCTAGTTTGATTCTAATAGTGAACTTTATCGAGAGAATGCCACAAACATCCCGAAAAGATTATAAAAACCATCAATACTCAGGCCCGAGAAAGAGTCGGAAACGCAGCCATGGGCAAATGAAACGATATCACGGAGAAATCAAAAGGTAAGTTCAATGGAGGCTGACTTTTCTATATCTTTTTTACTATCCCACTATATTATAAATGTTTACATGTTTGTTATTCAATCGTTCAAGAGGGACCATGTCTGGGACTTAGAAAATTGCAGTGTGATATTTTTTTCCCAACTTAACACTAACTTTTTATTACGTTATGTAGGAAATGTGTATGTTTTGTCATGTGAAATATCTCCCTAAGACCAGTAGTTCTGGAGATAGGCGAGGTTGTGATGGTGAGGTTGCTTGTTGTCTCACCTATCTTGCCTCTGTCACTTACATTTTCTCTATAAATTTTCTCTAGAAAAATGTCAAATGACAAAAGATACTAAATGTAACATTTCCTACATGATAAAGTAATAAAAAGTTGGTATCAGGTTGGTTTAAAAATATCACTCTGAAATTTTTTAAGTCCCAAAAATGGCCCCTCTTTAAGAACGTAAAAATTTTCCTATATGGGTGGATGACACTGGAAATTTACTAATAAATAAAAAACACAATTACTACTTTCAGGTTAGAACTACCTACATAAGATAAAATAATGTAATTTTTATTACAGTATTCATGAGAGACAGTTTTGATAATGGGTATTCTGATTGCAGATCCAGGACCAACTGCGGGTGACACAAATGATGAAATGTTACTTCATTTGTTACATTTCCCCAAGTTATGGCATTACAGTTTTGGAAGTAGAGTGCGATGAAACTTTTATAGAAAAGATGTTGCCAAAACTGGTAAACTTTTATAAAAATTGTATATTGCCCAAGATTGTACTGCGAAGAACAAGGAAAAATCTAAAATGTATAGATGTTTCTTTGTGGTATTAAATGTAAATAAAAAAACTGACTATTTTTTACCTTTTTATGACTTTCATAAGTGCATTGTCATATTGAAAAATAAACTATCTTTATCTGAACTGTTCTTTGTCTGTGTCCCATTGTAATTCGCGCGTGATTAGAATGGGCTGGAACCTAGTCATGGTGACTGGAAATATCAGAAAAATTGAAAATTATGAAACCTTGTCTAAATAAGGTCATCGGCTAGGTTTGGTCTCATTCTGATTGTGCACGGATTATATTTTCTATGCTAAACTAGCAAAATAAATTTTAGGACAGATATATGGTGCCATACCATCTTATTCTGTTTTTAGTATTAAATTTGTTGTTATAACGGCAACAGAAATACATCATCTGTCTAAATTTCAACTG
The DNA here is from genome assembly GCF_033807575.1 of Cydia pomonella. Classification (NCBI taxonomy): domain Eukaryota; kingdom Metazoa; phylum Arthropoda; class Insecta; order Lepidoptera; family Tortricidae; genus Cydia; species Cydia pomonella. Next base: position 44,483,131 of record NC_084703.1, read on the forward strand.
TAGCTATCACAGTTCATGAGACAGCCTGGTGACAGACGGACAGTCAAGTCTTAGTAATAGGGTTCCGTTTTGACCCTATGGGTATGGAACCCTAAAAAGAAGGATTATGAAATATCGAACTTAGAACCTTAGTCCTATCAAAGGCTAGTGATAGTATTGAATTTAGGGTATTGCAAGATGTAATGTAAACAATAGAAATCATGTTATAGTGGTTATGATTGATTTCAGTAAGGCGTTTGACACTTTGAACCATGACACCCTATTTAAAAAACTTGAGCAAAATGGTATACAGGGGCCATTCTTAAACTGGTTCAAAGATTACCACCATAATAGATACAACACAGTCAGTATTGCCGGGGACTTGAGCGACCTAAAAAAATCTAATTATGGCACCGCACAGGGCTCAATAATTGGCCCAACAGAATACTTAATATATGTGAATGATATGTGCAATATATTCAGAACCGCCTCTGTGTACCAGTTTGCAGATGACACATGCCTAATAACGGCCAATAAAGATATCAAGGTGGCGGAGAGTCAGATGCAAACTGAATTTGATGCTCTATGTAAATGGGCACACGATGCAGGATTATCCTTAAACTATAAAAAAACCAAGATAATGTATATTCACTCGCCCTATGTCAAAACCACATATACCCCTAGAATTGTAGCCCATGACCATGTATGTATGCACACAGGGCCAACATATTGTAACTGTGAAAAACTAGAAGTAGTTGATCAACATACCTACCTAGGCCTTAAAATAGACACCAAATTTAACTGGGGTCCACATGTTGAACATGTGTGCAACAAACTCAGGGCAATTTTAAGTAACCTTAGTATATTGAAACATAAAATGCCATACTCCGTACTACGCCTATTGTACATGGCACTTGCAGACTCTGTAATTAACTATGGTATCTCTAGCTATGGGAGAACATATAAAACATACTTACAAAAAATATATGATATTCAAATAAGATTACTAAAAACTATAGTTCCCTTGAAAATAAAACTTCAATATAAAAATAATTATCACAAATTGTTTAAATACTGTAGAATATCTAGTGTATATGACAAAGTAAAACTTGCTGTAATATTAGAATATAAACACTTGCTGGGGCAGCTGGACAGGTATAGGAGACCATCCCACCTCCGGACCTTAACCAATGAACCATACTTTAAAATAACTAAAAGTAACAATGAATATGGGAAAAGGCTCTGGCCAACATACCTGCCTAATATCCTGAACAGCTTACCCAAACAAGTAGTAGAAACTTTAGGAAAACATCCTGATAAAATAAAGAGTACACTTAAGAAAGCACTGATTAATTGAATTAATTTTGTTACAAATAGTATTATAATAACATGTAAACACTAACTGCCAACAGGACTAATTATATACTTAGTTAAGGCTAAACTTAGTTAACACAATCTCCAAATATAGAGATTATAACTGAGTGCTGACTGTACCTCAACAAAAAATTGAAATAAACAGATTAAATTTTAAAATTTTAATTTTTTTTTTTTTTATGTGTAACTGTACTGGTAGAAGATTAAAACACCATATTTAGTTTCTATGATTTGTTTTATTTTTGTAGAGCACTGCACTGCAACAGGGCTAGGCACTTCCATTATTATATTTATGCCCATAAAATACTTAAGCTCTCTGTGGGATCCTTGTAATGCTTCATCAGGTCTTGACAGTAAGAATCCCATTTCATCATAAGGCTTCAAAGCAGAGTTTCTGTTATACCTTGGGAACAGACAGGGCTTGGCATCGGTGACTCTGGGGCAGGCTAACAGGTAATACCCACCAGTTATATATACATAACAATGAAAATATAAGCTCAGACATATATTTTAATTGCTATTAAATGTAGTTAGTATTACTTGAAATTATTAAATAAATAGCATGATTTATATAATCAAGTCAGTAATAGAAACACTGGTACTTTCTTGGATGCTTTGGGACTGTTCTTGTTGACACAAATTGATGGATGGCTCACCTGAAATAAGATTTGATTGCAAAAAAAGGAATTTAAATTTAACATATTGAAAAATAAAAAATATACTTTCTCACGAAATAAAACGTCATCTTCTGTATCCGTATTTGAATTTGAGCTAATTTCGCATTGATCCAATCTTCGTCATTCCAATGTCGTCGAGCATAAGGCTATCATCGGATTGCTCGCTTTAGACGCTCTCTGAGATTACGAACATATTGAGAGATGTATCCACCTGACTGCTCTTAAAGAAGTCGAGAGTTTCGTTGATCTGCAAGTGTAATAACTACATGAAGTATATTGCTCACACAGTGAAAAATACCATCCATATGCGGTCTGGAGTACAATATTTCCCACAACTTTCGAAGTCCCAAAAATCACTAAAATACTGCCGTAATCACAAAAACATCATTGTGTATTTAATACAACTAAAATTTTGTCAATAGTATCAAATAAAACTTACCGTCCTGTACGACGCGGTGATTTTTTTTAAAATATTTCGCACGTATACAACATATTTTGTTGAAACTTGATTTCGGCATTTCATGGGCTTTCTGACTTTGACATCTGTCAATTATGACAAGTTTGCGTTCCGTTTCACGAATTTTATTTAGGTCATAGGTAAAACGTTTTGAGTGTGTGTGTGAATACTTCGCTGTCACTGCTGCGATTTAAATTATACAAATAAACTTGTTTTATACACTAAACCTCATCTCAAACTGAGTTGAATACGTAAGAAACAGCATACTATTACCGTGAAACTCATTACTTTTTAAGAATATTTACATTATCATACATAAATTAATTAAATACGTCAAATTTTAACAACAACGCCATCTATTAGCGTAATAGTGCCTAGCTGACCGTGACGAACCACCTTAAGTAAGTCACCTGTTTTGTATGTAGTTGTGACATGTTCGAATAGACATTTGTTTTGTTTGTGTTTGTCTTTTAAACATGTATTGTCTATTCGAACACGTCACAACTACATACAACAGGTGACTTACTTAAGTTTTTTACCTATATAAGACACTTGAGAAATCCGCAACAAGTTCGGCCAAATTTCGCCAATTCAATTCATTTCTTTATTCGTTCATCACAGGTACATAAATAGGTGGTAACTATGTTTGTATGTTAATTTCTTTGTGTGTCGTTGGCGTACGTGTCGCCATTAACTCTAGACCATAACCAGCGCTTTCTGTGGGGACGCTTTCAACAAAATGTAACCAACAGAACAATAACTTCACAGCATACTTTACCTGTAGCCTGCTGGTTCTCATAGAAGTCGGCGTACTCCATCATGAGGTTGCATGCGACGATCGGCAGCGGGAAGTCGACGCGGACCTCTGATTGGCCAGACTGCAGCTGCACACGCTTCGCCTTGTGCCACATGCCTGGATAAATCAAATTGTATGGTTATCGATGTAAATGTAACGTAATACAGTGTCATCCTTATTTGTCCTATCATGTAAACAAACACTTTCCGAAGACATTATCACACTTTTCTCTGGAATTACACAATAATGATCACTTAAAACGTTGTTGTATACTTAAAGAAACTCACAGTGATGAAATCAACGAAATAATCACTGAAAAATATAATTTCTAATAAGATGTTTATCAATAATCGCAGTAACGGAAAGACTAGTTTGTTTATGGAATCGCATTGTGGAAACGTCCCGTTTGTTTACATGATAATTTTTATTTTATTTTTTATTTTATTATTAATTCTCAACAATAATTATTGAGTCGAACATAATTACTTAATGATTAAAATTATCTACATTATATTAAAAATTAAAATAAATATTGAATATAATTATAAATAATTACAATTACAAGGTCAACTTCAAAGGTACACTTCCAATTTAACAATCACTTACTAGAAATTACAACTGAAAATCTCAAGTCAAATCAAATGTCAGTCTACTTAAAAATAACTGAAATAATTCCTATTACAATAATATAAAACATTAACAATTGCTTTTAGTAATGTAGACAAGTTTCTTAGAAAAAAAAACACTAACATTGATCGTCTGATGAGAAATCTGCTATACAGTAGTAGGATTTTCTCAAAAGATACTGTTTGAGCCTTGCATTAAACAATTTGTTATTTAAAATAGATTTCATTTCGATTGGTAACTTGTTAAACAGAAAGACTGACTGATAGCTAGCGGCATGCTTCATGATATTAAGACGTGGGACAAAGTTGCATTTCAAATCCTTCCGTCTAGTCGACAGCCTGATAAGACAGGTAAGGATGAATACACTGTAGAAAAGTGTGTACATTTTTAACCCATAGTGTAAGTTTACTTGTATCGTGAGGTTCCGAGCTCAGCGGCCGTATAATACACGCGGCTATTGAAGTGATAGTCACTGAATAGAGCAAGTGGCACTGTCTGACATCGCTCGACTGAAAGCGATGGACGCTTAGAACCACCTTCGCGTATTCAGAGCGTCGGCGTTTAGTCAACTCTATGGCTGCTGCTCGACGCAACGTTGGCGCAACTGCGCAGCGACGCCATTTCCCATAACGCTGACTAGACGCCGACGCTCAAAAGACGCTAGTGTGGGGTGGCTATTATACTGTGATCACTTCGGTAAGCGCGTCTTTTACTTATTGCAAATCAGTTAAAATTCATAGCGAAAACTTATTACGTTACAAGCTTCATGAACGCCTAGGTATTAAACTTAATATCGCTACCCATGCAGTCGCATTTTGAACTTTCTCCGTATTAAATTAAGGTTCAGTATTCACTGCACTCACCAGGCTTGTTCTTGAGCTCCTGCACCGCCTGCACGGTGCGGTTGTTGTAATAGAAGTTGATGCTGCGCACCATCTTGCTGCGCTTGATGTCACCGATGCGCAAGCTGATGCGGCTGATCATATGGCTGTTCACTAGCTTCACTATTTGGGTGGTTGTTGTGAATTTCGAATCGATCTGTGGACAAAGAAACGATTTATAACCCTTCTTTTAACATCAGCCCATTATCAACCTCCGTGCATACCCACAAGATCCACAATGACGCGCCGTGCACGATAGGCGTGGCGTTCAAAGAGATAAACCGTCTATTTAATTCGTAAGCTATATCTATCACACGGCATTACGCCCTTATAAAAATCACCACATTAAAACCCGCCGGGAACAATGTGTCAGTGCGTTCAGCGTTGATCATCAGCGTCCTTTTTTTTATTTATTGTCTTGTTTGTTTCGTGGATGAAATATATTTTCAAGCAGTTGTTACATATGTTTTTATATTTTTTTTATTACGAAAACACCTGATGGAAAGTGCCGATGTAGTCTAGGATGGAACATGCTTACCTAAAAGATGTCTATTTACTCTTGATTTAAAAAGGTCCAAGTTATAGTGGACTGGGAATAGATTTGCAGGAAGTGAATTGCACTCCTTAGCCGTTCGCATGATAAAGCTGGATGCGTAGCGTTTAGTGCGAATCAGTGGTAAAGTAACGACGTAAGGGTGATACGCAAGTCCGCGTCTAGTCCCACGGTGGCAGAACGGAGATGGGGGGATAAGATTATGTAATCCCATCGCACACTCCCCGAAATGTATCCTGTAGAATACCGATAAACAGGCTACCTTTCTACGGTGTTCTAGGCTCTGCAGTCTAGCCTCTACCAATCTCATATCCCCAATAATCTTCCTAGCAGTTCTCTACAGTATCCGTAATTAGAATGATTCAAAAGGAAATAAGTGTTTCTTGACATAAGCATCAAGTTCAGTAGTTTGGGTACTCACCTTGATGGTGGGCAGCTTGATGGTCGCCATGGGCACCTCGGGGTTGTTGCAGACCAGACACGGCTCGGACTCCAGGTAGTAGCCGTCTAGCTCCACGTAGGCGCCGAGAGCGGCGTATAGGGACGCGTTGCCGTGCATGGACAGGAGCTGGTTCTGGCTGCGGAGCAGGTCTACCGCGCTGCAGACGTATGTCTGAAAAAAAAAATATTATCCCTTTGTCCGACAAAGACGTGAGTTGACGCGCGTGACTATAGGCCAATCCCTTCGTGCATTCCGACAAGACAAATCCTAAGCGTGGAGTTCAAAGGGTTAACACATCGTATTATTTATTGTTGACTTTCATCTTTATGTATATGACATTCGCAATTATTCTCTATTCATCTGTCATTTTTATCAGAATAAGCTTGAATTGAGGATATTGGTTTCTTTATTTTTAATAAAATTATTTTTATTTTTTTATTTTGTCTTGGTTCAGCACTGTATACTTGCATGTGGTTTTAAAATAAATAAAAACTAACACATAATATATGTATATTATCTTGTCTTTTTCATACGTGAGTAGCACAGGCGTGTGCCAGATAGCAAGCGTTTGTTGTAACTTACATAACTCTAACAAACACTGATATTTATTTGTTTTACAAGGGGGCAAAGTAGGTTGTTTAACGCATTCACTGCCACCGACGCATATATGCGTTCACCGTCATACAAGTTTGTTCCTAGGCCACGCCCCCTGGCAGTGAATGCGTTAACCGCTCGTTGGTTGATACCCAAGCAAGCGAAAAATTCCAAAATTGAATCACAAGTATAGCTAGTGGTTCGAGAAGTGGAATCTTGAGCGATGCGAGGGATTAAAGGCACGAGAGTTAATCAAACTTTGTGTCCGAGTAAAACACAAAAGTCACAAAGTTTATACCCTGGTGAACACCCTATTATTAGTCGGTATAACAACTGCAAACAGTTATAACTGACAATTTGTAATTCTTGTTACAACGGGATAAGGTTGCTGACAGTATTCTCCGATAGAACTGACCTCAGTATCGATGTCCGTGGTCTTGAGCGTGAAGTATCCCAAGAGGTCAACGAACTGAGCCGCCTTGCGCCCATATTGGGGTAGTGTATAGAAATGCATGCCCATATAAATGCCCCAGAGCAGAGACACTAGCGATGCTTGCTCGGCTGGCGGCGAGTTGCTGTGGGATAATATGTAGAAAATATATTTATATAATGTATATTTACTGAAAAGTAAAGGTAAGGGAAAACGAGCTTAGATCATATAAGAGGTTAGAGTTAGAACATGATATGTCTACAACGATTTTGTTAGCACTCGCAGTGCAAGTGTTATTTATAGTTCATAGTGTCATAGAAGTTTTGACGTTTAAAATAACACTTGCACTGCGTGTGCTATCAAAGTCTTTGCAGGCTTGTCTTGGTCTGATTCTAGTTCTATCCCTTTCTTAGTAATACTATAGTTAATATTTTTAAATTAAAAAAAAGGTAAAAAGACACGTTAAGAGGCTGTCAACACCCAATGTCCTTGAAATTGATGTTACTTAAACAGTTTTTTAAGAAAGACTATTTGTTTTAGTCAAGTAAGAAAAATATATGTTCATATTAATTATATTTCAAAGACCGTTAAAAAAGATGGTATGGTATGGTGGACTGTATGAATAAAAGGGAGGAATATACCTTTGATATTGTTTTAATAAATATTTACAATAAATAGAAAATCACATCAACGACACAACCAAATCAGTATAAATAAGTAACCTGAAGTAATCAGAATGACAAATACTTTTTTTAAGTCAATTTTGAATTTGAATTTATAATAGACAAATAAGAAAAATAAGCCTGATGCTGCAAAGAGTGTGCAACAACCGTGGTTGTACTCGATACATGATTGAACGAAATCGGCTCGATAGAAAATAATTGCAAAGATTGGTCTTAAAATCACAATAAATTAAACGGTTCTATGTCTTTATTGTTTTGACTTATGGGTCTGCAATTAAAATCACAATTTCAACACATTTATATATAAACCGTGGTTGAGTAAAATATTACACTAATAATCCACTTTTTTTTTATTTAAATATTTTTCTTATTATTCCCTTACCCAGGCCCAGTAACATGCGACAGTGCTATCTCATTTACTCCGATAGAAGTAGACAGTGTGCGCGCTTTAGGTATTGACAGCCTCTTAAGAATACGTACGTACGTAAACAATTAGTTTATATTACTTACGAAAGCAAAATAATGTAAACGATCGTATATGTTAATAAAAATACACTTTAAGATCGCTTACCACGCTTCAAACGACACATATATTCATCAGATTTCATTTTGGAAAATACACAAAATACCTAAACTAAGGTTCTTTAATTATATAAATTACACATATCAGTTATATTTCTATCTGATATAAATATGCATTACCTATAATTTTATTTATTTTAGTTAACATAATTTATAATTATGAACCTTCGGGTCTTTTTGTTGTATTTTCCTTTTGTTGCGGTTCATCTTTTGTACTGCATTTTTGATATGTTTTATATGACTGGTTTCTAAATTAATACGCGCGAGGCAATTTCCTTGCGCACAAAATGGCCGAGGCACTTCTACACTGGCCGTTTTGTGCGTGAGGATATTGCCTCGGGCGTATGCTCGCTGTGTGTGGCCCGCCTAATAAATATCTCTATTAATTGTACGTGTCACTCACTTGTAGATGGCCAGTAGCAAAGCGTGCGCCTGCCACCGCACGGCCGTGGAGTTGGTCTCCAATAGGAAAGCCTTCACAAACATCTTCAATTCTTCCTGTGACACCTGTGAAAAAACTCAAATTACTATTGGTCAGAATGACAGGGACCAACTGCAAAGTGCCGAGTTAAGCGCTTGTTTGAATACAATGATCGCGATTTTCTTCTTCTTCGAGCCGGATTCGAGTAAATCATTGTACGAATCGTCCACTACATATTTTTGGTCCTTCGAACCATATGCGTTATGCGAGTCAAAGCCACGCTCTTTAGAGCAGACTGCACTTCGCTGTACTCGGCTGCACTGTGGGTAAGCTGTACGCAAAGGTCGTTCAGCTCTCTACGCGTCCAGTACAATAATGCTCTCAGGGCGCTACTGGGGCTGTCACGGTTCTGCAGTGCATCCACCATGTTCGCGGAAGAACGCATGGACTGTTTCAGTGCTGTGCTGCGTAAAGAGATGGCATCGCTTCTGAACAGAATACGTGATAGTCCGAACAGCCTCCTGAAGACATTAGCTGTAAGGAATGAGTGCGCAATAATGCAACACTCAACAATACGTTATCAATAATGAGTTACGAATATTTAAATATTTTTTTAGGTTTTTGTTCACTACGGACGGTAAACATGATGAAGACATTGAAAGGAGAGTGAATGCTGGAAATCGTGTGAATGGGGCAATCAACGCTTTTATGAACAGCCAGAAGGTGTCGCAAAAAGCACGGTTGGCTGTACATAGAGGGGTGTTGGTGCCTACACTTATGTATGGTAGCGAAAGCTGGGTATGGCATAAGAGGCATCAGAGTCAAGTGAATGCAGTGGAAATGAGAGCGTTGAGAAGTGTGTGTGGTGTAAAATTACAAGATAGAATTAGGAACAGTGTGATAAGGGAAAAGTGTGGACTGAACGAAGATGTAGTGACAAAAATTGAGAAAGGTATGTTGAGATGGTTTGGACACGTGGAAAGAATGAGTGAAAGAAGGTTAACAAAGAGAATGTATAAGGGAGAAGTAGAAGAGGGAGCTGGAAGGGGTAGACCTCGGCAGACTTTCTCTGATCAAATCGAGGAAATCCTGAAGAAAGGCCTGGTCAAGAGCACCCTAAACCGACGAGCGTGTATGAGGAATGTTTTGAGAGTGAAGAAAGCGAAAGAGGTATGTTAGGATCGTAGCAAGTGGAAATCTGTGGTCTCTGCCTACCCCTCCGGGAAATAGGCGTGGTTATATGTATGTATGTTTATAGTAATAAATGTAGTATACCTATATATATTAAATATTTGTAGTATATGTATTTTATTTTATTTTTGCACCACCCGTTACCTTGATTATGTTCGCCATTTCTCTATCTGAAGGTTGTCTGGAAGAGATCGCTGTTTAGCGATAAGTCCGCCTGTTGTTATCTACATATTTATACCTTTACATACTTTGTACCATTTTTTTTTTTGTAGTGTGCAATAAAGCATTTTATTATTATTATTATTATGTATTTAGGTTTTAGCTTTAATAATAACAAATTTGTGGATCTTATTGTCTGAATAAACAAACGATTATTATTATTTGTCCCCTATATTTCTACTACGGCATACATTTGTATATAATGTATAGGACCAAGATTCAAGTAAACCAAGTAATACTACGACTTGTTTGGTATTTCGAACAGATATCGCAAAATCTAGTCGTAACGTAAGAATAAATTGGGATTACAGGTTCATGAAAAACTGAATGTAACCTGTTTGAGTATCTGCTGGACGAGGACCGGCACGCGATGCTCCTGGAACTTGGAGCCGTCAGAGACAAACGCGTCGCTGTCCGCGCTGCGCTCGCGCTCCTGCCACTCGGAAGTCGATCCTGATGCTGACGGGGTCTGGAAAATGGTATAGTTTAAATATTTTATACACGGTGCTGACGAGGAACCTGTAAGATATTAACAGTGTATTCTTGATCATATTTCATCATCATCATCATCAGCCTTTTATCGCCCACTGCTGAGCATAGGCCTCTCTTCTAGTACGCCACTTATCCCGGTCCCGAGCCAATCTCATCCAGAAGTGACCCGCAGTCTTCCGAATGTCGTCCACCCAACGAGCCAACGGACGCCAGGCACTCCTTTCGTCTGTAAGCGGCCACCATTCCGTTAGCATTTTGGCCCACCTGCCATCACTTTGCCTGGCAACATGTCCCGCCCAGCTCCATTTTAATTTGGTAATGACGTGTCCGACGTCTTGCACCTTGGTGCGACGTCGGATCTCGACATTCCTCACTCGGTCTTGAAGTTTGATGCCGAGCATGGCGCGCTCCATGGCTCTCTGTGCCACTCGAATTTTATGCACAGTCTCCTTAGTGAGCGTCCATGTCTCGGCACCGTAGGTCATGGTGGGCAGGACACATTGGTTAAAGAGGCGAGTTTTCAGGCATTGTGGAATGTTAACGGGTTTGAGGATGTCCGCCAGTTTATTGAATGCCGCCCAACCCAGCTGGATCCTCCTGGAGATCTCCTTCCGTTGGTGTGTTTTGTCAAAAGATAGAATATGTCCAAGATACACGTATTGCTCGACCACCTCCAGTACTTCGTTCCCAACCATAATAGTTGGAATCGATTCACTAGAGATGTTCGTCATAACTTTAGTCTTGGACATATTCATCATATTTAAAGACTAAAATGTCCTATACGCTTTTCTGGAATTCGCTAAGATTAAGAGATAAAACCAGTTTAAAAAAAATCATCTTTCAGTTATTACTTAGTGCATAACTCCTTTTTGATGGCAATGTTGCTACTATGGGACCCAGTCTTAAATACTTGTCCTTATTGATAGATGTCATAAAATGAAAAGTAACACTTTGCAAAAACTAGTTTTTACGATAAAAACCGGCCAAGTGCGAGTCGGACTCGCACAGGAAGGGTTCCGTACCTATAAAAACATTATCTATAAAAACGGTCACCCATCCAAGTACTGACCCCGCCCGACGTTGCTTAACTTCAGTGATTGGATGAGAACCTCGAGATTGGAAAGAAATATTTATTTTATTCTGTTTTTAGTATTTGTTGTTATAGCGGCAACAGAAATACATAATCAGTAGAAATTTAAACTGGCTAACTATCACGGTTCCGTTCTGTATTATTACACAAGTTCCATTGTATAATTACTACAAAGGTCTCGTTTGGACTAGTGTAACTTGTGAAATGTTTTAACTAGGGCTATCATTTTGATGTCATCTTTTAGCTGATATCCTGTACCTACTGTCTTTTAAGAATAAAAAAAAGTATAGGTCTACGACCTCTTTTTCGAAAAAAAAGATAAGCATACGCATACAAACAAGCATACGGCCCGCCTGATGGTAAGCAGCCTATGTACGCCTGCAACTCCAGAGGAGTTAAATGCGCGTTGCCGACCCTGAATGTGAGTATGTATGCAAGAGCCCTAACTGTGTGTCGGTGTGTGCTCACCTTGTCCGACTTGGTGTCGGTGAGCGCGGCCTGCAGCAGCTGCAGCACGGTGGGCGCCACGTGCGGGTGCACGCGCCGCGCGCAGCGCACCAGCCACGCGAGCGCCTCTCTACGCTCCGTGGCGCACGTGTGCTGCCAGTTGCCCGTGCGGGCGCTCACTATTTCTGCACACGCCTGTAATAGAGACCGATATTAGGTGAGCGAAGTGTCCAAACACATGCGGCCGGCCTCAAATCACTTATGGCGTTATTCATAAACGCCTACTGAATTGAACAAGCCGATGATAATCGTTTGTCCCTTTCTGTCATATCAATAAGTCGGAAAGGGACAAATGATTATTAACGGCTTGTTAACTTTATTAGATGTTTATGATTAAGGGGGTTAGAAGCTTGACGTCACGCTACATGTCATGCTTAACGCGCCGCTGGACGCTCTTTACTTATAAACTGTATGATATTTGTTTGCTAGACGAGCGAGCGAGGCCGTATAAGTAGCTCAAGGCTGACAGTATCCATTGTCCAAACAAATGCAAACACACCGGCCTCAAATCACTTAGAAGCTTGAGATCACGCTACAGCCGCTGGACGGTCTGTACTTATAGACCGTACGCTATTTATCTGCAAGAAGGCTGACAGTACCCATTCCGGCCAAAGTAAATAGAGACAAATATTAGATTCCAAAGGTATCCAAATGCAAATACACTGGCCTGAAATCATTTAGAAGCTAGAAGTCACGCTACATGTCATGCTTAACACGCCGCTGAACGGTCTTTACTTATCGACCGTATGCTATTTGTTTGCTAGACGAGCGAGCGAGGTCGTATAAGTAGTTTGATTTATTTATCGTATGGCAATTACTACTACACTGTATATTGAATAACGATTAGTTTATAATCTAAATCTACATTTCTCCAAGTAGGTAATGGCTGCACTCGTTATGTTTTTAAAATCTTCCACTGGGCCATCGTATTTTATCAGTGGGCACTCCAAAACGATATGGCGGACAGTTTGCTTTGGGCATCCGCACTCGCAGCTTTCCTGGTCATTCCATCCCCATTTTTTCCGGAGGTATGCACAGTGGCCGATTCCTGTTCTCAGACGGTTGAGCATGCACCAGGCGCGACGTGTTTCATTGGGCCCCGGCACGTAGCTCCGCGGGTTAAACTCGAAGAGATCAGATGGGACATCTTCCTGCGACCATTCTTCGGACCAGGCTTCGTTCAGGTTCCACTGAGAGCGTGGTTGGTGGATAAGGAGAGCCGGTAGGTTTCTTGACTTTAACCGTGTGCACCTGAACGTAGCCAAGTCTCTGTTCAACGGCAGTTCCGGTCGTTCATGGGCTTTGTCAATTTCTCTGAGCAGGTATAAGTAGTCAGCTGACAGTACCCATTCCGGCCAAGATATGTAAGGAATTTATAAATAATAGCATACAGAACATGTTCGTGTACCAAAACCTTACCTTCAAATGGTCCATGAGTTGCACGAGCCTGTCGTAGGCTGGGTCGGTCTGCAGCAGCGCTTTGGCGGCGTTTAGATGAGTATCGAGCGCGTGGACATCGCGCGTGTGGCGGTAGCGATCGCGAGTACCGCAAAGCAAGAGGAGAAGCTTGCGGACTTGTTTCCTGCGAATAAATGTATGATTAGGTATTATTGTTGTAACTGTCCAGTCCAACCCAACTTCTAGCAGGCGAGTGGTCCAATAAAGTCAATAAAATCCAATTTCCCCCTCAAAATCCAGAGCCGTCATTGGAAGATAGACTCGGGTCTACTGCTACTAGGTAGTAGCCAATGGAATTAGACTAACGAAAAGAGCTAAAACTCCTTTCAAATAAAACCGGGAAAACAGAGATGAGGACAAAGTTTAACTCATAACATTGTTTTAAAAACTAAACTAAAAAAACGAATCGTCAATAATGCTAAGACATACCCTGAATTAGACATCAGTAGATAACTTTGCCTTAAGTGTTATTTAAATGGAATGTAACTATAAATTTGATAATTAGGTATGATTACGAATATGTCCGTAACCTCTTCTCACGTACAGTACCTGAGCGGGGTCTGCTGGTTCATCATATACTCGCAAAGCAGTACAAATATAGTATGGGAGAAGTTTACAAGTAAAATTGCACCTATGTTGTGAACGCGCGCTCTAAGATGGCGCCACTTCTTGATATTTAACAAATTTAACACATATCAGTGACATGATAAGAATCAAAGTGAAATGGCGTTCTAAAAGTTTCAATCATGTGTCTAAAGATGGTAGTAAATTTACTGTGTCTACAAAGTTTTCTATGATAATCCACCCCTATTTCAAATTCTCTGTGTCTTCATCGCTTCATAATGTGGTGTCTGTGTAGTCTGTGTGACAGTACCTGAGCGGGGTCTGCTGGTTCATCATGTACTCGCAGAGCAGCGTGCGCCAGCGCGAGTCGAAGTGCACGGGCTCGCAGTGCTTGTGGATCTGGCACGGCAGGCGGAGCGCCATCTCCATCAGTAGTTGTGGGTAGTTGTCGAACACGTCCAGGGCGTGGCCTGTTGCAATAACATTTTGTCAGTATATTGCATCGATACTTTCTCTAACCATTTTTTTATCGGTACAAAAACCGTTTCAGCAACTTTAATATGTTGACTTGTACGGAATAAATCTATTTGGTTTATCAGATTCCTTGATTCAGGTCAAAATTTGACTTAATTGTTAAATTTTATGACTTGTTAAATTTAATATTAAGCAAACGTAATGTTAAATAGAAAACTTCTTAGACCAGTGAGTCCAAAGTTGGTAACGCTCAGAAAGCCCGATCGGTCGGAATATCGCCCTCCCAATATTCACTCGCGACACATAGCCAGGGAAATGCTGTCATAGACATATTAAAACTGGACGCTTTTTGAAGACGAAACCAATCTCGCAGGTTTCGTTTTATTACGAGGATCCGTATCTAAAGCCGTTCGCAATGGCTTCGCTCAATCATCTCAAGCTGAAGATAATAAAAGCTTGTAGAAACACTCACTCTTAACGTATTCCTTAACGAAGAAAGGTTGCATGTCGGGCAGCGGGTGCGGCGCCTGCGGCTTCAGGAGCTGCGCTGTAGGCGTCGTTGTACCAGCGTCTACGGAACCAAGCATGGGTGAGATCGAGCTTACAAAAGACAGCTAATAAATAATTACATGACAGTGTAGCCTACCTTCCACGAATGTTAAAACGCTTTATACCGCGCCAAAGAATATAACTCCTAGTGAGACACAGCAGACACGTGGGTGACACAAACTTTCGTCTTTACTGCTATTATCGTAATCTAAAACTAACATTTGCGCGAACTGCTCGTGCGGTTGCGTATTGTACAGTCGCCATCACATATATCGTAGCGGAGAAGGAGCTCAAAAATATCTGAACACGCACTGTAACGCCTTGAAAATAGAGGCGTGTTCAGACATTTGTCGGCGCCTTGCCTGCTCCGATATATCTGATGGTGACTGTACGTGCGTGCAGCACGCGAGCGCTGCATTCGGCCTGTTTGGATAGACTTGAACCTTTTGAACGCCAAGGACACCTAAAGGCGTCGTTACTAGTCGTGCCCACCGCGCCAAGGACACCCATGGGTGTTATGGCGGACGTTGTCAAAGTAACCTTCACACTTTCGAGTAAGGTTTACATTAGCTCCCTCGCGCCCGGGAGCTTGGCGTTTGAGTGATGTTTGTGTTTATGGCATAAAGCGCTCAAAGGGTTAGCAAAAGTGATGTTTGACAGCGGAAAAAACACAAATTTCCATTATCATTTATTTTGTTTGGTACTATAAAGTGACAACTCTACAGTGACGTAAGCATGTGTGGGCACCAGAGTGTAAGACCTGTTTTTTTGGATCATGCGAAATCTGAGTCAAATTCTTCGCATTCGTGGAAAGTAGGCTTGATTCTCCTAAATCTACATAGTTTAATTTTTAGTCGCATGGCATATGCAAGGCAAATAAAAGACATCATAAGCGGATGTGGCGCCTGAATATGGGACGGTTATATTCACGCCGATATCTTAAAGAATAAAGAACGAGTGTAAGCCTGAGAAATATGACAATATGTAGACAAGATAAGTACAATGCGATGTGTATAAAAATTCTCCCGAATAAAAGCCTCCGTGTGCGTGCGATAAAATGGTGTAACTGTGCATGCATACGTCACGCAAGCGGTGTGCCATCTCTCATAAGGATCTGTGTATTACAACGTGCACGTGCACGTTGGTCTGTATATTTACGCCGGTATCTAATACAAGAACGAACGAATGTAGTCCGTGGATTTGATGATATGTAGACAACTACAAGGTGAGATGGTAAAAAAAAAATCCCGAACCAACGTCGAAACCATAAGTAAGAAAAACACTGTAAATTGTGTTTTAACAAATGCAGTAAATCAACTCAGAAACATTCCAAAAACAAACTTGGGGCCTATTGCATAATAAAATACAAGCTATTACTATTAGTTTTACTGTATGTAAAATCACTAATAGTATTAGCTCCTTCTTCTTCATGTAAGTAGTATTTTTATTTATCACATCACATAAATTATTTCGTAAAGTAGCTCAACAGCAGCTATAAAAGAAATTCGGCATTAAATCTTGCACGAGAATGTACAGAAAGACACGGTAATTCCAACGTGACGTAATTTAATGACAAACTTCGCCTCTTAATGAAATAACGGGTTATCCAGATTTAACAAGTTACCGTTTTTAGGGTTCCGTAGCCAAATGGCATAAAACGGAACCCTTATAGTTTCGCCATGTCCGTCTGTCTGTCTGTCTGTCTGTCTGTCTGTCTGTCTGTCTGTCCGAGGCTTTGCTCCGTGGTCGTTAGTGCTAGAAAGCTGAAATTTGGCATGGATATATAAATCAATAAAGCCGAGAAAGTCGTACAATAAAATCTAAAAAAATATTTTTTTTTAGGGTACGTGTAGGGGACGTAAAGTGGGGGTGAAATTTTTTTTTCGCTTCAACCCTAGAGTGTGGGGTATCATTGGAAAGGTCTTTCAAAACTAATAGGGGTTTACAAGAAACATTTTTTGATAAAGTGAATATATTCGGAGATAATCGCTCCGAAAGAAAAAAAAAATGTGTCCCCCCCCCCTCTAACTTTTGAACCATAGGTCCAAAAAATATGAAAAAAATCGTGGAAGAAGAGCTTAAGAAAGACATTAAATGAAAACTATAGCGGATATGATCAGTTTAGTTGTTTTTGAGTTATCGCAAAAAGTTTTCCCTTCATAGTAAAAAGACTTATTTTAATTAGGTACTGATTATGCAAATTTGCCTATTTGTTTAACTCAGGTGAAAGGTACCGTTTCATCCCTTGGTTAACAATTTACTATACTTTAAGCTCCAGTTTAGCTTATTGTGACGGAAGAGTAACTACGGAACCCTACACTGAGCGTGGCCCGACATGCTCTTGGCCGGTTTTTATTTTATTATTATATTATCGATTTTACTTCCTCTCTTTTGCACGTGTATCAAGTGATTCTCGTGATCTTTCAAATAAGCCTAAACTCCGCGCGAGCTTCGTGCGAGTTCCTTTGGCTAGGCATCATCAAATCAGCTCCATGTGAGCATATTGTTGCATTGTTATCGAAATCATGCCAAATTTCAACTCATTCAGATACCGGGGACGTGGTTTACGCTTAACTTTCAAGATTTAAAGCACATATGCAAAGAAATATATGCGGCGAAGCTAAATAAAAATGCATAAAAAATAGAGCCTTGGTTGAAATGATAGGTCTTAAAATTGACATTCAAGTGGAGGGTAAGATTAAATTAAAAATAGTATCGGAAGAATTCATGTAAAAATGCCATAATAAAGAGGAATTCTCGATCTAACAGTAAAATAATGTGTGTACAGAGTGGACGCTCGAGCGGGGCGTGTTGCGGGGTATCCATATTAAATAAATGAAAACGTATACCAGCGACCTCAACCGAGGGCCACGGAACGCACGCTAGGAAGGTCAGCGTCAGCGTCTAGCGCTCGTACAGCCCGTTTCGTGGCCGAGGCGTCAGTGCACGCTGCTTGACGCTTGACGCCACGCTGTACGCTCATACACACAACCAAAGCATACGACTAATTCTGAATTCGAACAGTGATCACCTAAAGCCTGCCCGGCCAGTTGGGCGAGTCCCGGAAAATGTAGCCGTTGTAAATCCTCGTTCAGTGAGGCCGGGCGATCTGCTGATCAATCAAGCGAGCGTTACACACGTGTAGTACGGGACGCATGCGGGGTACGGCGCATTTTCATTGGGTAACCTTTCGTAAACCTTATTGCAACGAAATAGGGTCTACCAATGGCCAGTTGGATGTTTTGCTGTTAGCACCACCGACACATGGCATAGCTAAGTATGTATAAAGATTCGACGTCATTTCTCTTAGATGATCTTTTACTTGATCGCAGGTAGCACCACACAGTTGCACTGGACAAACACCCTTTTGTACTACAAGAGCCCATATACTTATGCCCCTATTCTATATGCCAAAGTGTAAGGCCTGAGTGGACGTTCGAGTTGTGCGTGCAGCGGGCGGGGCGTGCGGCGTGCATGTTGAAGAAATGCAAACGTATAGGAGCGGCCTTAGTGCACGCTGCTCATATCACTCGTGAGCCCGACGCCACGCTGCACGCCGTGCCGAGCGAGCCACTCCGGCCTTACACTTAGGCCGCGTGCCCAATACGTCGTAACGACAGATACTCGTGCGTCATGGCCTGTATATTAAAATGGAGGTGTTCATATAGGACGGTAATCGTCCTACCATGGCTTATATATTTAAATATAGTTCGTGTCATTCACGAAGACGCGTGCCTTGACTCTTATTGTCACGTTATTCAAGGTTAGATTTGACAAATCTGCTCGTCATCGTGAATAACGCGAACTATAGAGGTGTTCACATATAGAACGGTTACTGTCGTTACGATAGAGTGGGAACGCGGCCTTATACAAATTACTGTGTACATTTAAGTAAGATAATAAATGCAAAAGCATCTACAAAACATTAAGTACAGTATTACTTTTTGCAAATCAAGATATGATATGAAGATTTTCCCTGTCGAGACACAAAAGCGACGAATGTTTGATCAATGAAAATGCGCCTTACGGGAGGCAAGAAAAGTTCTACGGGTTTCCTCACAGTACTTATCTCTCAGCGTTAAGTGGCGTAACAAAAACAAAGTATTAGTACGTGTCCGTTAAATATTAATACAAGTGCGTCGGCTGTGTAAAGCAATTTGTGCATTATTCTAGGGTGGGTCATTTTTACTTTTTTATTTAAGGTGTCTGTTTAAAATTAATTAGTGTACGTATTATTGGCTCTGAACCTTTACCATGTTATTTCGAGCCAACAATGGTGTATATTTTTAACTTAAGTTTGAATAACAGAACGCAGACCGTACAAAATGTAACAATATTTATATGAAAACTTTGTAATGGATCCGAAGGCCGAAAATGAATTCCTATTGAAAAATAATTAGAAATACTGTTTATTGGCATTATTACGTAACTTTTTATAACAGTGCTGGAATGACAACAATTTTTTTTTCTCCATACATGAGTGACCCACCCTATTATTCACGCTGCTGTGATTGGTCAATTCGGTGTCAAGCTACATGACTAAGCCCTAAGCGTTTGTTACAAACCTGCAAAGCTAGGAAACTTGTGTACCAAATATTATGTTCAAGAGTAAAAAAAATTAAACAGATTCTGAGCGTGTTGTGCAAGTTCAAAGAGTAGTAGGAATAGCAAACCTTCAAAAGGGTAAATTCGAAGATAAATGACTTAATGATTATTAATTATTACATTATTATTTACGATTTAATAGTATTTCTAAGCTAAAATAGTCTACCTTTACAGAAGCGAGTCGCTGAAGGTGGTATAAAAGCGGGATTCATAGTCCGCTTTGTCTTTCAATGTCGCTTCACTAGCTCCGCTAAATATTACTGTATCAGATCCCGTTACATAGTGAATTGTACAATCAATATTTGTCCCTAATTCATAATTAAACCGGTATCGAAGTTTATAAGTAGACGTCCACAGGGCCGCGTCGCACGAAACGGATCAGTGAACGCACTGCTGTCTCGCTCAGACGCGCGCAATCGGTTGCGTCGCTCAAGTGGAGGCTAAATATGCTGTGGTTATCTGACTTATTAATTTGCCTATATTTCTATTGTATAGTTGCTTTATATTTTTCTTCTTCTTTCCAATTTTTTGTGTATTTTCCCCATTCCTTTTTGTTGTAATATTTATCCTCTAAATTATGTATGTATTTTGTTGTACATTTTACTGCATTTGTCACCCTTTTTTCACTCTCTCCTCTCATCTATTCAAAGGTTAACTGGAAGAGATCCCTCAAAGGGATAAGTTCGCCTCTGTACTTCTTACTAATTGTATGTTACTTTTAATATGTATTATTGTATAATAAAGAGATTTACTACTTTGTAAAGAAAGTACAAAGAATACCAAAATTCGTTGCGTGCGATGCGTCCGATGCGTGCGATGCGGCCCTGTGGACGTCCACCTTAAATCTCGATAAGTATCATACGGCAGTAACGCAGCCCCTTATAACAGGCAAATTAAAATTCATCCTAATGCTACAACTTCAAGGTCGTTTTGTGGCAAATTTAGACCAAAGAGAATTTGAAAGTGGTGGATTGACAAAGAAAGTTTTGTAGCCATAGCAAATTTACTGCCATCTTTAAACACATTATTAAAACTTTTAGAACGCCATTTGACTTTCATCCTTATCCTTTCACAGATATGCGTTAAATTTGCTAAATATAAAAAATGTGACCAAAGGTTATGGCGCCATCGAGTCAAATGGCGTTCTAAGTTTTAATCATATGTCGAAAGATGGCAGTAAATTTAATGTGCCTACAAAGTTCGATTTGACAATCCACCTCCGTTTCAAATTCCCTTTAATAAACTGCTGGTAGTCCTGGTGTTTGGTTAAAATCTGTCCACTTACTAGCAGTCTTGTCCTTCCAGTACGGTAATAAGGCAGCAAGCACTCTGTAGCAGTGCAGCGGCGCCCCGGCGCGTATGAGCGCGGCGGCGGCGAGGCGGGACACGTGCGCGGCGCAGGCGGCGCCGGAGCCCTCGCGCGCTGTTGTGCTGCCGGACGAGGTGGACTTACAGCGGGCCATTAGTACACCTGTCAACATTGAACGCTTATAATATGGAAGGTAAAGGCAAGGAACAGAAACTCCTTAGGCAGAATTGTTGCAAAAGTGTCCTACTGTGAGCTATAAATAATAGTTCCAAATCTATCCAGAGTAGCGCTAGAGTAGCTAAGAACTTAGGCGTTACTGACGGAGTGAAGTGCGCTGTCTATGATTAGATTTTTTTCTGAAGTATTCTAGGTATTGTAGCGCCACCCATTTATAGTTTTTTTCGGACACTTTTTGGTATATGGAGATTTTGTTCCTTCCCCACCTTCCATAGCTTATAATATGGAGCGTGCAAAAACTGTACGTCAGAGTTTTGGCGCGAGGCGTGAATGTGAAGTTTATGCTTCCCATGTAGCTCACAAGATGGCAGAACCATAAAAAAACGTACGAGAACGGTAGATGGCAGCACTTGCTTTGGCGTGAACTGTCAATGTACATGTTGACGCTGACAAAACATGTTAACAAAAGATGGCGGACCATCCAACGCGCACGGTCCCTTTACTAGAAGGAGACTATTAATGCGCAGACTTCCGGCCGAAGTGTGGTGTTTCGGCGTTCCGTGGCAAACTACCGAATCCGATGCAACAGCAGGTAATTCAACGGAGTCACGCCGCTCTGCCAAGCACGAATCAATTTCGCCAGAGCGAAAGATTCCAAAATTGAACCAAGAGTGTAGCGAATTTCAAGGCACGAGGGTTAAACAAACTTTGCTTCCGAGTGAAACACAACATTTTTCATCACACCAACGCGAGGGAAATTCTACCTACGAAATACCAAAATAAAACCAAATCAAATCCAAATGAACGTAATATAAAATGTATCATTCAAAAGTCAATTCCACCAGCTAACATAAGGAAACAACTCAAAATTTGCATCAGTTTACTTTCCCTCACATGTGGATAATGCAACTTTCTCGTTCGTTTTTAGGGTTCCGTACCCAAAGGGTAAAACGGGAGCCTAATACTAAGACTCCTTTTTCCATCCGTCCGTCTGTCACCAGGCTGTATCTCATGAACCGTGATAGCTAGACAGTTGAAATTTTCACAGATGTATTTCTGTTGCCGCTATAACAACAAATAATAAAAATTACGGAACCTTCGGTGGGCGAGTCCGACTCGCACTTGTCCTGTTTTCTCACAACCAAGAGCGCCTTTACCAGAGTGTGGTGAACACAATTGAGATCACTCACTGAGCAGCCGCATCACCACCAGCTGTAGCTCGCGGCGGTTGGTGCGCTCGTGGACGGCGGGTGTCATGGCGGGCGCGTCCTCCTCGGTGCCCATGTCCAGCTCCGACACGAGCAGGTCCAGGAGGCGCTCGAGGACGGCGCGGTCCGCTTCCACGGTGGAATCCAGGTCGCCGGCCAGCATTAGGACAACCTAAGGAAAATGAGATATATTTTTATTGTGAAGAAGATGCAAGGACTGTTTGGACTACGTTACTGCTTACTTGTAACTCGCTCGTCTGCAGTGCGAACGTTTTTGGTCAGTTGGTCGATATTATGTAGTAACAAAAACACTCGTTAATAGACTAAATTACTAACACAGTCCGAACCGGCTTTAAGAGGCCGTTATCGATTTTAGTCCCAAAAATGTCAAATTGATAGATTTAGTTGACGAAATTGTACACCTTTTCTGAACTATTAGAAATAAGAAGTACTGGTTTCTATTAGCACGTCTTGTTATCTTTCATTTTAATAAATCAATTTTTTTTAAACAGACTTACTTAATTAGTAATGATTTTTTTTCTGATGGACGTTTAGGTAAACGCGCATGAAGCACTGATTTTGTCAGTCTTATTTGTAAATTTCGTAAAATATGGACTGCTATAAATGGTAATTTTGTACTACACATATCCTGTACTTCAATTTTAATAAACTATTTTTTTTATATAAATTTGACGTAAATTAAATGAAAGTTAAGACGAAATCAATTTTCTCCAGAAATTACTTCAAAACAAGTGTCAATTTCTCTGAAAATCGACTTAATTTCAACGTAATTTTGATACTTAAACCTTTTACAACATTTGCTGAAACTGTTCTTCTACACTATTTTGTATAATTTACCAGCATAATTTTATGATGAATTTTTAAAAACTGGCCTTTATCGTCACATATTACCGGGGACGCACGCTTGCGACCTCATTATTAAAAGGCAAGACGAGAAGACGTGCTAATAGTAACCATTACTTGTTATTTAGATATTACGTAGAAAAAGGTGTACAATTTCAACGACTAAATCTATCAATTTTACATTTTTGCTCTAAAATCGTTACGGGGCTCTTAAAGACTTGAGAATCTTTTTCATGTGTATAGTCTTTAGTTTTTGAACTAAGCTTGTCAAAAGAATCTATTCAGTATTGTGATAAAATAAAACCGGAGGTGCCCTAAAAAAGGATCGAAACGATGTTCAGTGTATATCAATTATCAACTCTATGGTTTTAGCCAGTAGATTCATAATGAACAGTCAGATGTGGCGGGCGGTCGGATAGGTCACTCCAGATAGATGCTACCGCTGGTTAGTACAATTTATTATGGTTCTACTGCCTATGGCTATAAAGATGATAATCGTCAAACATTAATTGGCGCCCTGCACCGTTTTATATTGTGCCTCCCGTATGTAGTTTTAAACACAATACTGAATAAATCCTTTTGACGACCTTAATTCAAAAGCGACTATATCAGTGAGTCAAGCACTTACTGTTTTTTTGGAATCGACTCAAAATGACTGGAGTATAAATCCAATAATAAAGACTATCACATTTATTTGTTATAAAAGAAGCTTATCTTTTTTAAACTATGTATGTAAAGGAAAACCCGTCTGAGTGTTAGTTGAAATATTTAAAAACTTCCTTCTATAGAAATGAGTATAGTTTTTACAGAAGATTCAAGGCTGTAGATGTGTTCGTGTTGTGTCCTAACCTGCACGAAGGGTATGGCGCGCACGCCGGGCAGCGAGCGCAGCGTCGGCAGCGCGTCCAGAGCGGCGGAGAGTAGAGACAGCCGCAGCGCGTGCAATTTGCGCGTCTCGGTCTCTAGTTCCGCTGTGCGCGATGTGGACGCGCCGGGTTGAGACAGGGAGGTCGAGGCGCCGGCTACACAGATTAGTAAATGTCTAAATTGGGCTATACACAAATGGAATAGCTATACAGCTAGTCAATGTTGCCGCAAATTAGAAAACTAAAATAGATAGGGTCACGGAGGGTACAGTTGCTCGGAGGGAACAGTCGCTCGAATGCACTGTGCTGGAAAGGGAAAGAGCTTTTTATCTGTCCTCTACGTCAATGAGAAGCGTTCGACACTCGATCGTGTATGAACTAGTCCGTGAGCCGCTCTGGCGCCGTGCGGTTGTGTAATGACGTGTTCTGTTTTTTACCCGGCCGAATTTACATTTTCACGTAAGTTTCACTTCGTTTTTCAACTAAACTTGTGTGAGATTCTTAATTACTGTTGTTTTTGTCGAAAAGTGTGTCTAATCTACTTAGTATTGACTGATAATTCAATGCTCTAGGTTTATGCGTTTGTCTCTAGTTTGACCTTGATTCCAAAATGGCGTCAGGGTCAACAGTAGCTCGTTCCGGAGGAGTACACACTGGCTCGCGAGCCACTGTGTACGTATGAACTTATAAAAAAAATACCGACAAAGTTTAATTTAATAAGTCGAATAAAAAATTGTTGTTATTTGTTCTTAGAACTTCAAATTTATTTTAAAACCAAATGACTGCTAATAAAATAACAGTTAAAACTGTACCTACCTATTTACAGAATGCCGCGACGAAATAGATCGCCTTCAGTGCCCAGGAAAATAGGCAACCATACGGCGGAGGAGATCAAAGCAGGGTTGAACCTGATACGAAGTGGTACATCCATTATTCTTTTAATAAAAAGAATCCAAATACTTATAAGTTTATTATTTTTGCTAAAAATGTCAGCGCCCCTATGAAGTAACGTGTAGTAGCCACTGTGTATCATTATAATTACAAGTTCTGCACGGGTAGCATCAGTTAAAACCTATAAGAACAGTCATTGTATGTATATCATAATTCGTAGGTAATCTCTGAGCCACTGTTTACTAGGGGTAGTACACAGCGGCTCTATTCCATCCGTAGCCACTGTGTACTGTTAGAACCACTGTATACAGGGGGTAGTACACAGTGGCTCGAGTCACTGTGTACTGTTAGAGCAACTGTGTACTAGGGGGTACTAGTCACTGTGTACCTATAGTAGTACACAGTGGCTAGATTCCCATTTTTTTAAAAAAGGTCGCTATCTCCTTTTTGGTGAAAGCAATTGGAAATCTATTTACTACATATAAAACTTAAATAATGAACGCTGCTTTGTGCCTACAAAAATGTTCCAGGCACTTATACTTTTCATGCTATAGCCCGTTGAAAAAATCCGAGCAACTGTACCCTCCGTGACCCTACAGTTATGTGGCGATAAGTTACTGTTGTACTGCGCTATCTGTTTTATCTGACAAAGGACCATGTGTCAAAATGAACTTCATTTAAGTCTATGGACACCAAGCGGAATTCCATTGCAGAAGTGAGATATTTATATTTTAGTCAAAATGCCGCGCTCGCAGCGGTGCGCAAACATCTACCCTGCAGCAACTGCTTTACTTACTTGGACTCTATTGCGTAGGTAATTAGGGTGATGACATTTTGGCTAAAATACAAATATCTCAGTTCTGCAATGGAATTCCGCTTGGTGCCCATAGAATTAAATGGAGTAGATTTAAAGACCTAACCCTCAGCTGTGTTGGTTTTGGGGCCAAGCTCCATAGGGAGCGTGCATGAACTGTAGGAGGCAGCACAGGAGCCGTCAGATTTTTGGCGCGAGGCGTAAATGTGGTGTTTACTGTTCCGATGTAGCCCACAAGATGTAGCCCACATGGCAGATCCTCCAACGCGCACGGTCCCTATACAAATTGGCCCATGGTCCTTTGCGACTGGAATATTTTTATTGCATTAAGTGTGTTATAGTTCGTTTTTAGCATTAGAAAGAGGGTAAGCGATCTTGTAGTATTTTTACTAAAAAACACTTTTGAAAAAATAAGTCACAGCCAATATGTATAAATTATAAATCATAAACGATTATTTACATTCTTATGCTTTCATAAGTAACACAAACCATATTTTTAAGAAGTAGGTTTTTCAAGAATTTTTAATAAAAAGACAGGTCAAGATTTTTTACCTTTTTTTTAATGCAAAAATAACAAACTATAGTATTCCTTGGTTTTATACGGTGGTGCTTAGAAATAGTACAATGCATCCGTTTCTCAGTAAAATAATTTAGAAGATGGTAATACAAAAAAAAAATTAGGTGCACAGGATCTCAGTTGGGGTCCAGACCACATTTTCTGATGTGTTGACGTCACTGGTTTTTAGTTTCCATACACTGACTTGCACGGTACAAACAGCAACACTCTTAACCGTCCACCGATGGACAGTTAACAGTGTGGGCGATGGTACACATATTTACACGAAATAGTGGGGTGATTTTTACAATTCAATACGTTCCTCTAGATGTGCTTTAGCTCTGTTTTCCTAGGATAGCGGTCTCCATACAAAATAATACGGCTAAATATGGATGAGTCATTGACATATAATCTAAGGACGGGCCTTACGGCACTAGGAATGGTGCTAATTCACCGGTGTCACTCACGAATTCGAGCCAATCGTGTAGTCTAACGCAACTAGTTACGACCAATGGCGCGCGTGATGCGAACTCATCAACCAATCGCGTTGTGGCGTTAGACTGCACGATTGGCTCGAATTCATGTACGTGACACCGCTGTACTGGCGTCATTCTTATTGCCTGTAAGGCTTGCCTTAGATATATGTCAATGAGATGAGTAGTATTTTGTATCTAACCTAGGAAACCAGAGCTTAAATGATTGGTTTTACACGACGTTTGCCAGTGACTGTGTGGTTCTATGTAAGGTTGATGACTACCGAACTATGCAACAACTTTGTGACATTCGTGCCATGAATATGGGTGTTATTTATTTACTTACTATTTATCTACTACTAGTGGTTCTCATTGTGTAAATAACCTGCAATAATTTACGGGGTGAATATATAGGTCATACCAAAGAGAATTGGAAATAGAGGTGGTTTGTCTATGAAAATTTTGTAGCCACAGTAAATTTACTGGCATCTTTTGATACATGATTAAAACTTTTAGAACGCCATTTGACTTTGATCCTTATTCTTTCACTGACATATGTTAAAATTGTTTGACAATCCACCTCTATTTCGAATTTTGTTTGGTCATACTGAGCAACTTTTACTATGGAACTCCGAAATCGCGAAAAAATTGGCTGTTTCATATATTTTGGCTGTCTGACCTTGAGATTTAAATTTTGGGAGTGGGGGGGGGGGGGTTTCTTCGCGATTTCGGGATTGGTCCCATAGTAAAAGTTGCGCAGTATGACATGAGTATTTATATTCAGCCCGTAACTTGTTGCAGATGACTAAATAAACACATGTATTCTGACAGAGCAGGCATGTTGATCAAAAATAGATATTGAGCTGTCAGTAATAACTGGCACTTTTGTTACTTTGACTACATGCTATTATTTACATATTAATGTTTAGTGAGTTCAGTATATTAGCTTGAACACTTCTATATTTGTAACTCTTATGAACACAGTAACGATGATGCTAGTTAAAACAATATTAAGTTCACTGAAATATTAAATGATCGTATTTTAGTGCTACATACTATTCTTCCGAGTCGTTGCCTGTGCGGCAAAGAGAATTTGAAATAGAGGTGGATTGTCAAATAAAACTTTGTAGCCACAGTAAATTTACTGCATTCTTTCAAAGTCAAACGTCGTTCTGAAATTTTTAATCATGTGCCGAAAGATGGCAGTAAATTTACTGTGGCTACAAAGTTTTCTTTTACAATCCACCTCTATTTTATATTCTCTTTGGTATGAGGTCAACTTAATGAGTAAATATGACATTAATACGAATTAGAGTGAGACAAACAATGAGGCATGTTTATCATATGATCGTTTAGCATTAAAGTCACACAGACTAGACTCTAATTTGTGTACAGCGGCATGTGAAGCGTGACATGGCTAGTGGGACTAACACCAAACTTAACCGACCTTTATTAAACCTTACTATATTGCAATAAGGTACAAGTTTACTCTGTGATAATTGGGACGATAGTTCTATACTATCCGCAAAAGCACTGACAACCGTGGGCGCAAAATGTCTCGTTCTATCTAGCGTATTCGTAGCAAGAGTGAATGAGATAGTAATATAACCCATGTCATCAGTTCGCGGCTAGTATAAATCTACGGCCTCAGTAGCGAGCGACCAGCTGCACGTTCCAAGGGATTGAGGGTTACTGATTTTTGCTCACAAGTTGGCACTACTGTTGATTAAGATCGAAGTATAGCTGTCTAAGTCAAATTGTTATTATGGGCGCGAATTTCAAATCATATTCAATACATACCATAATACCATACCGTAAAAAAACTAACTTAAGTCGCTGCTTCGACTCGCATAGTTTTACACCTCTTTTTTAGGGTTCCGAACCCAAAGGGTAAAACGGGACCCTATTACTAAGACTCCGCTGTTCGTCTATCTGTCACCAGGCTAGTTGTTAGTTGAAATTTTCACAGATGATGTATTTTTTTTGCCGGTTTTAAAGTACTGCCAACAACGGCTTAATGAAGCCGTAACTCATATTTTCAATAAATAATCCCGAGATATAAAAAAAATCACAATATAATTATAATGACCGCGCGTAATCAACTCAGAAACAGTAACAATTGACATTTCGGAGACTTCACGCTACACTAGCGCCTCTACCGGCGAATTCACACGCACTTTGAGCAGCGTGCATTAAGACCACCTGCATATGTTTGCATTTCTTTAAAATGAACGCCCCGCTGGTCGCTGCCGCTCTAGTATTCGCTCAGTTTGAACCACAGCGTGTAACTGACTATTGTTAAACCCTCATTCAATGCAATAAGGTACAAGATCAGTAAGCCGTGTCCGATATTACTAGCCTGTTATAGAAGTGGCCACGATGACGTTTGTCGACGCGACCGCGCCCGCTGAAGGCGTGGACACTACGTCCCCTAGAACATTTTAATAATTCTTATACTATTCCCTAATAACCCTAATTAAGGGTACAAATATTTGAAATTTGGTTTTTATACAGATGAGGGAGTAGACCTTCTGTAGCAGCATTTCTGAACCGAATCTGTAAAGCTCTTTAGAAAACTTGCCGTGCTCCTGTTACATTTGACAATAATGAAATCCTTAAGCTCTGGTTTCCTAGGATAGCAGTGCCGTCATATAGCGGCCGTAATATTACGGACGTAAAAATAATTTTACCACCATTTCGTACAACGTTCTAGTGACGTTATTTCACCGCTGTCGAAGAGAATTGATTGTAATAGAGACATCCAAAACAGATGGCGCTGTACTGTTCCATATGTTTTGCGGTCACTGAAGTGTCAAACGTCAAGTTTCACAATCAGTTACCTCAAAATGTATGGAGCTGTACAGCGCCATCTCGTTTACCTGTTCAAATCGAAGCACAAAATTGTCTTCGATTTTATATATTGGACCGCTATATGACGGCACCGCACCCTGGGAAACCAGAGCTTTAGCGACTTCCAAATTGATTGTCACTATGACAGTTGACGCGGCAGGAAATGTCACAAAAGTCAAATTCCTTGTCTATTCGCTGTGCAGCGTTATGCATCAATCGTAGAGCAAGGTCTTACCATAAGCGCTGCTCCGACCGGACACGCCACCAATGCTGTCGGCGCCGGAGCCGCCGCTCTCGGAGCCCGCGGAGCCGGGCGGCTCGGCGGGCGAGGTGCGGAGCGTGCTGCCGTCGGTGGCCGCGGTGCTGCCTTCGTCGTCGGATCTGTTACAATATTGGTACTATTAGCAATATAATCTCACACAACCAAAGTAGGTGTCATCATTCACTTGCCCTTATCCCATTCATTTGGGGTCGGACAGCCTTGTCTTTTTCATTCATCTTTCTGTCACTCGTCATCTATTCACTCGCGTTCGTTTCATGTCATCTCTCACACAACCCATCCACCTTTTCCTAGGTTTTCCTCTCCCGTTCCATCCCTCCACATTCATTCGTAATACCTTTCTCGTCACATGACTTTCATCCCTCCGCATCACGTGCCCATACCACGCTAGGCGATTCGCTCTCACTTTTTCTATTATGGGTGCAACTTTCAGGCTTCCTCTTATAAACTCATTCCTTATCCTATCCATTCTTGTCACACCACACATCCATCTTAACATTCTCATTTCCGCTACGTGCAATCTATTTTCATCTGTCACTTTTAGGGCCCAACACTCTCATCCATACATGACGACAGGTCTTATGATGGCTTGTTTGCCACCAAAGTAGTATAAAAAAAATGTACATGTACGTACCCCGGCGGGGAGGCGGTGGCGTCGCTGAAGCCCGGCGCGGGCGGCGGAGGGGCGGAGGGCGCGGGGGGCGCGCGACGCGGCTGTTCCTGCAGCGAGAGCGCTATGGCCAGCTCCACCATGGTCTCGTCGTCGGCGTCGGGCGGGATGTCCAGGAGCGCGTCTAGGCCTGCTCAAAATATACAGTTCTCTCCAATATGTTCGGAAATGTTCACCTTAATGTAGCAAAAATAATGCAAAGATGTAATGTTTTGAAAAGATGTGTCCCGCCGAGTTTCTTGCCGGTCCATATTGGGATACCCTCCTCCAATTGAGGGGGGATTTAAATCTTCTCGGGTCGGAGGTGTAGGGTTAGAGCCGGTGTAGCTTTATTTGACGTTTAGAAGCGCATTGTAATATGCATACTTGAATAATGAACTATCTTTATCTTATCTTTATTAGTACGGAAAATTCTTCAATATGGTCAAACTCAAATTTAAAAAAAAATCAAACAATTATTGTCGTGTTTAGCGGTTGATGATTATTTTACTTTATTTCCTCGCATGTTTGGAGAAAAGCACTACATATGCCTCGG
The DNA here is from genome assembly GCF_033807575.1 of Cydia pomonella. NCBI lineage: Eukaryota > Metazoa > Arthropoda > Insecta > Lepidoptera > Tortricidae > Cydia > Cydia pomonella. The sequence continues at coordinate 44,514,269 of NC_084703.1, forward strand.
CAGGAACAGCGATTCATGGATTCGAAAATCGAAACTCTTCCATGAATTGCCATTTCCCGGCCTCTGCAATAATGTACTATTATTATAAGGCTTAGAGTGAAGATACGCAGATCTCAACGATTTGAAACTATCAAACCACAGAACTGTGTCGAGATAGAAGAAAAGCGTTCATCGATTGGTAAGGGAACCGAGCGTGTAACATTTTGCGAAGATACTTTGACGTCACGAGTAATTTAATGGAAACATGTCGCGCGAAAACGATTCAAAAGCATCGATCAAAACGCGCCAATTCGATTCTAGGTGTCATTGAAACGGATGTAGCATATAGGATTTTCCTTCGCGGCGACCACTAGATCCGTCCGGCGACTTTTTTGCACGCGAGGGACATACACTCATCCCTTCTATCTCGATATAGTTCTGTATAACAAACTGCCTATCTAGAACAAAATTATATCATGGAAATAGTAGGATATCCATTAACCCCCTTATTCATAAACGTGTACTAAAGTTACGATGCCGCTGATCATCGTTTGTCCCTTTCCATCATACCAATACGTCAGAATGGGACAAACGACGATCAGTGGCATCGTAACTTTAGTACACGTTTATGAATAAGGGGGTAAATGTTTACCTCCATCAGGCGCCAGCAGCACCATCGGCTCCAGCGAGTCGTCCACGTCCATGTATTGGTTCTGCTCGTGTTCAGCTTGGGACATCTCCACGGCGGACACTATGGCCTCCACCACGGTGGAGGAGGCGTGGGCAACGTTCGCTACTGTTGAGGTCGATGGGCCGACTCCTGAAACACCGATTTATTATTTAAGTAGGTCGCGAACTGCGTACGAGTAGGTTATGGTCAGTTAAGAACATTGCAGTCTCGGTTTCGCGAGCTCAATTTTTTTTTTATTAGTTGGCCATATCAAAGAGAAATAAGAAGACCAAGAGTGGTCACTCCATAAAACGGTTTTGTTACCAAAAATAATATTATTCTCGTAGTCTACCGGAACTCTATTTTCAACTCCTACGCTTACTCTGGTTATAGGGTCCGTGCGCGTTGGAGGATCTGCCATCTTGTGGCCTGAATCGAAACAATAAACATGTACATTCACACGTCACGTGTTTTCTTGTGCATAGTAGGTTCTGCCATCTTGTGGGCTACGTCGGAACAGTAAACATCACATTTACGCCTCGCGCCAAAAATCTGACGGCTTCTGTGTTGCCTCCTACAGTTCATGCACGCTCCCTATAATATTAGCTGAAAATCGTTGAGCATTAGACATTTTGTTTGCCGCGACATCTATTGTTGTGAAGCAGTACTGAGAGATTCGCTACTTGACGCTAGATGTAGACTATGAAAATAATAGTATTTTTGGTAACAAAACCGTTGTATGGAGTGAGCACTCTTGGTCTTCTTAATTCTCTTTGTTTATGGTCAGTTAAAAAACTGCAGTCTCGATTTCCCGATGTTGCATACAAATTCCATTATTTCTCGAGCTCCAAATTTTTTAAAAAGTTTAAATGGCCATATCTAATTAATTCATACGTCCATTAACCCTTTGAACGCAAAGAGCCACTAAAGTGGTCATGTGCTGTCGTGCCAACCACGCCAACGATCACTAAAGAGGTCATGGCAGACGCTGTCAAAGCAATTTTACTGTTGACAGATGAGGTTTAAATTCGTTTCTCACTAGTTGAGATGTTGGCGTGTATGCCACGCCACATTTTGCGAGAGAGAAAGCGTTCAAAAGGTTAAACAGCCAAACAGATGATCAGTACTTATTATTACAATGTTGGTACCGCGACTATTTAGCCGTCTCAAATAGTGAGGCGTATTTTCGGCAGAAAAGTACACTTCAAATTTTTTTATTTATAAAAAGGGCGACAAATCAAACCTTTTCAATTGTTTTTGTTGTTTTCTTGCACCATTTTTAAGAAAAGCGCTGGCTTCGGATTCAATTAAAGGACTGCAAAGGTTGTTGCATTTAAAATTAATCATCAGCCACCAAGTAGCTACTTCAGAGCCTCGTCAATAGTGTACTATGATGTCTGCGTAAAGGCAACTGCCAGTAGGAAAGAGCGAGTATTTTTTGCGGTTGAGTGTTTTGTCTTAGGCAATTAGACTGCGTCGATTTTGGCTTGTTTGTCGTATCAAACTGTGAAGTCTGGCAAACCTCTGCGGCGATCTACAAGTATTTCTTGCACAAGGAAATAGTCAATCAGTACTCTTTTGCCATCAGGCTTCTCGCTTTCTTGCTGTCAGTCTATCAAACAAAAGCGCTGGTGGCCATGCGGTAAGAGCGTGCGACTTGCAATCCCGAGGTCGCGGGTTCAAAGCCCGGTTCGTACCAATGAGTTTTTCGGAACTTATGTACGAAATATCATTTGATATTTAACAGTCGCATTTCGGTGAAGGAAAACATCGTGAGGAAACCGGATTAATCCCAACAAGGCCTAGTTTACCCTCTGGGTTGGAAGGTCAGATCAGTCGTTTTCGTAAAAACTAGCACCTACGCCAAATTTTGGGATTAGTTGTCAAGCGGACCCCAGGCTCCCATGAGCCGTGGCAAAAATGCCGGGACAACGCGAGGAAGGAGAATCTGTTATCAAACAATTTTGACCTAAAATTAGGGCTCCTTTATTCATTTACAATGTAAACATATACATGTATGTATAGATCGTGTCATTCACGAAGACGCGTATCTTGACACGTATTGCCATGTTATTAAAGGTTAGATTTGACTAATCTGCGCGTCATCGTGAATGACAGGAACTGTGTCTTACCCGGAGTGTTAGGTGGTGAGGGTATGTATACGCGTCGTCTCTTGACTTTAGGGCGGAGGACCCTCATGATGGCCGCCTTCGTGCCAAAGCTGATGCTCTGGTCTTCAGCTAACAGGAGAGACAGGTAGATTTGGTTGCCGAAATCAACCTGTGAAAGGACGTAAGGATATCAATGTTGCCGTACTCTAAAACTTTTAAAATGCTGAAAGATATAGCAAGCGGTCACCATAGCCGCACCTGGGCGTTACCAATTGCGTCTCATCGAAGGTTCATGGGTAAAAATTAGCTGTTTTAACAGCTTAATAGGGAAGAATAGCTACGCGATCCTAATGAAATAACGGTACTTTTTCTATGTAATTTCCATTGCAGAAAACGGTTTCCACTAAGTAAATCTTAACAAATCACTTTGATTTAGATGTCGAGTGCTTCAGCATAATATATATCAGGTTTATAGGTTTCGTTTTAAAAAAAATTGTATTGCAAAAAAAAAGGAAACCTATAAACCTAGTTTTTCATTGCGTCAATAGAAAATGCAAGTTTCTCATTACTTTTTGCACAATCAAGACGGTCTTCACCAGTTGGTGTGGTGAACAAACTATTACCACCCGTGGGCATAATATAGCACTTTCCATCTCAGTATGCTGGCATCACGGATCGGCACTGGTTACTTGCAAAAACTTAGAAATAACCATACATTTCGGTGTATGTTTCAAATGTAGGACTCAGTTCTGTTTCTCGATAACGATTTCGTATTATTAGATTGCTATATTAGAAACGAAATAATTAACAAAGAACGAAAAAAATACCGTTTAAATACCTGCAGGCGTCACTCTGCTGGATAAGATTAGAAACCAGTACATCAGGGGCAGTTTCAAAGTCACACCGATAACAGATAAACTTGTTGAGAAACGTCTACGGTGGTACGGGCACATTCAAAGACGACCTCCTGAACATATGGTCAATGTAGCCTTAGCGATGCCTACGACGACGCGAGGAAGCGGGAGACCACCTGCCACTTGGTTGACGACGGTGGAGAAAAGCCTGAGAGAGCAAGGGATTAATGACGCACACCTGGCACTAAACCGTGCAGAATGGAAGAAGAGGACAGGGAGGGCCGACCCCAAGTAAATGGGATAAGGTCTGGGAAGAAGAAGAAGAAGAAGAAAAAAATACCGTTTACAGTACATATAGTTCTACTTTCCCGCATGCGTGGGGGAATGAGCACTTTCCTTGCATTTGTCGAAACTTTAAAGAGACATATGTACTGTAAAACATTGTACGATACACGTGCGAATAGGTAATTCGCAACTCGTGTTTTAATTTATCACCACTTGTTGCGAATTTCCTATTTTCTGTACTTGTATCGTAAATAACAATTTCGTTCCCATACAAAAAATACCTGTATCCGATCCCTGGCTGGCATACAATAACACCGTTTAGGAGCAAAGTGCGATGAAGATGTACTCACGCAGCACGGATCCGCGTGCAGCTGGAACGCGTGCACGATGTCCGCGAGCGCGTGCAGCGTGTGCTCCACGTGCCGCAGCCCGTAGCTCAGCACGCCGGGCGGGCCGCCCGCGGCGCTGCGGCACGCCGCCAGCCGCCACAGCACGCTGGCCAGCAGAGCTATGACGTGAGGGTCCTTGCTGGCGTCGGACTCCTTCCAGAGGGCTGACCAGTCGCCTGGGAAGCGGAACTTCACTTTAAGACATGTTCATTTAAATAAATTTCATTGAGTTTACAATAGGCTAACCCCCTTATTCATAAACGTCTACTAAAGTTAACAAGCGGCTAATAATCGTTTGTCCCTTTCCGACGTATTGGTATGATGGAAAGAGACAAACGATTATTAGCGGCTTGTTAACTTTAGTAGACGTTTATGAATAAGGGGGTAAGTATTTTCTTCATTAACAAACAGGACAAGTGCGAGTCGGATACGGATTTCAACTCGATAACTTCACGCGTTCCGAGACAAAGGGGCTTGACAAACAGACGGAAGGACAAAAAAGTGACCCTATAAAGGTTCCGTTTTTTGCCTTTTGGGGTACGAAACCCATAACTTCCACACTGAATAATGAAGGGAGCAGTGTGGCTTTATTATGCAAAAATACGCGCATTAGCCTTTTGAAGGCCATCCTCATTAATACCATCATCAATAATGACACGTGCACATCAATACCAGTATTAATTACATTACAATTATACCAGTATCATGACTGAAAAGAACAGCTTTCACAGCGCTATCGCTATGTGCGTAACAACTCCCGAAACTAAGATCATCTCGTGTATAGTCTGTATTTTTAGGTATATTAATTATCTTTAGGTGTATTTTTAAACGTAAACATTGTATTTTTATATTTCAGGGTACTTTCAACATTTATCAGTTAACCAACCAAATAGAAAACTGCCTGAATTTGTTCCTTCGTCGTTCTGGCTTTAATCTATTTAATTAAACGTGAAACGTTTTCATCTACTCTCAAATGGCTAAATATTCGATCTCGTTTTAGGTTCTTTACTAGGGCGAAGTAATAGCAAATATTACAAAACTAAATTACTATTGATTTATCAAATCTTTCCGATATATTCCTATTAACAAAATAGGACGATTACAGCAGCTTCGTTGTTACGTTATGTAAGTAATATATCGTAGTAGAACTACTGAAAGAATTTTCTTGCCCAATAAAATATCTAGTTTACATTCTTTTAAATACCTTAAGATACAGACTATAGGTATAAACCTGCAGCTGGTACAAACGAAACTGTAATGTATCTAAGTACAATTAAGGTTCATTTCTCACCGTCAGCCGGCCGCTGCGGTGTAGGAGCGCTGTATTTGACAAGATGCGCGGGCCGAGCGACAGCTACCCCTCTCGCTAGTAGAACGAGACGGAAGAACGCTTCGGGGTCGATGTTGCGAGGGTCGCAGGTCGCGCGCAGTTCTCGTAGTGATGAGCATACGTAGTTCAGGATTGCTTGGTCCTGTGAACAATTCATATGTTCGTTATAAAGATCATTAATCATTGTAAAAATCAACAAAAAAACTATTGATATAAACTGTGTAATAATGTAAATATTCTCGAAATTTCACGTAACGGAAATGCTCGCTCTTTTTCGCATGGAGAGATAAGGTACTTTATTATTCAAGTAGGCATATTACAATACGCTTATGAACGTCAAATAAAGCTACGACGACTCAGGCCCTACACCTCTGACCCGAAACGATTTAAATCCCCCTTCAATTGGAGGAGGGTATCCCAATATGGGCCGGCAAGAAACTCGGCGAGACACATCTTTTCAGAACATCACTTTTTAATTAACATACATAAAAAAAAACTATAGAATATTGAGTGTGTGTCAGAAGGCTCTCAGGAACTGCTTTATTTTTCTCGTGAAGTATCATAAGCTGAATACATTGGTAAATATTTGCCAAATGCAAATAATAGGTAAATATCTAGACAAACTGGATGAATCTAGTTTATCGTCTGCTATGAGAGAACCGTAGAACAAATGCAGCAAGAGAGAGCATCGACCTTTTAAATTACTAGTTGTCTAAACTGTACAGCACTATATAAAAGATCTCTAAAGTATTTAGTTGTGCGCATTTCTTGTAAATATGACAGACAGTTGTTAAAAAATAAAAATTCATTTATATAGTACTTAATTAAAATAGTATTTACATTAAACAAATAACATTAAAATATAAAACATAAAGGCAATCGTGGTTAACACATTAACTACCATCATCTAAAAAGTCAATGTTTCAACCACTGTTAACCTTTTACAACATCACACTTTGACAGCGTCCGCCATAACACCTATAATTATCCTTAGCGCGATGGGAACGACTATGTAAGGTAGATGCAAGGAACAGAATCTCCATATACCAAAAAGTGTCCGACAAAAAACCATAAATAGGTGGCGCTACAATACCTACAATACTTGAGAAAAAAATCTAATCATAGACAGCGCACTTTACTCCGTCAAAAACGCCTAGGTTCTTAGCTACTCTAGCGCTACTCTGGAGAGATTTAGAACTATTATTTATAGCTGACAGCTGGTCATTTTTGCAACAGTTCTGCCTAAGGAGATTCTGTTCCAGGCACGACTATACTTTTTTTCAAACTCGAAGGGTAGGCTGACTCATGTCATAAAGTTATTATAGGGTTTATGGATAAGCCAAGTTGTGTTTTTATCGTCCTATAGGGACCGTGCGCGTTGGAGGGTCTGCCATCTTGTGGGCTACATCGGAACAATAAACATCACAGTTACGCCTCGCGCCAAAAATCTGACGGCTCCTGTGCTGCCTCCTACAGTTCATGCACGCTCCCTATTGGCATTCAAGTTCTTTTAAAAAAAGTATTGGCCGGAAACGTCAATGGCATGGAACGAATAAAATCCAAATGTCATCCTACCCTTCGCGTTTGAAAAAGACTATAGTAACGACGCCTTTAGGGGTTGTTGGCGTTCAAAGGGTTAAGAATCGAGTACCTTGTACTGGTGGTAGTGCTGGTGGTGCACGGCGCGCAGCAGGCACTGCGCCCGGGCGTGCAGGTGCGCGCTGGCGGGCGCGCACAGCAGCTTGCGCGCCGCCTCGGCGCCGCCCTCCGCGCCGGCGGCGGCCAGCGCCGACAAGGGCGCGCCGGCGCCCAGCTCCAGCGCCTCCAGCGCGGCGCACGCCAGCCGCTCCAGGGAGCTGGGCTTCCATGCGCCGGCGGAGCCTTCGGCTTCCTGTTGAGACGCAACAAACGTATTCGATAGGTAGATAAAAACCTTTCACCACACCAACTGGTAAAGGCCCTCTTGATTGTTCGAAAACGAACGAGAAAGTTGCATTTTATCCACATGTGGGGCAAAGTAATCAGATGCAAATTTTGAGTTGTTTCCTTATGTTAGCTACTAGAATTGACTTTTAAATGATGATTTTGAATGATAATTTTATTATTACATTCATTTGGATTTGATTTAATTTGAATATTTTGGTATTTTATAGTTAATAGTTTCTTCGCGTTGGTTTGGTGAAAAATTTTGTGTTTCACTCGGAGGCAAAGTTTGTTTAACCCTCGCAACGCTCAAGATTCCATTTCTCGAACCACTCGCTATGCTCGTGGTTCAATTTTGGAATCTATCGCTTGCTCGGGTATCAATATTAGCACAAGCGGTTAAACAACAAATTTCCTGCAGTAGTCGCTCCTTAAGGTGGTTCGATTTTCATACAAAAAACAATCGCTATTTATTAATTAATTACACAATATTATTACATGAATAGTTGCGCATCTATCTACTTTCGAATATTCATTTGCGCTAAATTAATAAAAAAACTTTGTTTCATACAGAAATCATGCAATAATAAACGTTATATTTTTATAAATTTTACTCATGTGTGTGTGACAAATGTCGTGTACAAATACATTGCGGCGTTGCCACTCCATGCTTCGGACGGCCATCGGCGCGACGTTGCGATGTTTGACGCGTTTTTAGCTGACTCTGTCGACACTGACACTCAGTGTGACCAGGCGTACGATAATTGTCGTACATGTACGATAATTTGGGCCCCGGTATGACATAATGTTCCAAAGAGCATTATCGTACACTAAAGTACTATAATTTCAGCCCTTGGATGATGCCACCTTAAAAGTCTAGTAATTTGAAGCAAAATATGACACTTTCTCTCAGAAATAGGCTAAAATTAGTATATTTTGGGTGTTCGGCTCCTTGGTGTAAGTTTAAAGTTTAAAATGTCTCAATTTCCTGTATACCGTTTGAGTCTATCCCAAAAATACACAAACATAAACAGATTTTTTGCGCAATTTAGACGAAAATTGTCTTTTTTTTATTATTAATTGGAAATTTAAGCTTATTTTGCTAGACATTTTTAGGGGCTGCCTTTTTGATTGGCGTACGATATTTTTTTCAACGGTACAATAATATTGACACTCAAGTACGATAATTCTCTTCCGCTCGCCTGGCAACACTGCTGAAACTTGACAGGACCTGGGGCCCTCCGCGAAAACCTAAATTCGCAAATTGCGGGGATCTTTCTCTTTTACTCTCACTAAGACGTAATTAGAGTGACAGAAAAAAATGCCCTAAATTGACGAATTTCGATTTTCCCGGTAGCCGCCCTGGTGCTTGACGTACTTGATAGAAAACAACGCTGCCGCATGTTCTGAATTGTGATTTTATGTGTTTTTGGATTGAAAATGATAGCGACGTCTAAATCAAGTTACAAAAATCATCGATATTCTGGTCCGCGAAAAAACCAGGAAAAGTGTAACTGTAATTGGAGTCTACAAAAATGACCAATTCATAGAAAATATGACCTAGAAACTAGTTCATTTTTATAAAACTCAATTTTGCCCGAGATTGTACTTAGGCGAATACCTAAGGGAGCTAAGTGTATTGATCTTGAATAATTAGTTGGCTAATATATGACTCCAACATGATATGGACATTTACATCATAACTATTATACCTAGTTGGTTACTAAGTTATGTTACTCGATTTCTTTCTTTCTTCCTAGCGTTGTCCCAGCATATTGCCACGGCTCAATCGAGCCTGGGGTCCGCTTTGACAACTAATCCCAAGATTTGGCATAGGCACTAGTTTTTACGAAAGCCACTGCCATCTGACCTTCCAACCCAGAGGGTAAAACTAAGCCTTGTTGGGATTAGTCCAGTTTCCTCACGATGTTTTCCTTCACCGAAAAGCGACTGGTAAATATCAAATGATATCTGTTCTGAAGTTCTGTTACTCGATTTGCAACCTCTTTATTCCCGTTAAAACAAATGCTACCGAAAAAATAAAAAATGGCATAATGTGGTGGATTTGTGAGCTATAATTATATACCACATAACGCTTATCTCGTCGTATCCATAATGAATTGGGGCCTAAAAGAGAATCGTATTCCAATTTTTTGAAATGCTTGTATTACTTTCTATATTAACTAAAAGTTGCCTTAAAATTCAGCTTTTATACTAAAAACGGCTTTAAATATGTTAAATTAACAAAATATATTTTGACAGATGCTTTCGCGCCCAAAACGCTCTTTGAAAATTGTGTGACGTCACAGTTTATGGTTTGACACATAACTACATACACACGTAGAAGATACGAACTGTCAACTGATATTTGTCATTTGTTGTTAATCGCCTAACTGTCAACAGTGTCAATCCGAGAGTTGTGACGTCATCAGAATCTTCAATGACGTTTCGAGTTTGGTCACGTGACGTGTGCCAAAAGATATTTTAAATTCAATATTTACAAAAATATGGCCATTACAGGTCCCCTAAAAGTAGTTTAACGTGTTCTTATAATCCAAAAGAATTTATTGGGATACAATTATGCCCTAAGATTTGTAGATGGAAACAACCCTATTGCGTTGCACAAATGTGGGCACCCGCCAAACATGATTTTGGGTGTGTCATACTCAGGGCTAACACAGATTCATTTCTGTGAAAAAGGTGTGAAAACCGGAAACTGGAAACCGTTCTCGAACCAACAGTGAAGCCCTTAAGCCACACCCTATTTCAAAACCAGCCATGGATCTTTGAACAAGACTCAGCTCCTGCACATAAGGCAAAAACAACTCAAGCCTGGTTTCGAAGGAACAAAATTGACTTTATTGCCCACGAAGACTGGCCGTCCTCCAGCCCGGACCTTAACCCCCTGGATTATGCCATATAGCAGGTTATTGAGGAGAAAGCCTGTGCTAAACCCCACACAAATCTTAACTCCCTCAAGCGGGCCATAGTTAAGACAGTGACGGAATTAGACATGACAATCGTGCGTGCCGCTATGATGACTGGCATCGTCGTTTCAGGGCCTGTGTCAAAGCCAGAGGAGGCGATTTTGAATGATATTGTCATATGTGATTCCTGATTTTGTGTACTTCATTTTACTTATTATTTTATAATATATACTTTATTAAACTTTCGTTGGTATATTTTATGTAGATAAAGATTATTGCAGTAACAGAATTTAATAACCAACTAGGTAGAAAAAATGCAATACATAAACACATAAATTGGATATGATGTGATCCTTTGAATGAAATTGACAATAAATAAAATAAATAAATAATTTTCTATCCCTAGGCATTGTGTGAAACTTCTAGTTGTGTCAAAATATCGGGAAATCAATAATATAAACAAACATGGTAAATATCTCATTTCTTTTTATAATGTTTATAAATAGAAGGCCATGCAATTTTGTAAAAAAAGGTTTTAATTCTACTGTAAAATAGTACCTACTTTTACAGTAAGGGAAAAAAGCGGTTTTTTTTTTGAAAAAAATACCGGAAAATCTGACTTACAAATTTGGACTTTCTTAGGTTCATTCTACTTAGAATCTTCTCCACCCTAGCATTAAAAAAAGATATCCTAAAATATCCATACCATTACGTCACATTTTAGTGTGAAAGAAATTTCAGTGTAAAACTAAAATTTCAATACAAATTTTCGGGTTTTTATAGCACGAGGATTGATTATGCTAGTGATTCTGAGTTGGAAGAACCCAAAAATATCATGATGTGTGAGAATCAGATTTTTAATATTTTTATGGAAAAACGCTCATATTTCTCATAAAATAATTTATTAATAATAGGTACTTGATAATACTGATAACAAAAAAAAAATTAATGAGTCTCGAACCCACATCCTCTTGCATGTATTTCCACGTACATACCGCAACGCTATTGAAGCCTACTCACGCTGTGCCAAATTGTCTACTACAAGGATCCCAGTACGACTGTTTGAATGTGTGAGTGATAGTTAGAAATAGAGTCAAGAAACATTCTGTCGACATTAAGGGGTAGTTTTTGTACAATGAAGTGTTCAATGTTTGTTTTAATAGTTCAATATTTATTTAAAGAGTGCGCTAAACATAATTTACAGTATAGAAATACCAAAGACTACTCCACAAAAAAAATAAAACTCAAAATTTGCAATTGTGGCGCCATCTAGTGAGGTTTAAGCTTTGGGTAACCTAGTCGAACCACCTTAATATCTGAAAATCGTGATCATCAGATGACTGTTATCTATTTTATTTAGACCACCTACCGCAGACGCGTGAATTAAAGCCTTGAGAAATTGGTTACAGAACCTTTTCCTCTTGTATCCTAACATCAGGGTTTTTTCACACGACATACCTGTGTAGTCTTAATGTCAACGTACAGAATGAGTCCATCATCTAGATGACGTAGGGGTCTTGCGAGGGCTTAATAGTCATTTATTTTACAAGGAGGCAAAGTTGTTGTTTAACCGCTCGTGCTAATATTGACACCTGAGCAAGCGAAAGGTTCCAAAATTCCAGAAGTGGAATCTTGAGCGTTGCACAGGTTTCAAGGCACGAGGGCTAAATAAACTTTGCCTCCGAGTGAAACACAAAATATTTCACCACACCAACGCGAGGAAACTACTATGATTTTCCAAAAAAATCAAATTAAATCAAATCCAAAAGAACGTAATAAAAACATATCATAGAAAATCATCATTTTAACCCTTTACCAGGCTAAGGGATATATATTTCCCACATGAAGCACTTCAAACATGTGTTCTATTTTCGTTGAGTAAGACTGACATTCCATTGTCATTTTTGAACTGTCAGCCTGGTAAAGGGTTTAAGTCAATTCCACCAGCTAACATAAGGAAACAACACAAAATTTGCATCTGATTACTTTGCCCAACATGTGGATAAAATGCAACTTTCTCATTACTTTTTGAACAATCAAGAGGGTTTTTACCAGTTGGTGTGGTGAAAAATGTATCACCATCTTGTCATTTCTGTATAGCTCCGACTAAATTTGTTATCCCTCTATAGGTGAGCGCAAAGTGCACCTTTGTCCCGAATATCTCTTTTACCCTAATGTCTAAAGACGTTCAAACAACACATACCTGTGTTGTCTTACTGGAAGACGGACACGACGACGGGTCCTCATTTTCCTCAGGCCACCCGAACTGCTCCTTATTCTTCCCGTACACCTTGACGGAGTCCACCATGGAGATGCCGTCGGGGTCTTGCGAGGGTCCGAAGTTGATGATGACCTTCTTGTCGGACTGGAGGGACTCTTCGCGTGTGAGAGGTATGTCAAACCAGCGGTTGCGGAGGACGACGGTTGGAATTGTACGACCGAGGACCTGATAGTTATAGTTCCATGAGTATTATTATTTTATTGTACACAAATTAAATTTGACTAAGAATCTGGCTGATGAGATTCCAGCTGCAGGATTTTTAGACATAAAAACTTAATGTTGTAAACAAGTAATAGTACATTACTACAGGCCGAGAAACGAAGGGTTTCAGGCTTAGTAGATATTGATGGCCGAGCGTAGCGATACCGGATAGAGATGCTCGACCGGCAATCCCATTCCTCGCCGAGATTCGTATAGTGCTTTTCTAACTAGCTTGCAATAAAAAAAGTTGACGTTTAAAAACAAAAGAAGGTTGCTTTACAGGCCTAGGTGTGTAAGGGCTGTATGAAATACCTTCTCATATCATTTTCACTCTTATAGACATGTTGATGACAGGTAAGTGAAATGATACATCTTAATGCTTAATACTTGCAAGTATTTAGAAAATATAACATTAGTTTAGACCAAGGTTTTAATTTCACACAAAATTTACCACGCCTCCAAGTATAGGCCTACTAATCGTATGAACATATATGCCAGATTTTCACAATCCGTTAGTGATAAACAAATCAACTTATTTATGTAGTGTTGGCATATATTGATTTTCCAAAACTACTTATTCTCGATCGCTGCAGAGTAAGCTTGGTCTACCTCTACAAATCTTGGTTAAACTTTTTTTAGAGATATCGCTCGCTCGCAAGGAACCAGCACATAATTTCTCGCTCATTACAAATTTCTCTTTTCCCTAATATGTCAATATAACATACCTCGATATAAGTGGGTGTCCTGGCAACATCTTGACTGCCGAGCAAAACTCTTATACCGCAGATGACCATGTTCGGATCAGAGTTTATCACTTCAATGGAGAACCCAGTCATTTTGGTGGATACCACGTACAGTCCTATGAAAAACACAAAGTTATGAATACATACATACATATCAATCACCCCAATTTCCCGGAAGGGTAGGCAGAGACCACAGATTTCCACTTGCTACGATCCTGACATACCTCTTTCACTTCCTTCACTTTCATAACATTCCTCATATTTAAGATGCTCTTAACCTGGTCTTTCTTCAGGATTTCCCCGATTTGATCAGAGAAAGTCCGCCGAATATGACAAAGGTTAATAAATAGAGATATCAAGATTTTTCACAAACACAAGGTCTTTACAAAATAAAACATACTAACCTAACCTAACCTAACTAATGGAGAAATGGAAAATATTACTTTGCTAATCCGCGAAAAGACAACGTGTTAGTCAATCAGTGCTAACCCGTTATACTTACTTGCGTATTTTTACACGCAATTAATGTTTGCACCCTCCCACCGCAAAAGTAAATCCGCAAATAAATATAACAATCCACCACCGAAAGTACACGTGTTTCGTCTCTCTACGAGGCATCCTCAGGAGTTGGTGACGGTCCGAAGTCCAACAACAGTCAGTTTCAGTCGTTTTTGTTATAATTGGCATTTCTTTTGTTCAGTGATATTTGCTACGCTATAGATTCAAATTTCTCTGGCAAATTTTGGATTATTTTCTTGTACGGCTGGGCCTTAGGAGGATATTTAAATCGTCTCGTGCTTTATTGCGTGATTGTGCAATATTGAATCTTTCACCCTACGCTTTTCGCTATACGCGGGAGATCGCATCGATGTCGATGCAAATATTTCCGCAAGACCTCGTTCATAGATGGGCGCTTGTCGTCGAGTTGCGGAAAATCGCCCGAATTCCAATACTATAGATACAAAATAAGGTATGTTTTAGCTTACCGGTTGTGTTGAGCCTGTGCTTGATCTGAGCGGTATTGTAGACCTGCAGGAGGTCCTTGCCTCCGAACTCGACGTCGGCCATGGCGACGCAGTGCTCGAAGAAATCGATGGGGAACTGCGGGGAGCCGTTGGTGTTGGCCTTTGATGAGGCCGCCTGAATAACAGTTTATGAAGTATTCATAATTAACCACGCGTTAGCGAAGGTCTAAGTCTCAAGTTGGACAGGAATGCCTTCGTATGTCCGGAAAATGGCATAAAGAACTTAAGCGCCAATAAAGTCTATGGTAAAACCATTGCGAGTTTGCTGTGATAATGACTTAAATTAGTACATAAGTATTTAAAATTTTTACATTTTTAAGCTTGTCATACACAACTCATAAAAGCCACTGATTTAGATGATGACTGAGTTAGATGAATGTATGTTGTAAGTGCTGCTGAGTTTTCTTTGAAAGACATTTCCTTTACAAAAAAGAAAACAGTAATTGTGAAATTGTAAACAGTAACTAGTACAAGCTTTTAAAACATCACTCGCACGAATCATAAAATATCAACAGCTAATACTCTTCTCTTCGCCAAATTATGACAGCGGTCGTTTCGCGATCCGCGTGGCGCGGTGCACTGCCGTTTTCACGGGTTATATTTGTGTCTAGCCTAGTGCCGGGCGGCGCAATACAAAATTATAGCTAAGGAAGTTTGAATCTAATTGTATTTTAAATGAGGCTAAATTTCATTCGTTTTACGTGATATAAAATGCTACATTGGGCGATACGAGTAATTTCATCCACAACAGACAACTTACCTGTTGAGCCTTCCCCTTAGAATGTGTGAGCGCTCTCGGCCTCCGCCTCGGCGCATGCGTCGGCTGTATCGTAGGCGACAGCCAGAAGCCCGTGTGCTCGGGGCTGGCTGCGTACATCCTCAGGCTGCCGTCCTCGCAGAGGAGGATGAGGGTGCTCTTTTGCTCCCCGCCACCGCCGCACCAGTGGCGGACGGCCACCATGTCTGTGATCTTGGCTTTGGCTGGGATGACCTGAGGGGAAAAGTGTGATACTCTAATGAACAATGCCATTTGCCACTCTGCCGAGTTCATTCATGGGCAAAACAGATTGAGATGATAGGAATAATCAACGCACAGTGATACTATAGTATACAGTGATATTCGAAAGTTTCATTGTTTATCATACAAAACTGACAAATGATAGTGAGTTCACCGACGTGTTGCTATATAGAGAGTGGCGAGTTCAGTTGGGATCAAATGAAGGATCCTGATTTGGTATGAGAGTTACTGTTTTTATTTTTTTATGTACGCAAATTTATTTTTCTGATTGACAAAAAAATTAAGCTGTTCCTTTCACTGATATGTTAAATTTGTTAAATATCCAAAGGTTATGGCGCCAGCGCGCGTAAAGATGCCGCCATACCTTTGGTCTATGCTCTGTAAGATGGCGCTACTTTTTGATATTTAACAAATTGAACACATATCAGTGAAAGAATAAGGATCAAAGTGAAATGGCGTTCTAAAAGTTTTAATAATGTGTCGAAAGATGGCAGTAAATTTACTGTGGCTTTACTCTACTATATTCTCTCTTTGGTTATATCAACATTATGTACTTGCTTAACCATGCTTACCTTACTAATCTCCCTCCCCTGCCTCTTACTTTAGCAATCATTATTTGCGACCTTAACATACCTTGATCTCCTGAACGAAGATGTTGTAAGGCGTGAGCATGAGCACCACAGGGTTGTTAGAAGCCTGCAGCACAGCTGTGACCAGGCCTGGATGTCCGGGGACCTCGGCCCATTGGCAGAGGGCTTGGACACCGCCCTGCTTGCCGCCCCCGCGACCGCCTTCTTTGGGCGGCGTGGTTAGGGATTGCGGGATCAATGCAGTGCCTGGAAAAATACAGAAGGTCACTAAAATCCGTAAATTAATTTCGTATAGGTTTTTTTTTTGTGGAAAGCTGAATCGAGACTAGCTGACGATGTGAGTAGATTCGCGCGAAATACTCTGTGCAAGAAATACCTCGTACAACTTATTCAATAGTTACATGATGACTTATAAATAATAAATAAATAAATACTATAGGTCAAATTAACAAAGTCCCACAGTAAGCTCAATAAGGCTTGTGTCGTGGGACTTGTGGGTAATTAAACAACGATATATATAATATATAAATATTTATAAATACATAGAAAACACCCATGACTCAGGAACCAATAAATGCCCTTACCAGGATTTGAACCCGGGATCATCGGCTTCATAGGCAGGGTCACTACCCACTAGGCCAGACAGGTCGTCATAAAATGACTTGTTGCCAAACAATCCCCTCATCTACCTTAAGAACGTGTAATTGGTAAAGTTTTGTGATGAGGTTGTTTATCAGGATATTTTGACAACCTTCAGTTTTTCAGAGCTATGTTACCTTTGACGCTGTCTTCGACAGTGCTCAACGGCGCGAGGTAGCTCCTGCCGTGAGCATACGAGAAGAACAGCATTTTGAGCGTGTGCGAGTAGTACACGGAGACTCCGCCGCCGCCGACCATGCCGGCCACGTCCTGCAGAACATAGCTGCATAAGCCGCAAGAACAAACTCAACAAATACTTAACTATACCTACCTAATAGGGTTGGCTTGATGACGCAACATGAGAGCCTACTAAAGTACGTAAATTGGGGGCATCTTCCTCTGTCACTCTGATTAAGCCTTCGTTGGATTAGAAGAAGAAAATGCCCGCAATTTGCGAAATTCGGTGTTCGTGGTAGGCGCTCTGGCCTCAGACACAAGACCACGCTCCTTCATTTTGTCCTGTGCGTTCTCTCGTCGGATAAGAAAACTGATTAAAATAATCATGATTATTGGCAACAACAGTAGAGAACTGTAATTCTGTTTAAATAAGAAAGTAATACCCCATTTTGTCAGATAGCTCAGTTAAGACGCTCTGGTATGCAGCTACGATTGTACTGTTGTTCAATGTTTGGTGTCATAAACGCGACGTCGCCGTGTGCGAAAAAAAATGGTCGCGACTAAGATGGTATTCCACCTGTCCAATTTCTTTGTCCAATGTGCATTGCAAATCACTCTCAAATACACATAGGACCAACAAATTGGACAGGTGGAATACCATCCTAAGCAACATACGATGTAGTCTCTGCAAACTCAGACCTTATAATACTATCACAGAGTCTATTTTTCATGAAGTTCACTTACCTGTATCTCCGGATGCAGAACCTCCAGCGTGTTTGTAATGTAGAATGTGCCAAGAGAAGCGCGGGACTCCTCGCTGGTCGGTTGCCAGTACATGTGGCCGGCTGAGCTCATGCATATCATGTGCATCACGCCTTCTTGGTTCACGAACGTCACGTCTCGGACCTGCAGCAAGGAACAAGTTTTTAAAATTACGTAAATTATACTCGTGTAGATCGTAAACACTATTTTCATTTATTTTTCATACTGCCCTGGCCGGTTTTGACCACGGCGACTGTTGTAGGTGGCTGACATAACCGATTTTAACAGCAAATGTACGGCCACATTCACTGCAGGTCAGCACCCCTCCAACAAAATTTTAATTGATGACCGCAGGTGGTCGGGCCTTTAACTCGTCGCGTTTCGCATCGAGTTTCACTCGCCTCTGCTCTACACACTACTTACTTACATTATGAACTGGGATGACATATTACTACAAACTATCATGTTTAGAACGGCAAAAGCCAGCTGAGAGTGATTGTGAATATTCAAAATGTTTGCATAAAACTCAGGTAAGAAGCATCTGGAGCGTCAAAACTGAATTAAAAAAAATACACTAAAATCAACCGATTTTATTGTGCGTCAATCAATACCTTTAGGAGCTAAAATGCAACACACAGACACACAGGTTAAACTTGTAAGTGAGTGGGGGGTTAAAAAAGGTAAGGCTCGCTCTCTGTAAATTGTGTTTAAGAATCTTGTAGTTCTTGAACTACAAGATTCTTGATAATGATAAAAAAATTATATTATAAAATAGCAGATTATTTAAAAGACGTTACAACCTTTGGAGTTGATAACCATGTGTATAGAACATAGATAATTCAATTTAATTTTTAAGTAATTGTTACTGTTTGACGTCATTGCAAATAAAGCCATTGTAAAACCCTATTACGAAAATAAATTGAATGATATGACAGTTATGATCTAACCTTGCCACTAGGCACCAGGAAGTGATGCACAGGGTTGCTAAGGTCCTTGCTGAGATCAAATATCTTGACGAAGTCCGACGTCACCAGCGCGAGCTGCGTCTGCGAGCCGGGCAGCCAGAGCGCCTTGATTATGTAGTTGTTGGCTTCCAGGCCGGTGTTGATGACTAGGTGGTCTGCCACTGTGCCTGTAGGAGGAAAAATAGTAGTTAATAATATACTCCGGGTTACATGGGGCGTACGATTTTGTGCCCATTGCTGTCGAATCAGCCGGACCCTGGTGCAGCAAGGCGTCCGAATTGTTCAGGGAACTGGGTCGGCGGCTGAGAGGGGGAACGATCCCCGTTCTGGGTCTTGGCTTGTCCATCAGGTCTCCATCGCAATACAGCAAACGCTGCGAGTGTGATGGGGACTTTTGGACAAGGCATGTCACAGGACGGGCTTTAGGTTAGTTAAATAAATTTTAAGTTTGTGTTTGTATAGTTTATTCTTGTGTTTTTTTTGTTGTAATAGTAGTGATTTATTTAAGTTTCTTTTTGTAATGATTTTATTAACTAATTATTTACTCTTTACCAAATATAATTATTAATGAATATTAGAAACACAATTTGAAACGATCATGCCAATATTTTTACTATGTGGCGCCTAGTGTAGTGTCCAATGCAGGCATTGAAGCTCTAATTTTTTAACCTTTTGAACGCTTTCTCTCTCGCATCAAAATGTGGCATACACGGCAATATCTCAACTAGTGAGAAAATAATTTAAACCCAACAGTAAAATTGCTTGAACAGCGTCTGCCATGACCCCTTTAGTGGTCGTGGTAGGCAAGAGAGCACACGACCACTTTAGTGGCTCTTAGCGTTCAAAGGCTTTACTACCACTATTTAGTTTTTTTTTGTATACCACGTCGATGGCAAATAAGCATATGACCCGCCTGATGGTAAGCAATGACCGTAAAAGTGTTGGTAGCGTAGAGGTAAGAGCGTGCGACTTTCAATCCGATCGCGGGTTCAAACCCCGGCTCGTAGCAATGAGTTTTTCGGAACTTATGTACGACATATCATTTGATATTTACTAGTCGGTATCCGGTGAAGGAAAACATCGTGAGGAAACTGGACTAATCCCAATAAGGCCTACTTTCCCTCTGGGTTGGAAGGTTAGATGGAAGACGCTTTCGTGAAAATACCAACGCAAATTCTTGGAATTAGTTGCTAAACGGATTGGGGGGGAATAAGGATCAAAGTCAAATGGCGTTCTAAAAGTTATAATCATGTGTCGAAAGATGGCAGTAAATTTAATGTGGCTACAAAGTTTTCTTTGACAATCCACCTCTATTTCAAATTCTCGTAGTTACACGCTACTTTCACTGCTGGATGACGTACACGCTAATCGTGGTTGGTGCAACTGGCCCTAAATCAGGGGGGCGAAACTGTTCCTTTCGGGCATTCCCGGCTCCGCTCGGCTCAGCATTGCTCCGAGCAATTATTAGGGTTGGCACAACTTGACGTCCCTTTGAGTGTACGACCACAGTTAAGATAATGACTTGAATTTTTATAACCCTAAATAGCCGAAAGGGATAGTACCATAACATAAGAAAGGGATAGCATGAATCGTCCCTGAATCGCTGTCAAATTCCGGTTTTGTAGGAAGTTTTCTTTCTGTACCGGTCGCCGTGGAGACTGCTGGACCCTGGGATAATGAGGCTCTGGAGTTTTTATGGAGTTGGGCAGGCGTTTACGGGAGAAGGGTAATGATCCCCGCTCTGGGTCTTGGCCGGTCCAACAGGTATCCATCGCCATACAGCGGGGGAATGCTGCCGGCATAATGGGAACTTTTGGACCGGGCTTGTTGCAGGGTGGGGATGGGCGTTAGTTTATAGAATGATTTTGACGAAGCTTGCGGAATTCATAAGTTGTTTTAGTGTGGCGGACTGCATTTGTATTTGATTATCAATAAATCTATGTGATATAATATGTTTTGTAAATAAAATACATACTATTAATAGCCATTAATATTCTCTACGGTAGTACGGTCACGTCTGAAAATATCGATACAAAGTTTTTTTTTTATGAGAGAGGAGGCAAACGAGCCGACGGATCACCTAATGGTAAGCAATTACCGCCGCCCATGGACACCTGCAACACCAGAAATATATGGGCCATAAGGTCGTGTATACATATTTTTGGCACTTCGATCGTGTCGTTGTTTCCAGACATGACTGTACTATTACTTATTTTGTGCCTAAATGTTACCTCCACTGTTAAACGTCAGTACGTGACACTCCTTTATGCCGCACACGGCGAGTAAGTCTTCGTTCCACGGGTTCCCGCTCAGCGTGAGCACGGTGAACGGTATGGGGGCTGATGAAAGCCGAGTGAGAGTCAGCTTGTGTTTGGACGAGTCCGCCTGTTTGAGCAGGGCGGATAGCTGGAGCACGGTGATTTTTCCTGGGAAGGGAAAGATTAGCGATGAAAATAAAGATAAGATAAAGATAGTTTCCAAGTAGGCAGCCAGTTTGTAATAACAAATGCGCTTATGAACGTTAAATATAGCTACGCCGGCTCTAACCCTATACCTCTGATCCGAGAAGATTTAAATCCTTCCTAAATTGTAGGAGGGTGTCCCAAAATAGGACCAGCAAGAAACTTGGCGGGACACAATAAAACATACAATTTAAATTAATATGGAATTGTAAAAAATCTAAATAACATACAGTAGGTATTTATTAATAGAAATTGGATGTACTAGATTGCTAACGCAGCTCGCAGGACGTTATCATTGCCAAACATCCATGATATAATGTCCTTACTACCTTTAAATGTAACACAAAAAGGTAGTGCAGTAACGAATTAGAACAAAACAAATATAGCTTAGTTCTTTGCCCAGAGGCTGTCTGGTTGCCCAGAGGCTAAGTCTAGCGGTGCAGAGGGGTAACGCCACCAGCGTTCTTGTGACCATGCCGGAAGGAAGTGATTTGGGGGAGATCTTTTATATTTAGTTTTTAGTTGTTTTGTGTTAGCATAAGTTCAATTTACTTGCTTTTTGTTTCTTATTTGAAAAAAAAAATGTTAATAATCCGCTTACTTCTCAATCATATCGCAATCAATACACATACAATTGTTACGTTTCGATTTAATCATCCTTTAGCCAAAATAAGAGAAAATGTACCCTGACACCGTGAGGTTGCGTAACATAGTTTCTTTTGAAGTAGTCACCAAGAGACCTCGAATTATCTTACAGATAGCGCTAGTATAGGTTTTGCCTGCCAAAATCTTGTTGATTTTAGATAAATAAATAGAGACAGGTTAAACCTATGCTGGCGCTATCTGTAAAATACGTCTAGTAAATTAAATTTAATGTAATGGTATTTATTTAATTTTAATTTTTAAGTGTAAATGTGTTTAATTTCTATAATTGTATGTTTTTAAATGTTATTAAATTTTCTAAAATATGGATTAGCAATAGGGAATATTACGCGAAACTCTGCGTAGGGGGCACCACTACCATAATCCATCACAATCTGAGGGTCTACCGCGAAATAAGAAAATCTAAATTTCGTTATCTTACTCTTGCATTTTCGAGCGATGAAGAGGCAGATAACCAAATTTCGATTTTCGCGTTTCCCGGTAGGCCCTTTGTAAACAAACCACCTTGATGTATCAACGTCAAATATTATTATCTGTAAAAACTTGTCAAACAATTTAAGGCACAGTATGTATAAGTTACTCTATGCTTTATGAAAGGTGCTAGTGCTGCACTATGGCGGCAGAACATTGCAGTAATACTCCCTATTGTCTGAAATAAATGAATTTTATTTTTATTTCATTATATGCAGGCGCCATTTATAGAAGCAGTCGCCCATTGTCTGTTAATAAATGATATTTAATTAAAACCGTACCTTTCTCGTGCGACACGGCGAGGTGCTGCCGGCGGCCCTGCGGCGACGCCAAGCAGCACATCGCGACCCGGCGCAGCTTGTGGTTGGACATCAGCTGGCGGATCGTCTGGCCGTTCTCGCCGGTGTACGACATGCGGACGTTTTCGAACGCACCCTCTTGAGAACCTGAGAACAGATTTGATTGTGAATCGGTTGTCGGTGAAAAGTTAATCAATAAATAAATTTGTGCTTAAAATTTTCCTTAAATTGAATAAAATTTGACTGTTGAGAGGTTACCATGACAACGTCTCAAATGAAACGAAATCGTCTATCCGTGCGCCTAATATCATTAATCTCGCACGCACTTCGCGCGGAAATATGTCCATAAGAGGATATACTCGACGTTTGCAATAATATTAACATCAATAAATTGCTTTCATAATCTAAATACTGTAAAGTTTATTACTCTCTTATATTGTAATGTTTAGAAATATTTATTTATTTATTAACTTTGATAATTAGCTTAAGATGATGTGTTATATTTTCTTACTATTTATAAAGGCTTGATGCTAGGCATACATTAATACAGTATATTTGAACTTTGAACTATGTTTGCACGTAATATTTGATGGACGTATTTATTTACGTATGGACGAATTTCATATCGCCTAAATAGAGCTGCGCCAGAGTGCGCTGAACGTGTCCCATACGCGTCAACAGCGGAAATTCGCAAATTGCGGGGATCTTTCTCTTTTACTCTCACTAAGACGTAATTAGAGTGCCAGAGAAAAATGCGCGCAATTAACGAACACGACGAGCTTCACCTGCATTCTCAGTAGTCTACTCACCCAGTGTCGGCACCATAAGATTGTCAGTATGCACAAATCTCTTCTCGCCCAGGTGCAGCTGGGCTAGCGCGCGCTGAGCGCGTCCGTGCGCGCCCACAGCGGCGCCGCGCTCGCACGCGGCACGCACCGGCCCGGACAACACGTCGAGGAGCTTGCGGACCTTGTCCATGCACGCGCCCCAGCCTGAGTACGAGGCTAGGTATTGGCGGCAACCTGGTGACATAAAATATTACTTAATGATTCTACCTCTCAAACTTTAAACTTATCCATTTGCTAAATTATTTACGTAGTCTTGTTGTATTAAAAGAACCGGGCAAGTGCGAGTGGAACTGTGTTCCTTGCCATTATCTATAAAAACGGCAATAACATCACGTTTGTTGTATGGGAACCCCCTTAAGAACCTCAGAAATGCATCATGTGTGAAATTTTAAACTGTCTAACTATCACGGTTCATGAGATACAGCCTGGTGACAGACGAACAGACATAGTCGGACAGCGGAGTCTTAGTAATAGGGTCCGGTTTTACCCTTTGGGTACGGAACCCTAAAAACCAGAAGAATATTTTAAAGCGATTTGGCAAATTATGGTGAAATTTACAGACATGCATTATGGAAAAGAGGCATTTTTCTTAGGGTTGTAAGACCGTATTGCATAAGGGATAAGGGTGATTTACGAGTTTCAATATGCGCCCCAAACAGCAAGAGGTTAGTGGATATTGTGAATTCATTCAGATAAAATTGTTTCGATGACATATCTATATTCTGTTTTATTCCATTAGTGGAAACTGTATTGGCTCATGTATTAGTCATATAATTTATATCCTGTATTGTAAGCTGTTTGTTTCCCAATAAAATAAAATGTAAATAAAATATAATCTCAGCTGTACCTTGTATGTTGGCCGCGAGGACGGGCCGGCGCGGCGGCGCGAGTAACGCGGGCGGTACGGGGCTGGAGGGGCGGCGGCGGTAGGACGGCGCAGGTGGGGCTTCTTCGCCGCCCGAACGAGCGCCTCCCAGCGTCACGGAACGCTTGACTAGGGCTTGGCAGCTGAAACAGATGTCAACATTAGAATTATTTGGTTAAAAATCGGCGGTGAATAATTGGACGGATAAAATTGTCGTTGTTACAGCTTCTAAAAAACAATTTTTATATCCCGATCATAGATAGCATCAAAAACCTCTAAGTCTCAAGAGTTTTATACATTTGTTTTTGTGCGAGGTAAATTTTCTGTTGACGCGACATTGCGTTCTAGGGACTCGAGGGGTGAAACCAGCTTAGCTTTTAAATATTTGGGGACAATCTTAAAAAAAAACCAGCAAACAGGGGTGGGTATTTATAAGCCTGATATCTTGGCCGATAGGGTAGAATGACAATACGAAAATGTTGGTGTATCCAGGTACGGTACAATACTGAAAAAAAAAAAAGCGGCCAAGTGCGAGTCGGACTCGCCCATGAAGGGTTCCGTACCATTTATGACGTATTAAAAAAAACTACTTACTAGATCTCGTTCAAACCAATTTTCGGTGGAAGTTTCCATGGCAATGTACATCATAAATTTTTTTTAGATTTTTCATTCTGTTATTTTAGAAGTAACGGGGGGGGGGGACACATTTTACCACTTTGGAAGTGTCTCTCGCGCAAACTATTCAGTTTAGAAAAAAATGATATTAGAAACCTCAATATCATTTTTAAAGACCTATCCATAGATACCCCACACGTATGGGTTTGATGAAAAAAGATTTTTCGAGTTTCAGTTCTAAGTATGGGGAACCCCCAAAACTTATTGTTTTTTTTTTCTATTTTTGTGTAAAAATCCTAATGCGGTTCATAGAATACATCTACTTACCAAGTTTGAACAGTATAGCTCTTATAGTTTCGGAAAAAAGTGGCGGTGACATAATCGGACAGACAGACGGACATGACGAATCTATAAGGGTTCCGTTTTTTGCCATTTGGCTACGGAACCCTAAAAACGATGTCATGCCTCAATGGGCATAAATGTCCTAATATATTTTTTACTTTCCGAAAAAGGTTTCCCTGAATTTCAGCAAGAAATATATAATATATAATGCCCTACATCTACCCCAATAGAACTATAAATTACGAGATATATATTTTTAAAGATTATATCGCTGATATAATTTAGTTATCTAGGATCCTATGAGACAGCGAAACAGGAAGTAGCTTCTGCGGCGCGAAGTTTGATTACTTGATTAGTCTTTGCGCCACCGTCGCAGAAGAAATTGCCGAACTTGGTGTTAGACACGGCGTGCGGTGACACCCACGGGCGCACACGGTGCACACGCCGACACCGTCCACCATCTTGCATGTGTGGCAGTGGTACTAATGTGGTTCATGTAGCTTGTGTTTACCTGGAGTCGGGCTTGGCGCCACAGTCGCAGAAGAAGTTGCCGAACTTGGCGTAGGACACGTCGTGTGTGCGGTGACATACTCGTGCACACACGGTACACACACCGACGCCGTCCACCATCTTGCACGTGTGGCAGTGGTACCAATGCTGGTTCATGAACTCGCGTTGGGTGACCGTGAAGGTGCAGAGTTTGTATTGAAGCATGGCGTCTTCGTCCTAGAAGAATAATAAAATTGATATAGTCTAATAAAAACCCTATTAGTTTGATTCGACAATCCGTGCTCCTTAGGCAAACCACCTATTATAATTATGACGATGATAGATAATAAAGATGTACCGGTTATAACAGGCCCTGATTTAGAGAACTAGGGCCCCTAGGCACTTGGTATGGCACGTAGAATTTAGGGGTTGCCCCTTCTCTATCTCAAAACCATTGCTATGTTGCCTGGGCCCCTATGCCTAGGTCTTGTGGGCCTAGGCGGAAATCCGGCCCTGGGTTTTACGCTTATAAGTTACGCAAAATGTACACATCTCAACCGGTTCATGCGGCTTAACCTTTCGCATTCAGCTGTCAGAACCGGCTATTGAAACATTGACCTTGAAGTCTAGAGGATTAGGACGAATACGGGACAAGGCACAAGAAATGTTAACCACGAAACCAAAATGTAGCTTAACCATTCATAATTCAGCTTGTCGCAATTAGCTGTTCAAACAGTTACTTGTCCAAACTGTCGGGACCAAGGCTTGGAATAACACCCATAACCATAATTTAGGACCCATTTATGAGTCAAAAATGTTAGTCCACAGTCTCCGGACGTCAATAGGGCATATTTAATCATTGGTATTAGGTCTCTGCTGTGCGAAACAGGGTTAATGTTTTCATAATAATGGGCATTTTTCCGAGCCTAGATCGGAACAGATAAGAAAGGTTACGTATGCAAGTTCCCCAAATTAGTATACGCAAGTGAAATTAGTATAAGACTTACGGAATCATCGGCGCTCGTGTCGTCATCATCCTGCTGTTCGTCAGCGTAGTCCAGGTCGAAGCCGAGGTCGTACGGCGCCTCCCATGTCGGGCTGACCGACCGCCAATCTGCACACAGGTATAAAATGTGCCTATGTGAAAATATTCATATTTTTTGTACTGTTGGAATTGGTTATTACTTATTAGTTTATTGTAGAAAACTGGAGGAATGGGTAGTGAAGGCAAGCTTTAACTATAAAATTAGGCAGATGGCTAATTATAGTAAACCACCTAAAAATTAAAAGGTTTAAGCCCGAAATAAGGCATGGAATAATGTACAAAAATCAATTATTTAGTATTTATTTGGAGATCCAACAGCTGTGACATTAACATAAAAATATAGTAGACACATAGAGCCAAATATAGAAACTCACAGGTAGTGACATCCTACTAAACTAATAGGTACTATACTAAGGTACACTATCGCAACCACATATGTGAACAAAGCGATTACAAATGATGCCTAATATTGATAATGTGAAAGTAACTAAAATACTAATTAACTTAGTAACATAATGAGGACTAAGGTAAAAATATGAATAATAAATAAATAAGTAATAGGTATTGAAGAAAATCTATTGACCCACCGCGAACAAAATGTGATGCTTCACAGTCTAAAAATGTTTAAAGGAAATATCATCAGTATTTCCATGTAGGATTGTGAAAAATCTTACTTGGCGGTTGTGAGTTGTTGATGGCGTGCAACGCGTCAGCAATGTATGAGAGCAGCACGCAGGCCGACTCGATCTGCGGCGCCAGAGTGTCATCGACTTGTCCTTCTTCTAGTTTCTCCAAGACCTCTGGAGCGCTGAGGTTATTGACACTGAAATAGAGCGGTATATTAATTTCTGTAGACGGATATGAATTGTAGAACATTTAAGCAATTTTCTGAACGTTTCCATTGTGTGATAGAACAGATACACTATGTGATAGACGTTATGAAGAAACAAAGGGACGAGGGGACACAATGTCATGCTACGCTGACCCCAAGAACTTAGGTGGGTAGTCAAGGAATTAGTTTTCTGTGCCAGTTTGGACTCTGTCGCAGTAACAATCGTTATGAATGTCACTAGGGATCTCATATTATTGTCACTATGACAAGGTAACAAGTGCCACGTTCGTCTAATCCCTATAAAATCCCACAGAATATACGGTCTCGCCGCACACGGTGATCAGGGCGGCTAGCGTGCCCGCTCACTCGCGAGTAGAGTAAATAGCGCGGTCTCACTCACCATGTCGTCAGCCAGCCCTGCGCCGCCGGGAACAGCTGCTTGTGGTCGCCGCCGGAGTGAGCATCCGCCAATCGGCACATCTCCTTCATGAGGAGGGGCGCACATGCGTTCTCGCCGCACACGGTGATTAAAGCAGCCAGCGTGCGCTCGCTCACTTGGTCGTCGCTATTGAAAAAATACGGTTAAAATGTTTATCTAAGCACGACTCAGATAAATGTGATATCTATTTCTTGGTAATGAAAAAAATTGTTAATACTTGGAAGCCATTGACAAATTCTCCACTGGTCAGTAATTGAACAACACAGACATTGAACATTGATTTAGCTTACAAAATATAAAATTATACGATACACATACAGGCTTAACATATAATGCTTGTTTGAAGTAGTGTAGGATCGGATAACGGTATTCTTTCCTTGCCCAAGAAATGCTTAGATTACATACAGAGTGAAATAGATTGTAACGAGCAAAGGATTTAGTAGCAAAGTAACTGCAATAAAATATAAATCTCATAGAGTAGAGTAGTCTCGTCCACCGGTAGCATGTTTGCTTTTATGTCTGATATAACACTTTTATCGCTCACAGAGTTTTTGCTTGCTGGAGACGAATAGATACTTTACGTGGATATTCTAATCTACAAGTTCAACTTCTTTAAAGTTGTTTATTTTTAGTATTAGAAAGAAGGTAAGCGATCTTGACGTGTCTTTTTATTCATGGCATTGCAGTCATTGCATCAATTATAAATCATACAGGACGTTTATTTAGTCACCTGTAATAATTTACGGGCTGAATATATAGGTCATACTGAGCAACTTTTACTATGTGACCAACCCAGAAATCACGTTTTTTTTTCTTAAATATAAAATGTCAAGGTCAGGTTGGTCCCATAGTAAAAGTTGCTCATTGTGACCTATACTCGTATATTCGCCCCGTAAATTATTGCAGGTGACTAAATAATCATCCTGTATACGATTATTTACATACTTTTGCTTTCATAAGTAATATAAAATAACCTTTAAAAAGCGTTTTTAATAATTTTTAACAAAATTACACATCAAGATTGTTTTTTTTTTTTTTTTTCTAACTACTTTGTTTTTTTTTTTGCGTTAGAAAAAAGGGAAACAATCTTGACGTGTCCATTGAAAAATGCTTTTTAAAAATTATTTGATATTACTGACCATAGAGACATAAGAATTACATATAATGCTCACTCCATACATCAGTTTTGGTACCAAAACGCTTTTTGTTTTCGTAGTCGACATCTAGCATCGAGTAGCGGAACTCTCAGTACTGCTACTCGACATTTGGCGTCATCTATTCGATGCTGACCGCACTAGGGGTCCTGAAATGCCTAGAATACTCACTTCATGGAAGATCGTCTCCTATTCAGTTGGCGATGCACATCGCACGGATCAAGTCCGGATTGCAACAAGGCGGCCTCTTGGGCGGCATCGGCTGGGTTTAAATCCATTTTCCTTTTTGCGTTAGCGTTAAATCGAACAGAGAATCTTCAGGATGGCGTACTAAGTATACAATTAAAACTATTTGTTCGGTGCAATGGACGTTTTGTGCCTCATGCGGCGCGTGCGTCTAGTCAGCAAAAGACATTCAATCATTTACAGCAAATTTACGTATAGTATTCTTTTTCATCATTTTATGCAAATATCAATTCATTAATTTCCATTCTTCTCAATAAAAAGTAATTTGCCCTAAAGTTATAGCATTAACGTGAACATTTAAAGAGTAAAATGGGTTCTGAATTGGTTTCTTCGATTGGAGTCGATGTTTATTGCTTCTAAGGTACCACAATATCATATGATTGAAAGAATCGCGTTACTTAATGTCCTAATTGTCAATGTTAGTGTTAATCAAAGAGAATTTGAAATAGACTACCCACAACAGCTGGCTAGAGATATTTGTGTACTTCAAGTTCTAAACCTAGCTTCTCTTTGAACGCCAATCGCGTGCGTCGCGTCATCGCGAAGCTTGGCATGTAGGAAGGTGTATCTGTGGCGTCAGGTGACATATTTGGCGATGAAAGGTTAAGAGACATACCAGTGTTGCACGATGTGCTTGCATATGGCCGTGAGCAGGGCCGCGTTGTCGCTGGCGACATCTGTGAGCAGTATCATCTTGTCCAGAACAACGGGTTCTTCGACGGTTACTGTCTTGTCCGTTTGGTTGTCCACCCAGCTTTCTGTTGCAAGGATTAAGAGAGGTCGGTAATATAATATAATAAAAACTATTTACTATATGATAAAACTTCAGTAGACAAATATGACAAAAAAAAATACCACGACGGTGGCAAACAAGCATACGGCCCGCCTGATGGTAAGCAGTCATCGTAGCTTATGGCGCCTGCAACACCAGGGGCATTACATGCGCGTTGCCGACCCTTTAAAAACCTGTACACTCCTTTTTCGAATATAATATATTTTTCGAATACGGCGGCATTCATCAGGCGGGCCGTATGCTTGTTGGCCACCGTCGTGGTATAAAAAAAAGGAGCCGAGTACTATCAGCTGTAAAGATATTGGTAGCTAATTTATTATCACCTTACATACAATAAAATAAGATGTACGTACCCTCTGCTTCCGTAGTTCTATTCGCTTGGGATCTGTAAAGAAAAAAAATCATTAAAAATCCCCAAAATTGATGTTTTATTTTATGATACAGGAGTCAAACGAGCAGACTAGTCGCCTGCTGGTAAGCATATATCGTCGCCTATGGACACCGCGAGGAGGATGGAGATGGCATGTATGCGTTCCCTTAAATCCGACAGTCAGTGGCGGCCGACTCACTTTATGCACAGACTATGATCAGTCGTTTTGTAAAGTACTTACTAATAAAAGTAAACAAAATCCACCCTCAAATGGCTTTATAAGCCAGTTGAGGGTGGATTAAAACGTTACATGATCAAATAATGTGGGTTAAAGTCAGGTCGTTCAGTGACAGATCCAGGCGCTTTTGTACTTGGTTGGTTAACCAATAAATCTTATAACTGCCCGAAAATTAACAAATTGTTTGTTTACTTTTATTTAAATACCTAAAGATATAGAGTATAAGTATGCGTTGTTGTAATTTAACTATGAACGTGTGAGTTTGGCAACACGGGTTTTTATACTAAAAAGCTGTCATTTCATAACCACAAGTTCTTTTTAATTCGTGATTAAAGGGAATTTAGTATAGAAACGTATTTTCAAAGTAAAATTTTCAGTCCACAAAATTTACTGCCATCTTTCGACACAGGACTAAAACTCTTAGATTGACATATGGCTATTTGACCCATGTTCTTTTTCTGATATGTGGTTAAATATCAAACGGTGTCGCCATCTACTCGAGTATAGGCAAAAGATCGCTATGTATTCGCGCATAAATTAATTCTTATTTTTCGAGGCACGATTTTTCTTAGACTTTATTTATCTTAAACGGACTTATATATCTTTGTTCGTGATGGACACCCAACATCGTACGTGTTTCAATATAATCATTATTAAAAGTCCAAGAAAAATTCATGAGCTTAAAGCTACATTTATAAGTTCTTCAGCCCTAGGCCACCGTATTAGAAGAATACTTACGACCCCGGCGTCTCCAGGGTTCCAGACCGCGCAGGAGCCTCGCCCTCCGTTCTGAACACGTTGCGCAGCGCGTTGCGGAGCGCCAGCGACGCGTGGGCGCCCCCTTCGGGCGCCGTGGACGTTGGCGTGGGCAGCTCGGTTTCGGTGGGGGATGCGTTTGGTGAACGCTTGGCGCTTGTAACTATTGATTGATTGATAAATGTACTCTTAATTATTTCGCTTCGATACTTACCCCCTTATTCATAAACGTATACTAAAGTTACGATGCCGCTAATAATCGTTTGTCCCTGTCCGACGTATTGGTATGATGGAAAGGGACAAACGATTATTAGCGGCATCGTAGCTTTAGTTAGTTTATGCATGTGAGACCAAATAATAATTTTAATTTAATTTAATTTGATTTAATTTAATTTAAGTTATTTAATTAATTATTTTAATGTAGATTTTATTTATATTAAGTAAATTATTAGATTATAAATTATTCATTATATTTAAGCAAAACTATGGATAATTATGTCCGAAATAAACGATTTCATTTCATTTTCATTTTAGTATACGTTTATGAATAAGGGGGTTAATGTTTTAGACCGATTGACGCCGTAAGCAGAGCTGATCGAGATAGCAGAGCGGTACGGTCAAGCTTAAATTTGCATTTTACGCTGCCCTCCATGCGAGATCATGCATTAGCTGTGAGGAAAGTACCTCCTTATTATATTTTTTCCAGGGACCGGTCCACCCCTTCCCACAAAAAATTATTTCAGTGGCTTAGTCATTTAACGGATAGCCCCAACGATTGGCTTTCCCTATGAATTGCTTACCCGTTCATTTGTTTTAGCTCTAGGAAGGGGTTTCCCTTTCAGAGATAACGCCAAAATGAAAGCCCTTCCTAATTCAAAAAGATATGACACCATACTACTGCTGTCAACGTACTAGACAACCAGCCCTTCACTTTAAACATAAAGAAATAAGCAATATTTGATTATATTATTACGAATAGAAAGTTGAAAATGGCATTAACGTAATCGATACCCCTTCAAGAAAGTCGGATATCAGCTTACCCATATTATGAAGTGCTTAAAAAGAGACACCAACCTGCATATTATAACTGTTGGTTGTTACTGATTTTTTTTTAAAGCCGAACTTTGTTAAGCAAGTCCTCACAAAATACCCGTTCCAAAACCTTCGAAAGGGATACCGGACCCGTTTCTGGTTTTTTCAAGTTTAAGTCTGATTTAATTAACACCATGACAGATCCTTGCACACTCTCCTTGTAACTGTTTTAGACCAGTCATACAATTTGGTGGGTTAATTACGTGTAACTGTTGACACATCTCAAATATAGACTTCATTTCATGTAAGCACATCTCTATTTTTGTGTTTGAAAGGGATAGTAATGCCTGAACCAATAAGAACGCTTGCACCACTTCGTCACCTCTCTCGGGAATGCTCAGGGATCTGTACAGTTATCAAAATATATAAATTTGTTTTTATTAAGAAAAGTTAAGCATTTGACCACAATAATATAATAGAAATGACACTTACTCGTACAAATGTAAGACAACAGACTGGCCAACTTCTGTTGATCCGCAACGCCGATGTATTTGCATATTGATATGCAGAGGGAGCTGCTGATTTCGTTGTTCTCGCAGCCAGCGAAGATCTTTATGAATAAACTGGGAGAGAAAGAGTATGTCGTTGATTAGGTAGTATATTAGTAGGTATGCCTTTTATTACGTTATTCAAAATGACGATATATCAAACTATAATATAAAACTAAATTGTGCACCACCCCCTACACCTGCGGCTCAAAGTGTAACTCACGCCACTCGCCTTTTTTAACTCTTCATATACAACGGTTTCATAAAATACTATAGTGAAATCGCTCAGTCTATCTACACATTTTATTCTATACTCACTCAATAACTTTTTCTGCGTACGCGACCCTCGCGTTGGGCACGGACAGAAGAACCTTCGCGAGGACGTATTCGGACTCGTCAGCGAACACAGTTTCGTACGCATGCCGGCCTTCGGGCTTGGTCAGGGCTTTCTCCCAGTAGTTAACCTGCGATATCATACCAAAAATGATTATTATTTATTTTACAGTTCATCTGACTTTTTCAATATTATAAGAGTTAGGAGCAACAATTTGTATGAAACCTGTTTTTCGCTCCTAACTTTTATAATAATTAAAAAAACGAAAAAAAAAAACAA
Source organism: Cydia pomonella (assembly GCF_033807575.1). Lineage (NCBI taxonomy): Eukaryota > Metazoa > Arthropoda > Insecta > Lepidoptera > Tortricidae > Cydia > Cydia pomonella. The sequence goes on from NC_084703.1 coordinate 44,548,258, forward strand.
ACGGCCGGACATAGACTAACGGCGGGAGTAGACTGCCCACTGATGAGGCGTTGGAACCAACTGCATGAACCCAACGGACCAACGCATCATCGAAATAGATTATGTTAAGTAGTTTTAGGTATTTATTGTTTTGTTTATATTGTACTAACTTAGATATATAGGTAGGTAAATAATAATTTGTTGTATGTACTAACACTATATGAGTTTATAGCTCGAAATAAATGATTTTCATTCATTCATTCATAGCTATAACTAAAATACATAAAATACAGGGAGGAAAATGAGGACTACGTTTGTATGGAGAATCGATCACCCTCTTTCCTCTTAACCGTTTGAACGCCAAGAACACCTAAAGGCGTCGCTACTAGTCGTGCCCACAGCGCCAAGGACAACTATAGTTGTTATGGCGGACGCTGTCAAAGTAACTTTCCCACTTTCAAATAAGGTTTACATTAGCTCCCTCGCGCCCGGGAGCTTGGCGTCTGAGTGATGTTTGTGTTTATGACATTAAAAAGTTTAAGCTCTTTATATCTATGTTTGTAGAAAACAACTACATTTTAATCCATCTTGCTTACCATGTGCCGCAGCGTTTTCTCAGTAGACCACTGCAAGTGATCGACGAGCACGGGATACGTCGTCTTCAGTATATGCTCGTGTATGAGCTGCACGGCTTTTGTTTCCAAGGGTATTAGAATGTTCAGAGTGGCTCCGAGTGGCTCGGGAGACATGAATTGGAGGCGGCCGTCCGTCTGTACATAGAAATATTTTAATAACTAAGCAGAACTTAATGTTAACCAGATACCTTATAACATTAATGAAAAAATATTCACCGCACGTTAATAACTTATAGGTTATTAAACTATAGTATAGTGCAAATGCTTTACCACCCTAGGGAATAATAGGGTTGCTTCAAGTTTTATTATGTCACTTATTCATAAAAAAAATAATAGTTTTACTTTTAAAATACTGACGTTTATAATTTGTGACATTATCTATGAAGAGGGACCTTATTGTCGGTGGCGCTTCCGCCATTATCAACGATGCTCCCATATTATAAACAACGCCGCGCTACGCAGTGCGGCGTAAGCACCATCGACAATAAGGTCCCTTTTCATAGATAATTTCACATTTAATATTTTTGTTTAATGCTTACCAAAGCGGGTACCACGAGATCCAGCGTCCTCTTCATCGATGTAGGGTTCTCGACTATCTTCGGAGCAACGATCTCTAGAAGTTTAGCGGCGGAGAACGCGAGCGTCATCAGAGACATCCCTATGGAGTACTTCTTGTTGGCGCTGATGAGCTCGATGTGATAGGCGACCAAGGCTAGAACCGCGCTCTCTAGCGGTATGATGTGGGATTGGTATTGGTCCTTAAAAAAAACGTATAATTACAGTCATAATAGGAGCGTTGCCTGTAAGCAAAATTTGACCCACTTCCCGATTTCTGATTGAGCTGTAAATTTGCAACATTATGGTACCATCGAGCTGATCTGATGATGGAGATAGGAGGTGGCCATAGGAACTCTGTGATAAAACAATGCAACCTCCTCGTGTTTGGGGATTTTAGTATTCTAGAACTCTCGATGAGTATTAGTTGCCTGTGGTAAAAAAGTACAGTCAGCGATAAAAACTTGTACTTACCAAAAATATTTTTGTAAACTTATTTCATCGTAGGTAATGTTAACTTACAAAAATAAAACATTCAGCTACCTAGAGTAAATAGGTATCTCATAGGTAAGCGTGTTCCACCGTAGACCGCATCATCACTTACCGTCAGGTGTGATCGTGGTCAAACGCCTGCCTATCCTCCATAAAAAAAAAACTTATTGTTTTAATAATTGTATTTTAATGTTGATGTCTATGTTTAAAGAGTTGCTAGCTGTCAGGTTCAGAAATCATACAAGTTATCGAGTTGAGTTGCCACTTAATCAGTCGGCACAGTCTTGACCCTGAGTTTTCGGCAAAATAATTTTCGGCAATGATTTAGAAAACTTTTTTTAACTTTTAGTTGTTGGAGGCCAAGACCCTCTTTGGATCACTGCGCCACAATGGTTAATTAGTTACCCCCTTATTCAGTCTACTAAAGTTGACTAGCCGCTAATAATCGTTTGTCTCTTTCCGACGTATTGGTATGATGGAAAGGGACAAACGATTATTAGCGGCTTGTCAACTTTAGTAGACGTTTATGAATAAGGGGGTTAGTTTTACCATGTTGAGTGCGGCCATCGGCGGAGGCACGCAGAGCCGCTCGAGCGCGGCAGCCGCGGCGGTGGGCAGCTGCATGCTGAGCCAGCAGCCCAGCGTGTTGGACGCCAGGATGACCGGCATGTTGGTCCCGCTGACCATCATGCGGGCGCGGCGGACGGCCGCCTTCGCTGGGCTGTTGGTGTTTTCCATCAGTCCTTCTATTTCGAGGTCGGCGCTTAGTCTGTCAAATAAAACGTAGTTCAATAGTTATTTGTGCACCAAGAGAATAAAGTTGGTTTTTCCTGCGAGGCACTCGAGATGTAAAATAACTGTGCTCTCGTGTGAAACATACAACTTTTCACCTCAGTAGTAAAAAAAATTCAACATCAAGTAAAGTTAACCACATTTATTTACATTCATGAATGAAAGGCATCATCATTACGATGAAAGCTTCTAGAAATATTCCTGTATTCAATTAAAAAGCTACTTTGTCTCACTCCCTGGAGTGACGAAAGTCGCACTTTCCTCCCATACAAGAAACATTTTTTTTTACGTTTATAAATAATGGTACGGAACCCTTCGTGCGCGGTCCGCACTTGGCCGGTTTTATTTATACCTAATCTCTTAAAGTCATCGCTGAAAGTTACTTTATCGACCAAATAAAGTACAGCAGATGTTTCGGGTGATGAGATCATCATTACTAAAAAACGATAGATAACGCAAAAAAGGCGGACTTGATGACTATGATGACATATGCACTAGGCACTCCTGCCTACTGTTTTTCTCATAGGCCCTTCCCACATCCGATAACGGTGCGGCGCTTCCCTTAATTTCAACTATGTCGGAACTCCCGGCAGCTGCATGTTTGTGCGCGCATGAGTAGGCATAACATAGGATCCTACATCCGATATCGGATCGGATAATGTGAAAACGCTCTCATATGTTTACAATTCATGTCGTAAAACGAAGAAATTGACGAAGAACTCACCGACAGCACTCAAACACGGTCTCCAGCAGGCTCAGCAAGTCAGGAATGAACTCCTGCACCTCGGCGCACGCGCCGTCTCCGAGGCTATGCTTGAGGCGCACTAACGCCGCATCGCATGATATTACGTCCAGCAGCGCTGGGAGACCACTCGCTGTTACGAAACATTAAAAAAAAGTTTTAGACAAAAATTTCACTTTTGGTACAAGCTTTTATAGCTGACTGTACTTTTCTTTTCACAGGCAACTAATACTCATCGAGACAATTCTAACCCCAAACACAATTAGGTTGCGTTGTTTTACCATAGAGTTCCTATAGCTACCTCCTGTCTCCATCATCAGATCAGCTTGATGGTACCATACTATTGCATTGTCACCCAACTTAAATATGTATGCAAATTTTCAGCTTCATCGGAAACCGGGAAGTGGGTCAAATTTAACTTACAAGATTTGTCCCATACATACTAACAGAGCAAGTCAAATAAAAGCTTGTAAAAAATAAATATAAATAAAACAAGACTCACGCGTAATATTATCTTTGAGATGCTTGATAGTTTCACCGGCGAGCCAGAGGTGGTATTTCATGTTGTCGCACGACGTACTCACTCCAGCGAGCAAATTTTCCGCATACTGTTAAGAAAACGGATGTTTAATATTATCAAGACTACTTACTAAGGCTTCATAGTATACAAGGTGCCCACGAGGAATCGGAAAAAAAATTAACCACGTATTCTTGAGGTAAAAAGGAAAAAAATATATACAAATTTAAGTCAACCCAACCAGAAAAAAAATGTTATGTGTTTATTTTTTTGTACTTTTTGTATATTTTTAAGCATAATAAGTATGTTTTTGAAAAATTTATGGATTAATGTTCACGCGAAACGGAACGGTTAACATGATTACCGGACGAGTAGAGCTTCGTCAAGGACCAAGTGTCAAAATACCTCCACCTCATCGTATATCTGTCAATTTCGTGATTTTTCTCACTTAATGGTCTCATCGGAAGATCAGCGCTGGAAGCCACCAGCAACATGCTGAGATGAGGCCATTTCGTGGCACTTTATACTTCCTTTGTTTTTGTTATATCATGTAATTTAATGTGTCTTGTTTGTGTCTACGAATAAAAATTATTCTATTCTATTCTATACCGTATAGTCATAGTATAGTCGTTCGATTTGAAGCTGGCCCGCAGCGGCTTATCTTTTGTCTATTGTCAACTAAAACAGCGCGTGCCACTACCTGCAAAAAAAGGTCGTATAATTGTAATTGGCACCTGAGCGCGGGCTAGTCCAACGCTCAAAAAACCAGTGTAGGTATGCTCTCCGATAACGGGCCTTTGTTGCGCATATCGAGGATATATTTTAAACTGATTCGGAAGCGTTCGACTCGCCGGCACTCAGTAACCGTATAGGGACAACACAAGACGTCACAAATTATTTTTCCATTTGTTCATTTTGAATCTTATTTCAATTACCATCGGAGTTGTAATTAAATAACCGGTTAAAGTTACCCGGCCCCTTTTTTGCAGGTAGTGGCGCGCGCGGTTTTATTTAACAATAGAAAAAGGATAAGCCGTTGGGGGCCAGCTACAAATCGAACGACTATATCTCTATAACGAACTTTCCGTGTCATGCATATTTTGTATTATTATAATTTTAATTAAATATCTACGACTTCTTATTGTTTGTCCTTTCGTGGACAATCAATATAAATAAGTAGTTTTATTTTTATAAAAACTAGTCTATTCAAAGTGTTCCTTGTCACTTTGATATCTGTCAATAAGGACGTCTAGACTAGGTCCCATAGTGGGACATCGTCATCAAAAAGGCGTTATGCGCTGAAACACAATAAAAAAAACGATTATTTTAAAATTGGTATTAACTCTGAAACTAGCCGAATTCAATAGTTATTTACGATAAAAGTGCATAAAATAGGAAATTCGCAACGAGTGGTGATAAATTACCTATCCGCACGTGTATCGTACGACGTTTTACAGTACACTTAATGTGTGCTCAATCCCGCACGCGTGCGGGAAAGTAGCACCATGTGTACTGTAAAAAAAGTTTATGACATTTTTGTCTCTAAATACGATCCAGAATATACTGTTGTTCAAATATTACCGTTTCCTCGCTGGCACCGTGTATAATTTGCGCTTTACAGTCTAGATTTTAGTAGATAGATTATAATACATACCTGAGTATACATGCCCTGTTTGACCAGCGCGTCCTTCAGCCAGGGATTGAACACCTTCTTGTTATCCGCTCTTGGGGCCCAGATGATGGCGTGGAGCGGCAACGGCGAGGGCAGGTCGGCCTGAGTGCCCGCTTGGAGCTTGTCCATGTGGGGTGTCGCTGGTGGCATGCTCACGACGAGCCTGGGGATTTTAGTTATTAGGAGCCATTGGCATAAAGACGAAAAAAACTAAGTGTTTTTTTAAACTTAAACAGGTACGTAGTACAGTCCATGAGTTCTTGGCCTCATATAGTAAGTGTGCGTTCGCAAAATTCTTTATGCAACCGTCAGTGACGAGTCTCATCAAGCTTTACACAAAGTTTCAACTTGCTGCGCCAATCCGTTTAATTGTAATAGAGCTCAAACGATCACTAAGGCAAGTCGTTTAAAAAATGTCTCAAATTGAGTATCGCGCTGTTATAAAGTTTTTGACTAAAGAAGGATTAACGCCAACTCAGATCAAAGAAAGAATGAATGCTGTTTACGGTGACTTGTGCCCATCATTTTCAACAATAAAAAATTGCGCGCGCGTTTTCGTGCGAGGCACGTGTACACTGGCCGGTTCATGCGCGAGACAATTCCCTCGCGCGTATGCTCGCTTTGTGGACCCGCCTAATGATGTTCGCAAACTAGTTCCAGCAAAGACACATTGATTGAATAAGATACGTAAAATTTAAGACAATTTCGTGCTTCGAATTTGACAGGTAAACGAGATGGCGCTGTACAGCTCCATACATTTTGCGGGAACTCTTGACTGTCAAAAGTTGACGTTTGACAATACAGTGACCGCAAAACATATGGCGCAGTACAGCGCAGTACACATATCGAACGGGCACGTTTTTTTCTGATTTTGAGATGAAGAAGATATGGCAGTCGTAATTACAGTAGAGCGCAATACCCATCAGTTGTTTGGAACCGTCAACTTTTTGTTCCAACTGACAGGCCGATACCGTCCGGCGGACTGTTAATCAGTGGGCCCCTTAACCCCTGGAACGCCGAACCGACAAACGTACTTGTACCCGTCAAACGCCTAGTGCCGGATTCGTCCCATCCCCCTCAAACGCCGGATAGGCTCGCGTACGTGCACCCGTTGACTGCCACGACTTATACTGCATTGAAATGCAAGTAATCTATTTGTCTATTTGTAAGTGTTTAGATCTCAAAATTAAGTAAGAATATGCTAGAAAAATTAGGTGACTGTACAGATCCGGAACTAGACAGTTGACGGGTACAAAAATTGAAGACCCTCTGGCAATTGACAGGACTGGTACGAATTAGGCACTAGGCGTCCCAAGGGTTAAGGGCTGTTGCATTATGTTACCTCCACGCAGTCTGGAAGCAGTAGTGCGCAGCCGCGAGCGCGACCGGGCACGACAACGACGCGGGGTTGTCGCACACGCAAGCGGAGTTGAGCAGCGCGAGCAGAGCGTCCAGTAGCAGCGGGTATTTCAGCTTGTGCGGCGTGCCGAGCACGAAGTTGCATGCTAGACCGTCGAATTTCGGATTCTCCTGAATAAATAAATATTTTTTATTAAAGGTCTACAAACTGGGTGTCACAAGTTCACAACACATCATAAAGAATACATTTTTCTACTCGTCGACTTGGTTGAATTAAGATTTCGTATACCAAACTATAATTTGGTTACTTTCTATATATATGGGCTCCTAACTCAACTTTTTTTTTTAATACGTCGGTGGCAAACAAGCATACGGACCGCCTGATGGTAAGCAGTCTCCGTAGCATATGGACGCCTGCAACTTCAAAGGAATTACATACGCGTTGCCGACCCTAACACTCCGCACCCTCGTCAGCCTTACTCACCGGCAGACACACAACACTGAGTAGGGTCTAGTGTTATTTGACTGCGGTTTTCTGTAAGGTACTACTTCCCCAGTAGGGCTCTGCTCTAGATCTGGAATGACATCCGCTGTGCTGTGCCCTACCACACAAAGCGAGATGACATTCACAATGCCCATAACTCTCTTTTGGACGTAGTTTAAGGATATACCCGGGTCCATTTGGACGTAGTTTAAGGGCATACCCGGGTCCCGGGTTTGTTTACATTATTTTAAATACTTAAAGATACAGAATTCCCATACTTGTGAGGTTTTGTCTTACCTGATTATTAATCTCCGAGTTGGTCAGCGCATAAAACTTGGGTCTCATAGAGGACTCGCTCTGCGAGATCCGTCGGTACGCGGTCTCAATGTTAGGCACCTCGCAGTAGATGCGTGTCTTCATCTGACCACTCTCTGTGGTTTTGGCGGCGTTGGCGGAGTCGGTGGGCGGCTGGACGAGCCCTGTTGCTATTACGAGGTTCCATTCGATCTAGAATGAAGGGTTTGTGTTAAATTCACTGAGTTGCGAGTGAAGAAATGTGTTTGGCCTTTTTAGTACAGGCCATGTTTATTTGTGAAAAAAATGTGTAAAAAGCTATAGTACCATATAAATACAGTACCGGCCAATAATATATATCCTTTGTGTTTTTTTTTGTGAAGCATTTATGAATAATAGTTAGTTTGTAGATTACACATTTTACTAGTCATTTTATACAAACATATGATGAATACTGCAATGAAATACTGTGAATTACAATAGAAAACTCAGCATATTACTAAAAAAGGTCTAATGCCTCAAATAAAAAACCGGACAAGTGCGAGTCGGAGTCGCCCGCCGAGGGTTCCGCACTTTTTAGTATTCGTTGTTATAGCGGCAACAGAAATACATAATCTGTGAAAATTTCAACTGTCTAGCTATCACGGTTCATGAGATACAGCCTGATGACAGACGGACGGACGAACGGACTGTATGTAATGTAATGCTCTGTAATACTGGATGTTATGCTCGCACAAACTAGACTGCCTAAAGTAGTGAGGTGGAAATCACTTACAAATATATAAAAAAGTTATACCGCAAAAACATGGAAGTGATATACAACTGACCCAAAATTAGCGTACGTATCAAATTCTGATTATCATTATCAACCTCCTCTCAATGTGCGGCGAGCTTGCATGCATGAATTAACCTTTTAACCGCCGTAGTCTGATATATTATAAGATAGACAATATCCAGAGTTTTTAGCCCCAGTCTGATAAATAAGACACAACTTCGTGTAACTTCGTAACCAGCGGCCACACGAGCACGCTCGATGGAAAATTCTAAGCGGTTAAAAGGTTAATTTATAAAATGGACATGCAATTTTATAAATTAACGCTACAGCCCCCACGCTCAACACGTGCCACACGCCTGCACAACAGCCTGCACGTGGCTCTTATAGGGAGCGTGCATGAACTGTAGGAGGCAGCACAGGAGCTGTCAGATTTTTGGCGCGAGGCGTAAATGTGATGTTTATTGTTCCGATGTAGCCCACAAGATGGCAGACCCTACTATACACAATAAAACACTTGACGTGTAAATGTGCCTGTTTATGGTTTCGATTCAGACCACAGGATGACAGACCCTCCAACGCGCACGGTCCCTATACTCAATAAAATGTACACCTAATCAAAAGGCGTTATAATAACAATGGCTGTTCGGAAATATGGTCTATGCTTTTCTATAGTCTATTCAAGCCATATCCATCAGTAAAAAAGCGGCAATTTAAAAAAAAAAGTAAGCGCGAAAGTGTATCGTCCCATAGAAAAATTTACGTTCGCGCCTTTCACTACTGACAAAATTGTTTGATAGACTATAGTTTCTGATATCTGAAGAGTTCAAAGAGTTACCTGTTGCAATAACGTCTGCGGGGCATCATATAGATGCCTCATAAGGTACTCCAGCAGCAGCATCAATCTCGTGGTCAAGATGAGCTGGTGTGGAGCCAGCATCATCGCTCGCTTCCTGTCACTTATGGCCAGCGTTTCTACGACCTGAGAAAATACCACATCATTTACATTTAGCTCGGTGAAATACGTAAAGAATATATTCAAAAGTGTGCAGTCATGGCTTAGAATCTAAATAAATAGTGCTTTCTAACTCGAAGCCAAGTGTTCTAAGTTTTATTAAGGACAATCTTACACAAATCGACTTAGGCCCAAACTAAACAAACTACTATGGGTACTAGGCGACGATTTACACACGTATATAGATAAATACATATTTATATACATAGGAAACATCCATGACTCAGGAACAAATATGTGTTCATCACAGAATATATTCCCATACCTGGATTCGAACCCGGGACCATCGGCTTCATAGACATGGTCACTACCCACTAGGCCAGACCGGTCGTCTCTCTGACTACGCTAAACTTTGCACAAAATTGGCAATAACAATGCATACATAACACTATAAACTCCATAATTGACGCTTGGCATGACAACTTAAAATGGTCCAACTCTATGACACAGGAGACGTCAGATATTTGGCGCGAGGTGTAAATTTGAAGTTGTTGCTTCCAATGTAGCCCACAAGATAGCAGTACCTACTATGCATAAGAAAACGCACGAGAACAGTAGATGGCACTTGCTTTGGCGTGGAGTGTCAATGTACAAGTACATGTTTATGTTTCCGATTCAGGCCACAAGATGGCAGACCCTTACACAATTTACGAAATTGGTAAATAACGTTCGTGTATGCAAATTATTATACTTACTTTGATTATAGCGTTTGATGTCATAAGGAGCACAGACTTTTTCTGCATCAATGTTAGCGAATGGAATAGGTAGACCAGTAGCTGCGCGTGTTCCACGTTCAAATCTGGACCAAAACACAAATCGTTATACATCGATTGACCTTATCCTATCTTAACAATTTCGATGCCGTGTCAAACACAAAAGATGTCACTCGGACGCCACGTCACCGAAGTTTCTTAACTGAAATTGAAATTTATGCATATGCATGTAGGTCTATGTTGCTCTGTGGTCTGTGACGGATTAATCCGTCTTCGGCGTTCGATCTACGGTGCGGATATATCCGTCATTGGCGTCAAAAAGGTTACCCATAAACGGATGATCTGCATTTTGTATTTACCAGTCGCTTTTCGGTGAAGGAAGACATCGTGAGGAAACCGGACTAATCCCAATAAGGCCTAGTTTACCCTCTGGGCAATCGCTTTTGTAGAAACTAGAGCCTACGCCAATTCTAGGGATTTGCCAAGCGGACCCCAGGCTCCCATGAGCCGTGACAAAATGCCGGGACAACGCGAGGAAGAAAAAGATGTACCTATAACACCCCAATGACATGTACCCATGTCAACTCTGTGTATACATGTTCTGGTAAAATAAATGAATTGAATTGAAGATATGTGTACACAAGCCTCGTGTGTCTGACTCGGGCGAGGCATACCAAGCTGCCTCGCGCAGCAATATCCTGTGTGCTGTGTGAACATGCCTTATAGCAAAGAGAATTGACTGTAATAGAGAGGTAAAGTCTAAGAAAAAATGTTAGTTTGACATCCAAAACAGATGACGCTGTACATGTTTTCTGAATTGTCAAACTTCAACTTTTGACAATCAGTGTTACCGCAAAATGTATGAAGCTGTACAGCGCCATCTCGTTTACCTGTCAAATTCGAAGCACGAAATTGTCTTAGAATTTACACACCTTACTCAATCAATGTATCTTTTGCATAGTGAAGCAACTGTGAGATTTATTTATAATTTTTCCTGTAACCTTCATAGTCGTGGTCCTGTGATGGCAACGGGTGCAGCGCGAACTCCTGCAGCGTATTTACGATCCTGTGCCACATCGCGAGGATGCTGTTCTCTCTTTCTACCGCCGGCTTGGCTAGCACCATGCCGCCGATAAGCTTCACGACTCGCGGGCCGACCTGACGAGGAAAAACAAGTTAGTTATAATTGAAGATCCTTATTAAACATCACTGACAAGTAATATAGACGAGGTCTGTGGACGTGAAAGGTCGCCCCGCTTGGCCCCTACGCTGCGCGCAAGATAAGATAAAGATAAAAATGAGTTTATTGCACACTAAACAGTATACAGAATTGGCGTGACATCGGATGGGTGCACAGCATAATTACATAAAAGGAGTTTCCAGGGGTCCCCGCACTAGTGTAGGCCTGTACCGCGGGAGACCAAGTATTGTATGTCATATGTGTGGCCTAAACATACACCCCCTTATTCATAAACGTGTACTAAAGATACGATGCCGCTAATCATCGTTTGTCCCTTTCCGACAAATTGCTATGATGAAAAGGGGCATTGTTTTCTTAGTCAACTAAATAAAACTACGTTACAATAAAGTTTTACAGAAACTACTTTCATAATGAACACTTAACCTTAAACAACCTTTAGGCTTGATTTCCTCCTACGCTGACGTCGGTCGCGCGTACGAATATCCACAATATCAATGGGCCGCCGCACTGCAACGCCGACGTCCGCGGCAGATTTATTGCTACGCGGCGCTGATGGCGCGCGTCGGTCTCGCCCGTCAGCGCCGCGTACGTCGGTGGTACAGGTCGTCCATCACTACATCAATATATGCAAGGGTCATAGGCAGGGTCACTGCCCACTAGGCCAGACGGGTCGTCCATCACTACATCAATGTATGCAAGGGTACCTGCAGCGGCGTGCTGTTGCCGCGCTCGGCGCCGCACGTCAGCTGCTGTTGCAGCGCCGGCTGGAGCGACGCGAAGCCAGGCGCGCTGATCAGGTTGTGCAAGTACCGGACTAGCGCGGAGCTGAAGGATGCGTACAGTGCGCAGATGCGGGGGCCGAAGCAGGAGGATATTGTGCCTGAAAAGATTTGTTGGTAGAACAAGAAATATTGCTTTGCTAACTCGCGAGGAAGCGAGTTTACGCGCGGATTATCAAAGCAATATTACTTGTTTTAATTAGCATGGATTTCCGCAAAGTCTCCCCTGATACCGCTGGAGTGACGAAGCCCTAAAAGACCTGTCCGCCCTCGGAATACCCAACTGGCGTGAAGTGGCGCAGGATAGGGCAGAGTGGCGCTCTCTTGTGTCAGAGGACAAGCTCCTGTTTGGGTCGCTGAGCCAGTGAAGTAGTAGAAGTAGAAATAGTCTAGTATAATAAGGTCAACCTTTGAACCATAAATACACGTTTTTTTTAAAGTCCGTTAATTTCAAGGGTGCATTCCCGTGTTTTAAATAAAATATTTTTTTTAAAGAAACCGGTATTCTAATTAACTCTTTTGGAGATAATTGGTGATTTATTTGTATCTGATAAGGCCCCTACGAGCATGTACTCTTGCTTTAGGGCCTGTTTACATATTGATTAGTGTTCAGTATAAGTTTATACATTTGCTATTAAACGCAAGTACAATTTCGGACGATCGACATTCGAAATATCATTGATGCGTCTTATTTTTCAATTGTTCGGTGGATTTAAATAATAATATCCATGTTACAACAACGCTTTTAATTATTTTATACGAAAAAGTAAATAAATTACTATCTTTTTTATTTTTTATACCACGACGGTGGCGGTTGGCCTGATGGTAAGCAGTCACCGCAACCTATGGACGCCTGCAACTCCAGAGGACAACGCCATTCAATTTCCTTAAATGTACTTAGCCATACCCCGAAGTTAACGGAGTTCTAAGAAAAAACCGTGTACACCTATTTATGTAGTAGAATTCAGCGTATGCTGCACAAATCTTGACATTCAGCTGACCACCGCTGTTATGGCAAAAGATTCAGATAGATTTTCGTACAGTAACCCGCGTGTTGCTGTCTCTATTGACGCCCATGATGCCGGTTGTCAATGTCTCTGTGCGAGTGCGACAGCAATATAATTATGCGCATGGAATAGAGATAAAAAAGCATAAATCTATGTGGACAGTGTCTTTTTAACACTTTATGTCATAAACACAAACATCACTCAATGCCAAGCTCCCGGGCGCACCCGGGCGGAGCTAAACCTTACTTGGAAGTGTGAAGGTTACTTTGACAGCGTCCGCCATAACACCTATAGTTGTCCTTGGCGCTGTGGGCGCGACTAGTAACGACGCCTTTAACGTATGGAGTGTGAAATTAAAAGGAGGAAAATCTCTTATGGCAGAACTATTGCAAAAGTGACCAGCTTTCAGATTTAAATAATAGTTCCTAATCTCTCCGGTGGCCCTAGGTAGGCTCATGGATTACATGAACCATAGAGGTATAATAATATAGAGATGAAACGGGGGACGGCCAACAAATAACCCGACCAAATTACGTACGTTGTTTGTGGGATGATGTCAAAAATGTTAAAACGTGTTTTGAATTTTGTCGCATTGCGTATTTGCCGCTTATTTAATGTTTTTTTGATGAACACTTTTCATACATAGAGATTTTCCGCCTTTTAATTCCACGCTCCATACTTTAGGGGTTCTAGGCGTTCAAAGGGTTAAAGGGTGAAGGTACCTGTGTCAGTGCGCGCCGTCTCCCGGTCCAGGTCCTTGGCCAGCGCGGCGAGCAGCGCCTGGTGCGCGTCGTGCAGTTGCAACGCGTTCTGTCCGAGCCGCTCCGAGCCCGGGCTGATGATCTCCTCCGTGAGTAGCGTGAACACTTCAGTCGCCAGTCGGATGTACTGCAGAACAATATTTAATTAGTTCTGTCATAGCCACGAAAAGCTCAAGGTCCTACAGAGGCCTTATTCAGTTCGGTGAAATTTAAATCATATTCAACAGTAACAGAGTTGCATTTGTTTTGTTTCGTTCAATTCGAAAACACAAACTGTATTCCCTACACTATGGGTTCAAATTTCAGTGGTAAATTTTGTATTTTTCATTGGTATGGCTGGGCGTTAGGAGGATAGAGAAATAAGTAAGCATAAAGTGTTCATACATCAGTCTTCTTACCAAATCGCTTATCATTTTCGCAGTCGACATCTAGCGTCAAGTAGCGGATTTATCAGTACCGCTACTTCACACTAGATGTCACGAGTGTCGCGACTGGCGAAAAGTGTATTGCTCAACAATTTATAACTAATACAGAGTGTTTATTTAGTCACCTTCAATAATTTACGGGGGGACCAACCCCGAAATCGCGTTCGCTCTGTATTCAACCGATTTTTCTCTTAAAACCGCCGAATCCACACACGTAATGTGAATCTAAAAATATTTACTATACATATTGGGGGCAACTTTTAAAATACTGACTTAATCTCAATCCAAGGAATATAAAATGTATCTTTACAGTACATATGGTGCTACTTTACCGCACGCGTGCGGGAACGAGCACTTTCCGTGCATATGTCAAAACTTTAAAGAGCCATATGTACTATAAAACGTTGTACAATACACGTGCAAATAGGTAATTCGCAACTCGTGTTGATTTAAAACACTCCCTTCGGTCGTGTTTTAATTTATCTACACTCATTGCGAATTTCCTATTTTCCGCACTATTATTTAATAATCAAATGTCTAATTTCAACCGTATTACACACAGAATAAGACTCAAATATGTCCAGCGCGAGCGCCTGCTGAGGCCTCGAAGGTTGCTCTACGGCGTCGGACCCTTCAGCGCCGCCGGTGCGTACAATGTTCGTATTCTCTATGGCGATGGCGACTAGAGTCAATTCGAGCCAGGCACAATGACAAAGAACCAAGGCATTTCTATAGTTAAGTCTAATCTCGACCGTATCACTCACAGAATAAGGCTCCGATTTGTCCGGCACGAGTGCCTGGTGAGGCCTCGAAGGTTGCTCCGCGGCGTCGGACCCTTCGGCACCACCGGTACGGGCAATGCTCGTACTCTCTGTGGCGTTGGCGGCGGCAAGGGTAGACTCGAACCAGAGGCCGAATAGAAGCTCGCTGTCTGTTGGACAAGTATACATTGTTCATTGAGGATATACACGCAAAGTTTCAGATTACGGTAGTGTTCGTATTCTCGTCTTTGAATATGGCGGCAATTGAGTGAAGAGACTTTTGCAAAGATCGAAATAAAATACAGTTGGATCAGGGTACAGTCGAGTTTATAAATATGTTCGGCGTTTTGTTTCCGCACCACCGTCCGCTTGATATTGGTCACTTTGGCTGTTGAGAATGTCTGTCATTGAGGTTACAAAACCCTTACCATCGTCAGTCTCCGAATCTTCAGAGCACATGGTCATGTCCTGGAAGTAAACTGTAGAATCCGACCGGTCCGGGTCGGCGTCCGCGTTTTGTTTCTGAGCCACAGTCCGCTTGAGGTTAGTCGCTTTGCGGTAGCACACGACGCCGAGAGCGACGAGGAGCTGTCGGGAATATGTGCTTTATTATTATAGTGGTGAGGTTTAGGGTTCCGGTGAATGCTGGTAACGGCAAAGCGGAGCGAATAACCTCAAAAATGTTTATGTACGACGACTTTCCATGTTTATTAATACTTATTACAAAATGTGGCCTGAGGTCATAAAGAGCAAAAAATGTTGTGTTTTGGCCAAATTAATTTAAAAAAAAATCCTCGAAAAAAACTATCTTTTTGCGTTTTCTGCAATTTAATTTGTTAAATATCAAAAAGAGGCGCCATCTAGTAGTTAAAAGGCCAAAGGTATGGCGGCATGGTTTCGAGCGATGGCGCCACACACAACCTGTGGCTTATGGCCGATAAGATGGCGCCACTATTTTGATATTTAACAAATTAAACACATATCAGTGAAAGGATAAGGATCAAAGTCAAATGGCGTTCTAAAACTTATAACCATGTCTAGAAAGAAGGCAGTAAATATACTGGCTACAAAGTTATCTTTGGCAATCCACCTATTTAAAAGTCTCACTTGCCTGGTGTACGGGCGCGGCGCTGGTGAGGCGCAGCTCCCTCTCGTGCGCCGTGTGCTGTCCGAGGATCGCGAGCGGCGCCGGGGCGCTAGTGCCCGTTGTGCCGCCGCTGAGCGCCTCGAGGCGCGCGTCGGACAGCAGCGCGCCGAGCCACGCGAGGCAACGGCCGCCGAGCGCCACCCACACTGCGCCGAGGCCTTGCTGCCTGTGGGAAATACATAAGTGTGTTTTCATCAACTTCCTCGAAAAAGATCTCACATATATTAGTATATTAATATTGTTTACAGTACATATGGTGCTACTTTACCGCACTAGTGCGAAAATTAGCATATTACGTTACTATGTCGAACATTTAAAGGGCCATATGTACTGTAAAACGTTGTACGATACATGTGCGAATAGGTAATTCGCAACTCGTGTCGATTTAAAACACTCCCTTCGGTCGTGTTTTAATTTATCGCCACTCATTTTTCGCACTTGTATCGTAATGTACTATTTCCTACTGATTCCCCAACTGCTGCTTTTAAAGGGAGTTCCCGCTACCGTGCAGCAAAATGTTGGAACAACATTCCTCCCCCAATTCGTCATTTTAGTGTTAATGTACAATAAGTTTGTGACGATGCTTGTGCGGATTACATTTGTGTTTTGACGAAACATGTGGCGGATTGCATTTGTATTTGCATGTTAGTATAAATTGATCAATAAAATTCGTCATTTAAAAAGTAAATTCAATTTTAAAATTAAATAACGATTACACCTTTTAAACCATCAAAAACTTCAAGGCTGAAACTCCCTCGTATATGAAGTAGTCTAATTTATTTATTTCAATTTAAATTCAATTTTATAAAGGGGTCTTAGGGTCAAATTGTGTAACATCCAAATTAAATCTCAATAATGTACCTACTATATCTAATGCACAAAAGCGCACGCCATTACACACACAACATGACCATCATTAAGTTAGATTAATAAGAATTAAGTGTTGTACAGTCTTTTTATTTTTTTAAGATCCTGGCACATGGTTTTGTTTTGTATTTCTATTATTTCAAGAATTGTAAACTAGTTTTTAATAATAATTCTAAGCTGCATGTCTTCTTTTTGTCTATACCTACCTACCATGTTGTGGAAACGAATAAAGTTTTTATCCATCTATCTAACTTATGGTCTTTGTCGCATAGTTTTATATTGCTTATTTTTTCTTTATCAACTAAACGGCAAATGGTAGCCACATTTTCCCATTCAGGTGATAAAGTCGAAAGTAAGTAATATAAAACTATATCACATAAATAAAAAAAATAAGGAGTAAGTAGGACAATAATATAAATATACTGATTTCTGCATAAATGAATTGGTTTATGGGTAATTCCACGAGACTGTAACGTCAGTTACCAATTCTTTCGTGTGTTCTTACATTAATTAAGCAACTTTAAGTGTCTGTATGTCTGGCGTAGCCCTAAAGGTAGATATCTGGATACTTAAATCTGCCTAAGCAGGCAGGCAAGTGCTTAATGTAAGAACACAAGAAAGAATTGGTAACTGACGTTACAGTCTCGTAGAATTACCCTTATTGGGAAACACAGTTCCCATAATGAGGGAAGCCCTGGACGGTCAACTCAGTCTTAAGAATACTTACATTTTGGTTAAATTGTATGGCCGCGACTGTGTTTTAGCCGGGCTCTTGCCGGGCGTGGAGGTGACCATAGGCGCGCCGGCCAGCGCGTGATGCAGCCCGCAGAGGAGCACCCAGCCGCCGATCATTAGATGATTTTGGTAGACCTGATCGAAAGATAATTAATCAGACGGTCGGACGCACGGTTATGTATAAAGGAAGTGTTTTTCTAAAGAAATATGCGTGAACAGGTGGATCTACACATATAATGAGCCGCGTCTTGCCTCTGTGTAGACGTGCCTCGGCCACGTTGCCTCTGGCGAGGCACGTCTCCACCTAGATGTAGACCTAGATCTATAGTTTACATTTTTGTTAAACATATAAATATATAGAAACACCTAAATAGTGCCTAAATAGTAAGATGTTACACAGGATTTGAGGATTCAGTTTAAAAAAACACTAAGTGAAAAGCACAATGAAAAACATGTTCTACGTTTTTAACAATTTATAGGGTTTAACTCACGTATTTTAGTCACTCGAGCTTGTTTCGGAGAGCCTAGATCTCTATTTTCAAGACGGGCACTAAGAATGGTGCCAGTTCAGCGGTGCCACAACCAATCGCACGCGTGATGCGAACTCATCAACCAATCGCGTTGTGGCGTTAGACTGCACGATTGGCTCGAATTCGTGTGCGTGACACCGCTGTACTGGCCCCATCCTTATTGCCCGTAAGGCCCGTCCTTAGATATATATCAATGGATTAGCAGTGCATGAGTAACCGTTCTCGACAGCTGCGTGCCGCCGCGTTCTTCTGGTCTTTCGTCTAGTCTGTTTCTGAATTTGGTCAGATATGACGCAAATGTCTAATATGCAAAATAAAGATGTTGATATACTCACATAGCCTCCCGCTCTGGTGCTCTCCCGGAAAGTCTCTCCAACTGTATGATATAAACTGAGCGCGCTTTCGACCAGGCTCGCTGTTTGCTGTTCACTCTCTTCGTCCTTCGGGTGCAAGGATGCCTGTACAATAAAGATGTAGAAATTAACTATAGAACTTATTTATACTGTTTTAAATATAAAGACAGCAATAGAAATTGCTGAGCAAGTGAGTTTAAGTTATCTGTGACATTTATGCTTGAAATGTATGCCCTAATTCATAAGCTATCGCATGTTTTTTTTTAAATGTGCGACAGGTAAATGGACTGATCAGAAAAAAGTAGTCGACAGTCGTGTTTGGCGCCGTAAAACATTAAACGGGTGCATTTTTAAAATGGTTGAGAAAAAACATAGGTATGGAGGGTGACTTGTTGATAAAATTCATCGTATTATACGATAATATAATTCATTGTATATTTTGATTGAACTCTCTTGAGATTTAACTCGCTCAGTAACTCATCTATCTCAGGTGTTACTTGCTCGCTCTCTCCCACTCATGATTCGAATGAGCCGGCCGACCCAAAAGAGTGAGACGATGCGAATATACGAAACGACCGTTTCGGAGCAGTTCGGAGGGTGTCGGGAAAACATGACGGGATCATAACGCGTGATAAGCCATCTTTGTCATACTTATATATGTATTACAACCATCTCTTTTACGCACTCTACAGATCCACTGAGCGAAATGAGTGAAGTATATCTCCGCGAACGAAAGATATGAATCAATCATTTCAACTCAGTGAAGCTATTTGCGCATCTCTAGTGTGGAGAATAACACAACATCATACCTGGGCAGTAGCACAGAGCAGCCAAGTAGTGCTAATCTGAGCGTCGATATACGCTCGGGTGAATGGGTCGAGGCAAGGCAGAGAGGGTATGACGCAACAGCACTTCATTCAACTGTGGCCTACATTGGACATACCTGGGCAGTAGCGCAGAGCAGCCAAGCGGTGCTAACGTCGCTGAGCGTCGATATACGTTCGGCGGTGAATGGTTCGAGGCAAGGCAAAGAGAGCGCGAGGCGACACACCAGCACTTCGTTCACGAGGAAGTGTTGCCTGTTAAACAAAAATGTTGAATTTTATAACAAAATCTAGTGAAATAGATAGCAAATGACCAATTAATCATTTAAAAATTATATGGACATGATAAAAAATACAGGACCTGAATGTTTCAAAATTCAAGGTCTTTTTAACTTCCAAAAAGGAATCAAGTAAGGCTGCCATTTGATTTCTTACATTTTATCCAACAAAATATTGTATAGATCCTATATACTTAAGCCCAATACATATTTGACCGACTAAATCGCTATTTTCTTGTTTTGCATACCCCAAGATGAGCTCTCAGTGACCGTGACGTCACGGTCACTTATTTTGTTAGGAGTGTTTTGCGAGTCAAGTAAGACTGTGGGACTTTGACTATCATTTCTGACTTTTGTATTGCTTTAATGCAATGGATCCCATATAAACATTAGATCCTAAAAACTTGATCGATGAAACTATTAATAAAAAATTGTAATCCAGCTTATGCTATCACTTAACACATCCCAAGTATCACACAGCAAGTATTAAATAAATATGGACGGCCAAAGTAGCCAGATATATCGTAACACACCTTGTTGCCAAAGAAATAAAGAAGTGTTCCGATATATTTGGGCACCTTGGCCTTCGCTATATATTTGATGCTGTAATTTTCAAAGTAATTAGGTGACCATAACAAGTAACAATTAAAAATACAATAAACTTGTTGCTTCTGATGTATTCTCTGACATTATATTTCACTGTATTTAACTTTTACTTTTAATTTTTTGTTATATTTATTTTTCCTTAATAATTATTTGTAATGAATTATAATCTTATACAATCTGACGATCTTTTTGTGAGTTCATGTTATTCAATAATATAGTCCTCCATGTCGTATCCGACAACGGCGACCTTTACAATTTCCTCTGATGAGCACGTACAAGTATATGGCCCGCAAAACCGAACTTAGTCTTAAATATCCGGTCGCACTGTGCACAATAAAGCTGCCCTTGGTCGTTATATCTGTATGCGTAGGACGGCTTAGGTCGAGACTTCCGTTGAAGGCGCTTTTGGTCCAGGTGTTCAAGTCGAGCTTCTTCGAAAATACTACACCTTCTCTTACCTTATTATACCGCCATTCTGATCTCTGAATCGCAAGCTCCTCCCGACGCCATAATGGGATGTCGCAAGCTTTGAGATGACGCTTCAGAACGTCTTTATATCGCAGAAACTGTCCCCCGTGGCTACGCTTCCCATCCTAGAGTTCCGAATAGAAAACGGACTTAGGGGGTCTACAGTCATCCTTGCGACAGACGTGGCCACTCCATCTTAGTTTGCTTTTCATTAGTGTTGGCGGTAGAACCACTCCCGAATGGTCCACCAAAATGTAGCGAGCTGATCCAGTCCCCGACTTGGCTCACCCACTGTTGGCGATCTGACTCACTCCACGAATAAGTCTCCAAATACTTCTCTTTGGTGTCCGCTATGGGCCGGGGTGACTCGTTGATTTGGTTTGTGACACAAAGCCATCCACGGCCTTGGTTCTGGTGAAGACCCGAATCGCTACGACACGGAATCTCAGGATAGGTAGATGCGTAAGAAAACTCGATATTTCACATACACGTATATTAATTAACGCACACTACTCTAAATTCGGACACTAGGGCCTGAGTGCGCTACAATCGTGATACGATTATTAGTTTTATGGATTGACAAGATTTATACCGATAACACGTGACGTGCTCAATATGGCGGATAGCTCAACTGTGGCCTGTTACCCGACAGACAAACAGTACGTACGTTAGCTGCAACGCTCGGTATCCGACTAACCGGCGGAAATAGGGCCATCAACATGAAATGTGTCCGTAATGAAAGCAGTGACACATGATCTACTTTTTAATCTTTGGATGCTAAGCAATTCGCCGTTCATGGCGCGTACCGTGTAATTGCGTTTGGCATGAACAATTAGAATGGCATCCATACCGGACTTATTGGCCCGACGTAATACCTCCGTGTTAGTCACACGATCTTGCCACTTAATCCTAAGTACGCTGCGTAAACAACGCATGTGGAAAGTGTCAAGCCCTCTGATATCTCCTTTGTACAGGCACCAAGACTCTTAGGAACATTGCACCATTGTTAAATATCATGTAATTTTCAATGAGAAATAAATTATTCTATCTAGCTATCTATATATAGTGTGGCTTGTTTTTAAATATGAACTTCTGCCTTTACATGACGACCCTGCCAACTTCCCAAAGACACGGATCCCAATATTCAACTGGCTTTAATACTCACAGTGACGCGTCAGAGTTGAACTGTGGAGAGGCCATCATCTCCTTGGCGGTTTCCCAGCGGCTCAGATACCGTTGTAGGCACGGCAGAGCTGAGCAGACTTTGAGAATCACTGAGCCGGCTCTAAGTTCCATCAGGAGTGATGCGGCTGTGGTGGAAACCCATTTCTGTTGACAAGTATGGTCTGAATTAGTTACATGTTATGTTTAGACTTAAAAGTAAAGTTTAACTGATAGGGAAGCCCAAAATTCTGTGTGTTCAAGCAAAATGTAGTTAGTCACCCTTGTTAACAACCTTCTAAACTATTTGTTTGAGTCTCAATGGAAATGTATAATAGTGAATACATTTTGCGAGATCGGTAATAGCGATGAGATCCCAAACACTCGTGCTCTCTCTGTCCCTACTGCTGGAAGTGTATATAGTGTATCCATTTTATAGATATTACCTTGACATCAGCTTGTGGCTGGGCACGCTCGCTGTCCTCATCGCTGCCGGCCGCGTGCGGCGCCAGCTCCGAGCCGGCGCTCTTCAGCTTCAGTGTTCAACGCTACTCGCTGCATACTTGTTGCTTATAACGATGAGATCCCAAACACTCGTGCTCTCTCTGTCCCTACTGCTGGAAGTGTATATAGTGTATCCATTTTATGGATATTACCTTGACATCAGCTTGTGGCTGGGCACGCTCGCTGTCCTCATCGCTGCCGGCCGCGTGCGGCGCCAGCTCCGAGCCGGCGCTCTTCAGCTTCAGTGTTCAACGCTACTCGCTGCATACTTGTTGCTTATAACGATGAGATCCCAAACACTCGTGCTCTCTCTGTCCCTACTGTTGGAAGTGTATATAGTGTATCCATTTTATAGATTTACCTTGACATCAGCTTGTGGCTGGGCACTCTCGCTGTCCTCATCGCTGCCGGCCGCGTCCGGCGCCAGCTCCGAGCCGGCGCTCTTCAGCTTCAGTGTTCAACGCTACTCGCTGCATACTTGTTGCTTATAACGATGAGATCCCAAACACTCGTGCTCTCTCTGTCCCTACTGCTGGAAGTGTATATGGTGTACCCATTTTTAAGATTTTACCTTGACATCAGCTTGTGGCTGGGCACTCTCGCTGTCCTCATCGCTGCCGGCCGCGTCCGGCGCCAGCTCCGAGCCGGCGCTCTTCAGCTTCAGTGTT
The DNA here is from genome assembly GCF_033807575.1 of Cydia pomonella. Lineage (NCBI taxonomy): Eukaryota > Metazoa > Arthropoda > Insecta > Lepidoptera > Tortricidae > Cydia > Cydia pomonella. The sequence continues at coordinate 44,571,354 of NC_084703.1, forward strand.
CAACGCTACTCGCTGCATACTTGTTGCTTATAACGATGAGATCCCAAACACTCGTGCTCTCTCTGTCCCTACTGTTGGAAGTGTATATAGTGTATCCATTTTATAGATTTACCTTGACATCAGCTTGTGGCTGGGCACTCTCGCTGTCCTCATCGCTGCCGGCCGCGTCCGGCGCCAGCTCCGAGCCGGCGCTCTTCAGCTTCAGTGTTCAACGCTACTCGCTGCATACTTGTTGCTTATAACGATGAGATCCCAAACACTCGTGCTCTCTCTGTCCCTACTGCTGGAAGTGTATATGGTGTACCCATTTTTAAGATTTTACCTTGACATCAGCTTGGGGCTGGGCACTCTCGCTGTCCTCATCGCTGCCGGCCGCGTCCGGCGCCAGCTCCGAGCCGGCGCTCTTCAGCTTCAGTGTTCAACGCTACTCGCTGCATACTTGTTGCTTATAACGATGAGATCCCAAACACTCGTGCTCTCTCTGTCCCTACTGTTGGAAGTGTATATAGTGTATCCATTTTATAGATTTACCTTGACATCAGCTTGTGGCTGGGCACTCTCGCTGTCCTCATCGCTGCCGGCCGCGTCCGGCGCCAGCTCCGAGCCGGCGCTCTTCAGCTTCAGTGTTCAACGCTACTCGCTGCATACTTGTTGCTTATAACGATGAGATCCCAAACACTCGTGCTCTCTCTGTCCCTACTGCTGGAAGTGTATATGGTGTACCCATTTTTAAGATTTTACCTTGACATCAGCTTGTGGCTGGGCACTCTCGCTGTCCTCATCGCTGCCGGGCGCGAGCGGCGCCAGCGCCGAGCCAGCGCTCTTCAGTGGCTCGGTCAGCTGCTCTAGGAGCGCGTCGGAGCGGCGCTGGGTGTTGGACACGGCCTGCTTTTCGGCCGCGATCGGTGGTGTTGTTGATGTCGTGGCAGCGTCTGCGAGGGAAATATGCTTAAGGATCGGTTGCACTAAGCTGACACCGTTTATGCGTTCGCTAAATTTGTGAAAATGTATGGGAAGTTTCATATATCACTGCTGCGTGACGTTGATCAGTCTGTGGTTGGTGTATCTGGCCCTAAGTCGCGCGGTCTTTATAAAATTCTTCTGAAGAAATTTCCGTATATGAGCGTATATTTCGTTTTTTTTTTCAGCCGTAGGCAATAAGAACACACGTCTTTTGACTGCTGAAACTGAAAGCAATCGCTACTTTGTTGATAAAGGCAACAATCGTTTATTACATAGATTATTCAACTAGTAGTTAAATCAGTTACTTTTTCGAATTGTCAAAACGATTGGCCACCATGGAATTTATATGAAATGCTAGCAAACGACGTCACGGTCAAGTTACCTACTACCTACTACGCCAATTCTTGGGATTAGTCGCCAAGCGGACCCCAGGCTCCCATGAGCTGTGGAAAAATGGCGGGACAACGCGAGGAAGATAATGACCTCAGGAATGCATGGTTACAATCTGCCGGGTTTAAATGGCCCACGGTGTAGAACGTGCTAACTCCATGATACAATCTTGTAGCACAACGTTGTCACTTGTCGGTGACAGAGAAGATGCCACAGAAACAACTAGGGCTCCTGATATCCGTGATACACGCCGATCCGTAGCTACGGGTTCTTAAGCCCGGCGGTACTAAGATCACGAATTTCACGAACACGGCAAGGTACGTACCTCGTACCTACGTTCGCGTCCGGATTCACGTGACACGCCGTGACCGTGACACGCCATGATACGTAGCCCGTACCTGCGTTCGTGTGCGGAGCTTCGGGCTCGGTTCCGTTGGATAGGTACTTATCGCACGTCTCGTAGGTTCGACACGCCCGGGAGAAAAATAAATAAGGACTAGGTATTATTGAATTGAGTTACCACTTAGTATATTGAATACGGGACGTTCGTCGGACAAACATTTACGTGTGAATTAAACTTAAATTGTATTTTTTGCATCGATTTGAATATAATGGTTATATCTAAATAATTTGGGGTTGTTCTGTTTTTTGTATAACCAGCTATTGATTTTAGTCAAAACTAGCGACCTGCTCGTTGCATTGCACTAATATAATAATAATAAATAAATATTATACGACATTATTACACAAATTGACTAAGTCCCACAGTAAGCACAATAAGGCTTGTGTTGAGGGTACTTATACAACGATATATATAATATATAAATATTTATAAATACTTAAATACATAGAAAACACCCATGACTCAGGAACAAATATCCATGCTCATCACACAAATACATGCCCTTACCAGGATTTGAACCCGAGACCATCAGCTTCGTAGTAAGTATCATTATAATTATGAACTTAAGCAACGCTGTGCTACTGGTTGTCATTATTAAATCAAAAGAAGACATTTTATTCTGTTAAGTATTAATGAAATGAATGAAACATACTTGTAAAAGCTTGCTACTATCAAAGAATATAACGTAGCCTAAATATAAACAAGGCAATCCTAATTCAAAGAAACAAAAGGGTAAATTTCTGCAAATCTTCGGTAGATATGATAAAGGTAATACAGGTAAACAAATTCAACAAAAACACATGTACGGGGCCACGGAAAAAAAAGTACGCAGCTGCAGTTCTTATCAGTTTCGGACTTTCGGCACATTAAAGAGTACTGTTTATTTCTAGATTGAAGGTAATAATGACATATTATTGTTAGAGTGTTTTATTGTATGACTAACAAGCTAAGCCAACATACCGGGTTTTTTTTGTAGATAAGAAGTGCAGTTGCACGTGCAGACAAAATGAAACAAACAATATACATAAGTAGCTGTGGGCTTTACCTTTTGTTCGTGAAGTTGAAAGAAGTGACCGCGATGTTTTGTTTTACAATGCGTGGTATTTTTTATTTAATCCCGAGGGGGCAGTTTAGAATTTTGAACTCCCATTCATTGTCATTAGTTACTCCTGACATCACAGTTGGTCTCCTGACACACAGTGTTGTGGTATTATTTTAGCAACCCGCTTATTAAAGTAGCTATTCATTGTAATTAATGTTTTGTTCTATTCATTTATTACTCATTAATATTTAAAAGGACTTACTATTGGAAATAAATTTTAATTCAAAAGTAATGAAACGGAATTAGAGCTATGAATAAAAAAATCACGATACATTTTTATTCGTAGCTCTTAGAGACCGCATCGTATCTTCACTCAACGTCGCGGGCGGACCGAACCGGCGTGTTCTTAAGATACGTGAAGCCGTGATCACGCCTACACGGATCTACACGGATTCACGTACCCTAATTTCACGTAGCCGAATTTCACGTGTGGAACGGACCAGAAAACCGTTGCCGTGAAACACGAAACCGGGCGCACGGCTACGGGTTCACGAATCACGGACACCACCGCGAGCCCTAGAAACAACCATAACTCAGTAAAAATGTACAGGCACGTACCAGGTATGATGACGTGAGCGGGCAGTTTGGCGCTCTTGAGGAGCGACGTGAGGATGACCAGGTCCAGTTGGGGGTAGCCGCCCCCTTCGATACCGCATAGACCCACGATAGGGAGAAGGAGCTAGACAAAAACAAATTTAAATTAAAAAAAAATAGATTGGACACACTGGATAAATTACTACTACATTCACAATATTTTTCACAATATTACTAGTCGTAACAATATATCTGTATTCTGTATATAGCGATGTCCCGCTCGCACACCGGAGCGACGGGCGATTTCTTTTTTTTTTTGTGGTAGAGGCAAACGAGCAGACGGATCACCTGATGGTAAGCGATTACCGCCGCCTATGGACACCTGCAACACCAGAGGGGTTGTAAGTGCGTTGCCAGAATTTAAGATAGTACGCTCTTTTCTTGAAGGTTTAAACCGTATCGGTCCGGAAATACCGCAGGCGACAGTTAATCCAATCCAATATTCAGAGAAATTGAATTGGATATTGGTATCCAATGTAAAGACCACCTAACGTGCACTTTTCCAGATGATAGAAAAGTTGAATGACACATTCGTAGCAGCGGTAGTGTTAGAGCCCTCATAGCAGGTCCCGGATTACGCGGAACGCCGCGCGTTGAGATTTGTAAGATAGATCCTACACTAACGTCTCCCGAGCGTCAGCGTCTACTCAACTCTATGGCTACTGCTCGACGCAACGTTGGCGCAACTGCGCAGCGACGCCAAAATCCATAGCGCTGACTAGACACCGACGCTCAAAAGACGCTAATGCAAATGGTTGTAGTAACTAACCTGCTTAACTGACACATTCGTGGCAGCGGTAGTGGTAGAGTCCTCATAGCTGAGTCCGGCCTCGGAGAGTTTCTTGAGGATCTGTCGTAGGATCACGCGGAACGCGTCGCGTGCTGGCCCTAGCTGGTCGGGCGACACTGTGGATGTTTAATTTAATTTAATCCCATATCAGAGAGAGGAAACGAATAACGCTACCATCGCTGTCAGTTCAAGCCGCTCCCGGTGAGGACTCGAACACCGGTACACTCTTGGCAACGGTCCGTCATAAGTGAGCTACGAGCGGTCGGGATGAGCTGGAGCGTGGCCAGAAGGGTCGCTAAAGATAAAAAGGCGTAGCACAAGCTTGTGGAGGCCCTTTTCACGTCTGGGGACCCTTAGGACAAAAGCAACATCAGGGACGAACTTTACAGAAATCGGCAGTCTTATGCCTCTCTATGGCTTGTATTTTGGAACCCATAATATGGGTATGGAGCACGGTATTTTTTAACATGAACCGTTTCAAAGGATCGCATATCTTCAGAGTACAGACAAAAAAAGAGTTTAGGAAGGGCGGAAGATCATCACACATAGATGCAATTTTACTTGGAATATACTGATGTGAAATGTTCATCAATGAAAATACATTCACCAAGCCCGTTTTATTGGTCAAACCATCCAGAAGGGCTGCCGGAAAATCGAAAATCTAAATGTCTTTATCTGCCTAGCTTGTGCCAGCATGTTGCATTGCAAACATGCTAGGGGTGAGTTACCTATGAGATGGTCTAAGGGCCTACGCTAGCTGACGCGGGTGCACGGAGCGGACGAGGGCACGTGGCGGGCGTCCGCGTCAGCTAGCGTAGGCCCTAACACTATGAAGAGGTCGGCTGGTGGCAGTCCGCAACATGCAGGTTTATGACCGCGCAAAATGGTGACAAATGACATGAGATCGCGATCCTCAGCAATGAGCGAATGAGAAAGAAGAATCTGCCTCTCTGACGTTCTTGCAAATTCGAGTGATAGGCAGGCACATAACTTTCTTTCGGTATTGGTAGGCTCTCAGTATTAGATTTATAATTGAATAATTTTAAGTTGAAATACTTACAGTTTGAAGCGTTGACTGTGATAAAATGCGCTGATAGGCACGCGAAACATGTGTAGAAGAGATCGTATCTTTCAGCATGGGTCTGAAAGTCGGTTTCACTGTTAACAAAAAAATATATTAATTTTACTCATAAATATTAGACGGTACGGTCACCTGCAATTAAATCTTGCATGAAGAAGCAAACAATTATTATTATATCTGGTAAATATTGTGATCGCTATCAAATACTTATTTGTAGAGCTATAAGTGTATAAATGACATCGTAATAATTTTATACGTATACGTAAAGAATTTGAAGTCTAAAGTTTAACCCTTTGAATGCCAAGAGCCATCGTTACTAGTCGTGCCCACAGCGCCAAGGACAACTGTGAGATGACGTACACTGTCAAAGTAACCTTCACACTTTCAAGTAAATTTACATCAGCTCGCTTGCGCCCGGGAGCTTGGCGTTTGGGTGATGTTTGTGTTTATGACATAAAGCGTTCAAAAGGTTAAAAGGAGTCACTTTTCTCACATAAAAATTAAAGTTAATAAAAACCAACTTGAGATAAGATGATTCAAAAGAATTAAAGAGAAACCTTTGCAATAATATTTTTGTAAACATTTGGGTCTAAAATATGCATAACAATAACTCGCTAAGCGCGTGGCGTTACGTTTTAAATGATTCGCAAGCTATATAAGAATGTAAAATATAAAAAATTAAGAATTTCGACGCAGGTTTCACTCATGGTTTTACGTTTGTACAATTTCAAACCACCGACCGCACATAACATCAGTTATCCGCGACCACGACCAATGAAACCTGCGTCGAAACGTCGGAAATAAGGAACCTGCGTCGAAACGTCGGAAATAAGGTTAACAAATAAATTCGCAATAGACCCGGTTATTTAATATGTTTATAATTTAAGAAATGTCAATGATTTCGGAATCTACGTCTAGATTTCTTTTAGGAAGCACATAGAACAGTAGTTCAATTCTTAAATTAAATAAACATATATATTTTTTAAATAAACTTGCGTTAGGTGGGCATTAGTCTTCATTGTACCCTGATCCTACAATTCATTCAAATATGCTGATTAATACACGTTCATAGTAGAGTTTAATGGTGGTATTCCACTTGTCCAATTTCTTGGTCCAATGTGCATTGAGTCTCACTCTCCCATCAAGTAAAATGTGAGATTCAAGTACACATTGGACCACGAAATTGGACAGGACATCGCCACACTTTGTCTTTGCAAATGGCAAGCAGCATTCGCTAGGACAGACTAATAGTAATATACCCTTTTTTTCAAGCGAAACGTGGAGAGTGACTAAAGGCCTAACTAATAAACTTCAGGTCTTCGGCAACAAGTCCCTCAGGTCGATCCTTCGCGTTTTCTGGCCAAAAACTATTCGAAATGAAGACCTATGGAGTATTTGCCGGCAAACACCCATTGACGAAGAAATTGCGACACGGAAATGGAGATGGATAAGGCATACTATTCGAAGAGGGGAAACGAATAATGCTACCATAGCTTTCGCGTGGAAACCGCCGGACGGAAGCCCTGGCTCCGGGCGTCCTGTACACTCTTGGCAACGGTCCGTCCTAAGAGAGCTACGAGCGGTCGGGTTGAGCAGGAGCGAGGCCAGAAGGCGAGCTAAAGATAGAAAGGCGTGGCGCGAGCTTGTGAAGGCCCTTATGCACCTCTAGGGTGCTTTAGGGCAAAAACAACAAATGTTTTAGTACAGTAAATGTGAAAATATGGGTCCACGCAACTTATTCAAAAATATGTCCCATAGCTCTTCATTCGCCGACGTATTAAGAGCTATGGGACATATTATTGAGTAACCTATATTTTTACATTTGACTGTACAATTACATTACATTAATATATTTGGTTGCATGTCGCATACGTGAAAAAGGCCTCTCCCAAGGCATTGATGGTGGGTGAGTATGCTTGAATAAAAGTATAAGTTCTATTTAATTTCCAAATCTATTCAGACAGGTGTATCGGATATCTATATATCAGAAATCTTTACTTAATACTTTCCGTGCTCCATAGTGTAAAACAGATAGCGGGGGCAGACTATCATTTGGTAAACTTAATGCATTTAATTAGCTTTAGAGGTTAAAATAGTTTCATCATATTAAGCAATAATGACTCATTGTATTGTTTTACTCTTTAATATCACAAATACATCTGTAACTGTTCTGCAAGGCGCTGTTGGTTCTTCCCTTGGGTATATTTTGGGAGTAAGATTTTATGTCGTAGCCATATCAGGTGCCATTTTTAGCCTCGTAAGGCCCAAGGTCCTACCTATAGGACTTATTCAGTTCGATGAAATTTAAATCATATTCAATTAGGACAGAGTTGCATTTGTTTTGTTTCGTGCAATTTTCAAACAAAATAAAATCTACTGTATTCCGTGCACTATAGGTTCAAATTCCAGTGGCAAATTTTGGATTTTTCATTTCTATGGCTGGGCCTTAAGAGGATATCATGTTCAAATGTAATTTTGACTTAACTAATTTCAAAAAGGACAATCACCCCTCTTTCACCTCCCTCAATCCCTGTATGATTAACACTTGAGAATTTGCTACACTTAATAAGATGGTCATGAATAGGACTAAGGGCCCAGTTTGTTCGGAACAGTTCTGAGCGAGCAATTGTTGGTTCGGTTAATGGAAACGCTTGCTCCAATAGTAAATAGGAAGAGGAAAGATTTGCTCAAAATGATTGCCCAGAACACTGTGAAAATATGCAGTATACCAAGATAGGAAATGTACAGTCAGCAACTATTGGCTTGACACCCCTGCATATAAATACATATATATGCAGGAGTGACAATCTAATAGCTTTGCTAACTGTACCAGGGGGAGGAAACTAAAGCATTCGGGCTTTCTCGGCTCTGTTCGGCTCAGCATTGCTCCAAGCAATTATTAGGGTTGGCACAACTTGATGTTCCTTTCTGTGCACAACCACAAATAAGATAATTACATTAATTCTGATAACCCTAAATAGTCGAAAGGGATAGTTCCATAGATTATAAAGGGACAACATGATTCGGCCCTGAATCACTGTCAAACTTTGGTTTTGTAGGAAGTTTCCTTTCTGTACGGTAGTACTATTACTTATTCTGTGGCTGTACATAGAAAGCACTGAATAAAGCACATAGACAAGGTACACTACTTTTCTCAGCTTAGGCACTACAAAAAATTAATGACTAGAGACAAGTTTTAAGCATTTCTATTTTAAACTTAAATTTGTTTAAAATATTCTTCCTATAAAATAGTATAAATAAGGAAATATTGTTAAGTAACTAATGACAAACCGAATATGTTTAAATAAAATATATATTTACAAATACAATAAGGATATTTGTATCTTCCATTTTTTTAGAAATCTAGGCTATAACAGCGAAAATCGAAGTTCATCAACTGCGGGCATTTTTCTCTGTCACTCTAATTACGTCTCAGTGAGAGTAAAAGAGAAAGATCCCCACAATTTGCGAAAATCGGTTTTCCCAGTAGGCTCCCTGATTCACGAGGAATCTTCTTAAAAATAGCTAGCATGCCTGCTGAATATTTCACATGCGAATAATATCTAGATGACCGGTTTGGCCTAGTGGGTAGTGACCCTGCCTACGAAGCTGATGGTCCCCGGTTCAAATCCTGGTAAGGGCATTTATTCGTGTGATGACCATGGATATTTGTTCTTGAGTCATGGGTATTTTCTATGTATTTAAGTATTTATAAATATTTATAGTCTCAATATAAAAAAGACTATAATAGACTCTTCCATTCTTTCAAGCTTAACTTACGCTAGCCAGACATGGGTCTAGACCGAAAAAGTAAAAAATAAAATCTTATCTTGTCAACATGCTATGGAACGAAGTGAGAAAAATACAAAAAACGAGAAATGCAGACATCCGCATGAAAACTAAATTGACAGATGCCCTTGAATTTAGTTTAAAACAGAAGTGGAACTAGGCCGGGTACTTGTCAAGATACGAAGATAGGAGATGGACTTACCAAATAACTAAATGGCCGGGCCCAACAGGTAAAAGAAAATGGGGAAGACAAAAGAAAAGGTGGGCCGCTGACATAATAACCACAGCAGGAAAATGTTGGATGCATATGGCAAAGGACAGAGGAAGGTGGAAAGGAATGGAGGAGGCTTTTACCTTCAGAGGGGCTACATAACAAAGATGGAAGAAATAGTTGTAAATTAGAAACACATTGCAAAACTTGTTAAGTGGAAAAAAAGCTTTAATAATATTAATAAAATTATTTATATATTATATATAAATATTTTTATAAAACAATAAGTTAGACTGGTGTTTCTTAGTGATGTGATACGACTTTACAAACTTTGAACTGTATAGACACAGGACACTGTGTGACATAGGCTCATCAGCTAAATAGCTGCTCGCTTATAATAATATTATTATTATATTATAACGAGCCCATTGTGTCCCACTGCTGGGCAAAGGCCTCCCCCCTCTTCTTCCACTCATCCCGGTTTTGAGCTACGACCGACCAGTCCCTCAAAAAGGAGTCTAAGTTATCCCGCCACCGCCGACGAGGTCTGCCAGATCCCCGGTTTGACTCGTGGGGCACCCAATCTGTGGTTATCTTGGCCCACAAGTCATTCGGCATGCGGCATAATATAATAATAATAATAATATATATCGTTGTTTAGTGCTCTCAACACAAGCCTTATTGAGCTTACTGTGGGACTTTAGTCAATTTGTGTAATAATGTCTTGTAATATTTATTTATTTATTATTTATCTGTTTTATAACCGATTTGTTGAGATTAAATTAGTATTTCTAGTGTAAAATCGAATGCCCAAAAAAACCGCATACGAAAAGCGGCTTATATTAGATTTTTTCTGGAATATCGTACCACCGAAGTAATAATTGACCTATCACAATTCGATAAATATCGTTCAATAACCTAGACATAAATGATTAATTTAGTCTAAAATTTTCAGGGAAATAAGAATAATCGTAAATTTGCTGAATAATGGTACGATGAATCAAAATTAGGACGGTAGTATTATACGGACATGGACACTCACCTTTTGAGGATCGATTGTATTATCTCTGCAACATCATTTTTGTCGAAAAATGGGCCGTACAAAGCTGTTAATATTGGTTTAACTGTAGTAGACCACTCGATATTTCCTCCCGAAGCGGCCATTATCGCACTAATATTTTCTTTTTCGACTTCTTACATTTGCTGTACGTATTTCTGTCACTTTGGTAGATCTACTCTGTCTATGGTTGCTGGCACAGATAATACCAGAATTGGTCAACACTCCTAGATACGTCACATTTGCGTAAATTGTTTATGATTTACGCACGCGGATACAAACTGAATTTGAACTGAATGGTCTTTTTTATGCTTGATTCTCGATTAAAAGTTTAAAAATGTATTATATAAATGTATTAATAAATGCGTTATAATTAAACACGGAAACGGGAAGATACGTTCATGCAACTGGTCATAGACAATCAAATAGACAATAATCGTAAAAACAAAAGAACGTGGTTTTCATAAAATAAAACACAGGCTCTTACAATAGGAACTGTGCGCGTTGGAGGGTCTGCCATCTTTTGGCCTGAATCGGAACAATAAACATGTAAATTTACACGTCACGTGTTTTCTTGTGCATAGTAGGTTCTGTCATCTTGTGGGCTACATTGGAACAATAAACATCACATTTACGCCTCACGCTAAAAATCTGACGGCTCCTGTGCTGCCTCCTATAGTTGCAGGCTCCCTATATGGAGTGTGGAATTAAGAGGAGTGGCATCTCTTATAGAACTGTTGCAAAAGTGTCCAGCTGTCAGCTATAAATAATAGTTCCAAATCTCTCCACAGTAACGCTAGAGTAGCTAAGAACCTAGGCGTTATTGACGGAGTGGATTGCGCTGTCAATGATTTGATTTTTTTGTTCAAGTACTCTAGGTATTCTAGCGCCACCTATTTAAAGTTTTAGTACATGGAGATGTCGTTCCTTATCTCCATCTTCCGTATCTTACAAGATTTGATTAGTTTCTAAATCGTACGTTAGATGGCGTTGTACCGTATAGTCAGAATCCTGAATCACGCTATTCAGATTTTTCTTGAGATAAAGACTCCCTTGGCTCATTCAAAATTAATCATTCATACTTAGATAGGCCAGGCTATTAGGTATACTCATCTGACCCCGCTCGAATGGTATTCCTGGCTTTTGAGAGTCTCATTTGAATTGTGTGACTGCCTCTCCACATTAGGCGGAAGCGCCCTCTTTCTTAAACCTTTCCCCCGCCCAAGGAAGGAGGTATCGAATGACATGGATCTGAATACCTAATAATTTTACGCTGATTATCGCTGTTCTCCGATTTATTTATGATAAATTGTCCTGAATCACGTTACTGTTATCAAAAAGTAAGTATACAGGTAATGAAATGACTCCAGGCTTACATAACATTTGATTAACTTGCTAATAAATGATGCTGTTTTGTACAGAAATCACGTTATTGAGCATTTACAGATAAAAATGTGTACTTAATTACTTATCTTTTAATTTTTTTCGAAAAACCATCACCTTTTGGGTTATTTCTATTCAGAATCACGATAAATATCGTTTTAAAAAAGGAAAAAGAAGTGCCCGATATACTTTTACAGTTTTTTGTCGCATTTTCACATACGTATGAACCGTTACAAAACTGTCGCCCAAAATTTGTATGTAAAAAGTAGTGCTCGGGGGAGCATTTTTCTTTTTTTTATCAGTAGTTCTCGTGATTCTGTGTTGAAATAACAAAAAAAATTCAGTCGAATTGAGAACCTCCTCCTTTTTTAAAGTCGGTTAAAAAGTAGTTAGTTTTTTCAAAAACAAGTACCTATACTTATCACATCCAGATCCCCCCAATTTGCGAATTTCGGTTTTCACGGCCCCCAAGACCATCGGCTACATCGTCGTCCAAAATCTCGGTCGCTCCTACAAGAAAATGTTTTTGGTGGGATTTAATTTCTTTTTACAGGCTTTTATTTACCTTGCAATGTACCCATGTATGTATCTACGTTTGTACGGGTCAAATCTTGCAAGTTAATTTTGACCCACGTCCCGACTTTAAAAAAATGCATACATATGTAAGTCGAGAACAATTCAATATTATGGTGCCATCAAGCTGATCTGATGATGCAAACAGGAAGTGGCCATGGGAACTCGTTGAAAAACAAATACTAGTTGCTTGTGGAAAATTAAGCACAGTCAGCGGTAAAACCTTGTACTAAAAATGAAATGTCTGCCAAAAACATATTATTACATGATGTTAGTATATATGTATATTAGTATATATGTTAGTATATATGTAGTTAGTATGTATGTTATTTTTAACCGACTTCAAGATTTCCAAAGGAGGAGGTTATCAATTCGGTTGTTTTTTTTTTAAATGTTTGTTACTCCACTCCGTCATTTCTAAACCGATTTTGAAAATTATTTTTTTGTTTGAATTTATATATATACAGATTGGTCCTGTTTTTGTCAAAACTCAGTTCTGATGATGGGATCCATGAGGAATATCGAGGGAACTCTTCAAATGTGAAAGGCATACATATGGTGATTTTTATATTTTCTTTCACAAATCAAGCATTTACATTTAAAAAAGTGATTTGATGAGGTGGAACTGCTGATGATGATCAGAATGGAACTCTTAAACGACGCATAGTACACGTTTGGCGATTTGTCCTCTTCGCTGTGTTTGTTAAGTAAATTAGATTTTCAAGACAATTTTTTGTCAAGTTCGAGTTCTGACGATGGGGTCCATGAGGAATCGAGGGAACTCCTCGAATGTTAACGGCATATAATATATGTATAAAAATACTAAGATCACTATATAATATATAGATAACTATATATTATATAGTGATCTTAGTATTTGCATCAACAAATAAAGTATTTACATTTGTAAAGTGACATTTGATGATGTGGAACTGCTGATGATGAACAGAACGGAACTCTTCAACCATAGGGCAAATCTGAAATGTGTCAAGGTGACAAAAAGAAACATGTTATCTCCTTTCCTAAATAATTAGGCGTAGGACGCTGTCTTTTTAATTTCATTGTATGAAATCCAAAATCAACAATAATCGTTCTTTCACCGGTCTCCCTCATTGAAGTCGGTTTTTTTTCTTAAAAATTATGTTATTGTGGGTCAAAGCTTGGGAGCTAAATTTGACCCACTTCCCGCCTTCCGATTGAGTTGAAATTTTGCATACATATGTAAATCGGGTGACAATGCAATATATATATGATGACATGAAGCTGATCTGATGATGGAGACAGGAGGTGGCCATGAGAACTCTGATAATAAAAACAACGCAAACTAATTGTATAAGTTGCCTGTGAAATGAAACGTACAGTCAGCGATAATTTTAAGCCTGTACCAAATTTTTTTGTAGAAAAAAATATGCCAATATTACAATTTTTGCCAAAAATTTATTTCAAATATGTAATGTTGTTTCCTCGTACCCGGCGTCTCGTGTATCAATATCAGTAACATTCTAATTTCGTCTGTAGCAGCGTTCTCTTGCCCATCCGAATGTTACCTTTATTAGGTACGAGGGCTGCTACTTATGGGCCTCTTACTGGAACTGTATAAAATAAAAAATATAGTAAGAAGTAACATAAAAAATGGAACAATTTGGAAGCAGTTACAGTGTACAGCTGGTTTTACATAGTAGCATTATTCCCTAAGCTGTTTCATCTTCAACGGATTTGCTTGTGAAAAATTTCGTGTGATTTTTTACGATTTTCAGTGTGGGTAAACTCAACAATAGTGCATGGATCGACTTTTGGGGAGTAAGTCTCATCGAAGGTTGTTTTAGTGAGTTAAGTCGCAGCGAACTCGACCAAAGCGATAAGTATGATCTCAGTCGCCACGCCAGTTAGTTTTGCGGCTAGTATAATGCTGTGATAGTATCTCGCGCGCGAGTTAAACTGACAGCCTCTTTCTTGTTGATACAGTTAGAATAAATTTATGGCAAAAATTAACCTTTCTTTCCACAGGCAACTAATACTCATCGAAAAAACTCTAAAAACCCCTAACACAATTAGGTTGCGATGTTTTATCACAGAGTTCCTGTGGCTATCTCCTGTCTCCATCAGATCAGCTCGATGGTACCATAATATTGTATTGTCACCTGACTTACATATGTATGCAAATTTTCAGCTTCATTGGAAACCGGGAAAGTGGGTCAAAATAACCTGCAAGATTTGATTACAGACCAGATAAACTAAATAAAAGCTTGTAATAAAGACCGGTAGTCTAACTCGCGCACGAGGTAGCTGTCGCGTCACAGGTCCTAAGTCTACAAGCCTTCTCAGTAGGGGTTAAACAAAGGTAAAGAATACTATCAGCCATAGGTAAAATAAATTTATTCATTGTTTCAATACATTTCAAGGCAAGCTAAAAATAATCTACAATGGATCCATGCATCAGAGTTATCAATATTCTCTGCCATCCTAAAAACAAGTATGTACAGCAGTCTAGCACATATACAGCTTCATTTAGGCCAGTGGCATCAAGGACTTAATAATTATATTTAGTTCTTTTAGTAGAACTTTCATCATCATCTGGTTTTTCTTCTGCAGGCAACACTTTCATACGAACTCCACACACCTCCGCTCCATGCAAAGTCTTGATTGCTTCGTTTGCTGCCTCAACAGATGCATAACGGGCATATCCAACAGTCTTGTTCGGTAAGGTGTACACATTGATAAGGTCTCCAAAACGACAGAATATGTCACGCAATACAGTCAAAGGCGGGGGTTGTGGTTTACATATCAAAAAGCATCTCTTTGCGACTTTGCTGTCTATGTCGGCCAAATCTTTCATAGGGGGCAGTTTTACACTGCAATAATTTAAGTCTGTGCTGTCTGGGATACTTTGATTTGAAATGCCAGCTGTAGCCATCTTGATTAACTTAGAAGCTTCTGAAATAGCTTCAGCCAATTGAGCCAAGTCTGGAGAATTTGACTTGGCTGTGGCAGCCATAGCATTTTGAAGATTGGTTACAGCATCAGGTATGTTGTTAAACTTTTGTTCATGCGGTTCAAATTTTGAGTTGTCTGGTTTGACAAATATCTTTAAGCCTGGCGGGTACTCAAACTTGTTGAGCTTTTCGACTGCGTAAGCTGCAGACACAGGGTTTGAATATTGTACCGTCCCTTTGCCAAAGTTTCTTACCAAGTCCACAAAGTACTGGCACTTCACCATGCCTGGGACTATATCAAAGAATCTCTCTACATGCAATTGTGTGAGGTACGGGCAGCACATAAAGCTAATGCTAGTATAACCATCCGGGCGCACATTCATCATAGAGACTAATGAAGTTCTCATGTTTGAAGACGATCGAGCTAGGGAACTAATGTTAGACTCAAATGCTGTCTCCTGCCGTCTGTGGTGCCCCTTAGGCATGGCAAAGATGGCTCTATACTTCTTGTCACATTTCTCATAAGCTGTGGCTGCTTCGGAAAACTTTCTGAACTTAACATAAGCAAATCCCTTGGAGTCTCCGCTGGTTCTGTCTCGCTGAATGTTTATTGACTCTATTTCACCGTATTGCCCAAAATCTTCCTGCAAGACATCTTCATTGGAAGTTTTGGGTATGTTCAAGAACAACCTCTTGTATTTCTCGTGGTCTTGGTCGTCAGATTCAATCTCCGAGCGGTTGGCTGCGACCATGACTTTTAACGGGCGGCTTGCATTCGGCAAAACTTTGAAATTCATTTCCTCTAGAGCACGCGCCGCTTCAGAGGTTTTATTAAATTTAATGTAGACGATACCTTTAGGATCCCCAGTATTATGGTCGCGGGGCATTCTGATGTCTTCAATGGTCCCAAATTTTGAGAAAGATTGTCGAAAATCATCTTCACTCAATCTTTTCTCGCAAACTATGAACAACCTGGAGTACGTTGGGTGGTCTTCTGACCCGTCGTCGCCTCGTCCATGTTTCCGCCGATGTTCCATTATAATAAATTAACGAAATGTTGCTCTTAATGACTTAGGGTAGTTTTAGTTCAAGTCACGCTAGAAGTTTACGACCGCGATAATTACCGATATACGATGAAAAATATTACTTTAAAGAAAATTATCGATAAAATTAACTTCAGCAAACATATCTAACAAATCAAGATGTTGAAAGGACAAGAGAAAGTATTCCTATTTATATACAAAGCGCCACGCCATTCGGCATTTGCGAACTGTGATGTAGTTGCAGTTTACGCTGTGATGGATGCCCTACCACAAACAAACGTCAGAGAATCAATTTTTTTTCTTTAAAGTGTTGCCCAATTAGATTTAAAAAAATCCTTAATTTTTGCCAATAATTAGCATAAACTAAACGTACGTAGCCTAAAAAAAGGGCTGGTAGCCTAGCGGTAAGAGCGTGCGACTTGCAATCCGGGTCACAGGTTCAAACCCCTGCTCGTATCAATGAGTTTTTCGGAACTTAGTGGCTTTTCGGTGAAGGAAAACATCGTGGGGAAACCGGACTAATCCCAATAAGACCTAGTTTACCCTCTGGATTAGAAGGTCAGATGGCAGTCACTCTCGTAAAAAACTAGTGCCTACGCCAATTCTAGAGATTAGTTGCCAAATGGACACCAGGCTCTTATGAGCTGTGGCAAAAAATGCCAGGACAACGCGAGGAAGATGATGAATGAGCATAAAATTGCACGCAATGTTACTGCAATCATTAATAAATAATGTGAATAGATAAGACAAACCCAATGGAAAAGAAACTATAGACTTTTCGATTCCAAGACCCTTATTAAGTACAAATAAAAGTATAGGTACACGCAAAAAGTACTTTCTTCGTATCAGTTTTGACATTACAGCTTTTTAGGGTTCCGTACCCAAAGGGTCTAACGGGACCCTATTACTGAGACTTCGCTGTCCGTCTGTCCGTCCGTCTGTCACCAGGCTGTATCTCATGAACCGTGATAGCTAGCTACAGTTATAACAACAAATACTAAAAACATAATAAAATAAATATTTAAGGGGAGCTCCCATACAACAAACGTATTTTTTTGCCGTTTTTATAAATAATGGTACGGAACCCTTCGTGCGTGAGTCCGACTCGCACTTGGCCGGGTTTTCAATGATATTATAAATCAAATGACAGAGATATGATAAATGCGTCCATAGGCCTTATTTTCATCCACTACTGTAACCTGTATATCTCTGTTTTGAAGAACTCCATACTGTGATACCTCGAGATAACCTAAACAATGAGTTCATTCCGCAGCCGGAGCGTTCGTGGAGGGGAAATACCACTGAAACCGCACAGTGCGTGACCATTTAGGTTCCAAGGTGAAAGCGTTCCATACTAAATAAACAATTTTTAGTAATCTATAGATCCATCTTGGAGGCAGTAAGAATAAAAATCAGCTTGTAATTACGATCGTTTTTTCCATATTCAGTACGTGTATTTGGCAAACCAACTTGTTGTAATTTTGTATTACACATGGTGTAATAATTTTTTTTATTGCCTTGAACCCTCGCAACGCTCTAAACTCAACTGTGACATTCCTATATTTGAGTTATTCACTTGCTCATTATATCAGGAGCGGTAACAACTTTATTCCCTTACACAACAATGAATACTAATAACATACGATTTTTTGTAAGTCTAGCAATTCTGACCATAACGACAAATAATCAATATTTGTTATGGTCATATGTAATTATGAGCTGTTGTTGGCTAACTTGGTTAATTTTAATAATTCATACAACGAGAAATTTCTTTATGTTGTTAAGCTCCCCTACATGATTGAGTGTATCTAACCTGTGTATTGCTGGTGCTGCCATATATCTAATGGGAATCGATATATTTAAAAAAAAATACGGTATCGATTGATTTTTAGATGAATAGTTAAGGCCATTGTGACGATAATTTAATATGAATTTTATATAATGTAATAATAAAATAACTGTGTATATTTTATGCAATGAGTCCCTATACCGTCCCTACAGCCTTCGACCTGGGAGCATATGTTGGGTTATTAAAGTTTTCAAATATTATTTTTTTGTGGCAAATCTGTTTTGAGCGCCCGCAAATGACTTATCTGCCTTGAATACGCATAATCCAGTTACAATATTCTGCAAGTAGCATCGTAAGGACCCGACTCTGACTATTTTTTTCAGCCTTCGACCTAGGAGCATATGTTGGGTTATTAAAGTTTTCATGACAATTTTGGACGTGAAACCAGATTTTGTCTTTATATTCAACAGCCCTTGTTAAAAACTTAAAAAATTTACTGTTTATTAAAAAAACATTTACTTATACGACGTAGATACTATTTATTACTTGTTTTCTGATTATATTCCCATTTGTAATTGAAAATTTGTCCCTTAAAGTAAAACTAGTTTCATGGTCCAAGATTAGACTTAGATCTTGGGATTTCTAAAGTTCGACCAGAAATATATGATCATTGTCAAGAGGGCGCTGTTATTTTCATGTATAGGGTGACAGTTCAGTTTAGTATGAACATTTTAGTTCCAATGAAATTCCGTAATATGGCGCGTGATAATATATTACTGGTCAGGCTTTACATCGTACGCATTACAGCATTTAACTCCCCAACTGATTTCAAAAACTAAAGAACGTCCTCAATATTTAGGGCATTGTTTGCAGTTGCTGTATGTTTCCTGATTTCTCAGTCATTATATCGATTTTGAAAATCATTCATTACTTATATTAAACGATGCCATTAGTCAGAATTTAATAATTGGGTCCTGGGTGAATTGAGGGAACTTTTAAAATCCTTAATGCACGTGTAGTGATTTGGGTATATTATAAGGAACACATTGAATTGCACCAAATAAAAGTAAATTTAATCAAGAAAATTTTATTTTTTTATCTCGTTTTATTATCTCCAAGCAATTATTTTTATTGTAAGCACAAGCCTAAAGTAAATTTAAACTACTTAAGAACTACGCGATAGATAATTATCACGACAATTGCTTAGTTCTTTAATTATTAACCACTTGCACCAAAACACAAAGGATATGGCTCACGCGACCCTTTGACCAAAGAAGTTCTGTAGACTTCCGTCCGCTCCGAACACTACGAAGTCACTGGCGAGAGTGGCGGGCGATGGCTGTGCGGCGTGCGCTCATCTACCCTATAGCCAGGAAGCCAGGTATAGGTGTTGACGTTAGGAGCGATGGCTAAAGGTGGTGGCAAACTGGTTGCGCTTATAATATTGTATTTATACAGTAAATCAGAAACACCAGGCAATTTATAGGCTGTTTGTAATTGTTATGAGACGCGCTATTGCCATACATGATTTAATGGCAATTTTCACTGGTTTATAAAGTCTCCAAGGAAGGCTACAGCTCTGAGTATGAGGGCAAACAAGCAGTCTAATGAATTGGTAGCAGAAAAACCAATAGCCACTCAGGCTTGCTTATTTTTCTTGCTTCTATTTGGCCCATTGAACAAACCTCACTTGTAAAAGTACATATAGGTTCGAAAGGTACTGTGACAATATGTAGCGCTCAAAAAAGGCATTTTCGTTTCTACCAAGCCACCAAGTACATACGAGTTTTTTGCTATCCATTCGAGGCAATCGGCTAATAATCATATCCTTTAAAGGTTTAAACGACATTTTTGAATTTTATATGTCTTCCAAGCTAAGGTAGCGTTGATTCGATACTTAAATCGATAAAAATCAATTACTTTGTGAATCGATTTGACAGAAAAAAAACAATTGTCTTTTAATCATAACCAAAGAATATAATACTCACTAGGATCATAACATATAGAAAAAAAGTACATATATATAAAATTATTATATTTACGTCCCGTTTTTGGTTTGTTTATTTAAAAGCCTATTACCATTAATGTTAAAAAAATGTTTATCAAAAATTCTTTATCAACATTTATCAAAAGATCGTTGAGTTCAAATATTGATATATTTTTTTAAAATAGCAACATTTAGCGTGTACTATTTATTTTGCTATGACATCGATGGCACACAAAATCTACGATTGATTTTTTAAACCCTCTAATTACTAATTTGCTATTTAAAAAGGCAGTTTTTTGCTTAGAAAACAATCGGCAATACTTACTATACGCGGAAATTCAAAAATTGTGCGTGTTAGATTGTTTGTAACCTGTAAAAGATGCCTTCGTAAGCGACCCTGGTCAGGCATGTCAAAGACTCGGTGGCTTTGGTAGCAGTCGGTTCTCCTGCACTGCGTACTGAAACTTATTTATGTTTTCGCTCGATCGTTGTGTTAATATTTGTGATAATTCCATATTGAACAATAAAATCATGTTTGATTGAACGGCAGTGAATTTGTAAAATATTCTAGTCTTTTTCTTCCATAGTTTACCCTCGTTTTTTTGATTTTACGGACTTTGAAAAATATCAGTTAGTGCCATATAAAGGTAAGTTAGTGCGATTTTATGGAATATTTTTGCTGTTCTGATAGTTAATTGATATGTAACTGCTCTCTGATGTAGTTAATTATAACAGAATGTAAAGAAATCTGGATTTTTATGTAGTTTTCTTTTGCTTCTTTTTGTTTAAAATTTAGTATTAAAGACGATATTTTGCTTAAAATTGTTAATGTACTTATGATATTTTCAATGTATTTTGCTCTCCTGCGAATTTCTCTTTATTAGTGCTTACACTGACAAATCTTTCTCAAGCTTTAACATGTTTAGCATGTTTAGTAATATTGGTTTACAAACTATTTGAAGGATAAGATGTGTTTAAAATGACTACTTATTTATGTGTCTGTATCATATTGCAATATGAAACATTGGATCTTATTTTACACACCAATCAAGGTCATAACTTGATGCCACCATTGTCAACTTAGAAAATTATAATTCGATACAGATGTAGTGCATACTCGTTTTCCATCGTATTTTCTCGGAAACGTTCGTGTTTGTCATGCTACTTCAGTCATCCTCAATACTTTTTGTACCAAGACTGTTGTTACATTTCCATGAAAATATGATGGAAAATAATTACGATGTCCAAATATAAGTTACTTAAATCATACTACTATTTTGATATCTAGTAATATTCTAAAGTTATAATAGGTAGTGAAATAAACAAAAAAAAAAAACCATTTTGTAAGGTGAGAACCGAAAGTCACAAACTGTAAAAAAAGAATTTAACTATAATGAACATTGTCTTTTTACTAGAATGGTTTACTATGGCTCTGAACTTGTGGTAGTAATTTGTGAGTCTTCCTTGTCACCTTACAATTTATATTCTTCAAAGTAATACTTTTACTTCCGAAGTGCAAAAGCGAATTGGTTTGATTGTAGTTAGCCAAACTTTGAAAACTTAATGATGTAAAATGAATCAAATTTATTTTGTATGTATTCCAATTAAAGCGATGTTGCTTTTGTTTTGCGGGCTTTAAGGGTCTGCATCATGCTCGGTTCTCCATTCTAACATAGTTATACACTCATTTAACAACTAGCTAGATTACTCTGAAACTGTGTACTTACAATAGAATAAGGTATATCTATGCCTGTAATTAGTTATGAATTTAATTTTTTCATGATTTTTTTACTCTATATAAACTTATTACAGGCATAGATATACCTCATGTCATTGTATGTGCAAAGTTTCATTACAATACAACATGTAGTTTTAAAATGAGAGTGAAACTCAGTTTGTATGGGAAGGTGAAATTCGCCTGAGCTTACTGCAGACTACACTAAAATACACTAGCATACTAATACATAAAAGCAGTATTCAATCTATATGAGAGAAATAGAATTAGTCTGTGTGCACAATATTCTATCTTAGATTTTGTCATAAATTGAATTGACATAAATGACAGAGACAGGAGGTGGCCATAGGAACACAGTGATGCAAATTGTGTTTGGGGTTTTTAGAAATGTCTCCATGAGTATTTGTTGCCTGTGGTAAGAAAAGTACAGTCAGTGGCAAAAGCTGGTACCAAAAATTAAATTTTTGCTAGAAACATATTTTTAGTATAAGGTGGTCAGTAATTGACAATTTACCCTATATTGAAATGGCTAATATGGACTAATAACTGAACATGATGACTTCATGCAAAGATATTTTTTAGACCTTAGACAGTGCTATATAGGCAAAAGAGGAAGTATTTGAAGTTTTTAGCTAAACATAATCCCTAATGATTTCTATAAATGTTAACTTTTGTTTTACAAACTAATTTATGTAACCCTCGGCTTGGTACTCAATATAATTAAACAATACTGGCTAAAGCGCGAAATGACCAAATTTCAGTAATGGAACTAAGATGACAATTTATGAATTAACATAGAAAACCCTTAGAGAATGCCTTAAGTCATTAAGTCCGCCATTTGTACCTTCATGTATTGTGCAATAAAGATTAAATAAATATATTATATGAAACATATTTTTTTTTTCCAGAGCCACCATGTTCAGCGACTCATTCGAGAGACGCCTGATCCAGCAATGCAGCCCCGTCGGCAGGAAGTCACTGGTCATGAGGTCCGAGAGGATGGACAGGTTCGTGCCTCTCAGGCGGGGGCAGAATTGGCAGACCAGCTTTCAAGGTAGGTACTTACACATTAGAGCTATCTATGGTATCCAGTATAGAGAATGCTCTTGGTATTTAATTTGTATGGGAGGACTGTTTTGATACTTAGAACATTTTTGGTATGTATCAAATCAGTATAGAGAGCATATCTCATCCTAGTCTGGTATAGTCATGTACAGAAACAAGCCAAACTTGCAATGATATGTTAACATGAGTTCAAATTATGTAGGTTCGGAAATACTACGTATCCGGTGCAATCGGTGAAGATGATATGTAAAGGAATACACCTAGGCCTGTAAAGTAACCTTCTTTTGTTGGTAAACGTCAAATTGTGACACGTCTTGGCATTCAACCATCAAGTAGTAGTAGATTTGAAATAGAATACGAATAAAAAAATGGACTACAATTTTATTTTTACTCGCAAGTTTGAGAAAAGCGCTATACAAATCTCGGCGAGAAACGAGGTTGCCGCTTGCCGGCAGCGTATCTCTCGCTACGCTTGGCCGTCTATATCTACTTGGTCTGCAACCCTTCGTTTCCTGGCCTCTATAGAAATGACACTATTGACACATTGTTACATGACCTTATTGTCAGTGTTTAAGAGGTGTGTAAATATATTCTTGGACGTTGGATTGTAAAGATGTTTTTAACTCGAATGTACAGCCGCCGTGTGTAATACGCGAGCGGCCTAGGAGTTCACAAATTCTGAACAAAAGATGCTTGGTTATCAAGATGTTTTGTCAAGATCTTGTAGTGCATTTTCAAATATTTTTGAGCATCTTGGCCGCTGCGATCTATGTTTTTACGTAATTTATTAATATGTAGCAAAAGATTTATTTTGACGCTTGCTTACGATTTTACAATATAACACATTATTGAATTCTCGCGCCTTGTACACATATGTAACGCGATTAAACTTCATATTCAATAGCTTCCGTGACCACAGCTAGTGCAACCTGGCTGGAACGTCGGATTAAATAATGAAATTTAATGCCGTTAGACCCGTTAATGGCATTAAATATACGATTAATGATTATACATACTAAAAAGGTCGTAAAGTGTATTCGGCAAATTTCGAATACTTTATAACGTCAATACGAAAATGGACTCTAATATTAAAGAGTTATGGGTGATTGTTACAATTGCAATGCTATTACATTGTTAAAAGGTCATGACCTCTGTAATGTAGGCTTGTAATATAGGTATTTTTACCTGGTCAACAGAGCTGTGACTAAGAGAATAATAAATAATAATATCCATATTTAAGGAAATATTAAACTGCATATTCTTGTTAATGTTAGGTATAAAGTATAATGCAATAATTTCCCTTTATTAATGTAATTGTAAATAATTATATCGGGTCGGGTTGAGCTGGAGCGAGGCCGGGCCTGAAGATAGGAAGGCGTGGCACGTGCTTGTGAAGGCCCTTTGACCCTAACCTTTGCTAACGCTACTTAATCCAGGTCTAGAATGCACATGAACCATTTTATTTGAAGTGTTTTAGATTTGGGAATTATTGTTCGACCTAGGCCGAGGCCTAGTGGGTAGTGACTGTCTATGCAGCCGATGGTTATCTATATATCGTTTGGTATCCATTGTACAAGCTTCGCTTAGTTTGGGGCTAGGTTGGTCTATGTAAGATGTCACCTGATATATATATTTATTTATTATTTATTGTGTTATTTATACTCGGAATCATGAGCCCTTTTAATCCTTTTAGGAGTAAAAAACAGTCCTGTCAATGATTAGGGGGCATTTGCCTATAAAGGGCAAATAGTCAAGGCTATAAATAAATAGATAAATATATGATTTTTTTTTTCTTAATGTAGGATAGGCAGGCGTTTGACCACGATCACACCTGATATAATAAACCATATTTAAAGAGATTCACCAGCGCCTTATAGACATCTCAGGTGATCGGAGGGCTAGCAGCTACCTTGGCCAGAAGATAGTCCTGGCCGTCCAAAATTTCCAAAAACGTAACGCTGACAGCCTCCTGGGCACTATAACATATGCCGGTGACCTAGGGAGCATTTTTTAATAAAAATGATATATCAATATAATTAATACCGCGCTAAAGGGACGTAAGTTGCTGTCACGCGCTTCTTGCGAGTCGACCCCTGGTGTTGCTGGCCGCACTGTACCATCCTCCGTTGATCATTAGGGCCCTTCTCGAACACCGAAATTGGCAAATTGCTGGCATCTTTCTCTGTCACTCTTCACGCTATAATTGGAATAGAAAATAAAGATGCCCGCAATTTGCAGAGCTCCCGAGGGTGCAGAGTGTATTTCCTCTGGAGTTACAGGCGTCCATAGGCTACGGAGACTGCTTATCATCAAGCGGGCCGTATGCTTGTTTGCCACTGACGTAGTATAAAAAAAATTGCTAACTTCAATGGTGTGCCATCGTTGATATAATTTATTATTTTCACCATTCGTAATCCGTGTTCCTCCCAAAGATATAAGATGGTCAGTTAAGTGTACAAGTGCGAACGTTGAAAGCGAAAAAAAAAAAAACAAATAATCACCAATCGATACGAAGGCCATTAGGTAGCCAGTACGGTAGTGGGCAAAAACTACTCATTAAGTTTATTTTAAAATTTCAGCTAATCATCGCCATTATTGTTTGCAAAGTTAGATTTGCTATCCAAGAAGTCGCCGTAGGCGTACATAATAAAACCGTTATAATTACAATATCATCTCGGTCTTAAATAAAGCGTATGCTAAAGAGTTGCCAGTGCCTCGCAATGCGACGTAATTAAAAAGACCCTTTAATTATGACAAAATACCAAAAATAATCTACATAATTTGGTCGGGTTCATTGTTGGCTACCAAGATTTAATATTTAACTGAGCATTGGGAACTGCTCACGTTGCATGGAAATATTCTTACATTCATATTTGGGGGCTGAAGTTACAACTTTGTTCTAACTATAATTACTACTACGAGTATTACTGTAATATCAAAGAAAGAGACAATGAAGTGTGTTGATTGGTCGTTTCTGTCTTTTTTATATGGTACAATTTATTTTTTACTGCCTATTGTAGATATTGCTAGTGCGATTGTGATCGGAATTAAATTTCGTATTGGTGTATCGTTATTGTCATTAAGTTGGGTAATTGAACTACACTTTCAACCTTTTGAACGCCAGGCCTATCGCACGCGGCGCGTAATCGTGAACCTTGTTGGTACGCATGAAGGTTGATATTGGGCTGTAGCCGCGCGCGTCATATGACGTCTTTGGCGGTCAAAAGGTTAATAACAAAATGGCTTCCATTAGCTAAAAAAATGGGGTTTTTAAAATACAGTAGTGATGAATGATATGACTGTTAATAAATAATTCCTGAAAAGGTAATAGCCCGTTTTTAGCATTAGAAAGCAGGTAAGCGATTTTGACGTTTTTTTATTGGAAAACACGTTAGACGATCGGTTTGGCCTAGTGGGTAGTGACCCTGCCTACGAAGCTGATGGTCCCGGGTTCAAATCCTGGTAAGGGCATGTATTCGTGTGATGAGCATGGATATTTGTTCCTGAGTCATGGGCGTTTTCTATGTCTTTAAGTATTTGATATATGTATTAAATATATCGTTGTCTAGGTACCTACAACACAAGCCTTATTGAGCTTACTGTGGGACTAGTCAATTTGTCTAATAATGTCCTATAATATAAAACAAAACAAAAATAAGTCACGGCAAATATGTAACAATACGACCATGTACGATCTTTTACATTATTTTGCTTTAAAAGTAATAGTTACTGATTGTAAAAAAAGCGTTTTTCAATTAAAAGACATGTCAAGATTGTTTAGCTTTTTTGTAATGCTAAAAAACGATTTATAATTACCCTTATAAGAGAATTTTTAACAAGTGAGGATATATATTTGTTCTTGAAAGCAACGACGAACGTTTTAGAGTTAAACTATCTACTTATCTCCATAGATTTGCAAAAAAAATCAAGAGTAATCAATTTGCCGCTCCGGGCCCTAATCAAAGTTCACAGAAACTTGGAAAAAATGGCGATCATAAACCATAATTCACATTAATATTAAATATGAATGTAATGAACACACGGAATGCCCTAGACTAGCGTGCGTTATGCCCTTTAAACACAGTCATTTAAAAATCATAGCTATTAAAAAACAATAATGATTTTACTTAGCATGCACCCTCGCAGAGTCGGAATTAACTAAAAAAAAATAGTTTCAAGTAAAAAAAGTTTACTCGGCACGCGTAGCCAATATTTTAAATTACTACGAAAAGAAAAAATAATTTATAAGAATGATAAGGTTATAAAGTAAGCGGCTTTTCAAGAAGTGTTTATTATAAGTAGAAATCTTTACGTAAAGCTTTTTGTATTTGTGCACACCAGCGTGAAGACTTCATAGCTATAAAATAATTCTCAGTTTATTAACGTATTGTATATAATTATACAATATAAGGTTCTTGATACCTTTAATTATTCAATAGTACTTATGTTTTCAACATAGTGTTAAAGCAGCCTAGTGTTCTGACAGTTAAAATTAACAAATGTTGGTCACAAACCCTTATTACCGCCCGTATTTCTTCAATCAGAAATGTCACTGTTGACGCCTGAATATATCGAAAACAAATCCCGTTCAAATCGTGATAATAATATCAAATCATTATTAATACCGGTCTGGCCTAGTGGGTAGTGCCCCTAACTATGAACCCGATGGTTCCGGCTTAGAACCCCGGTAAGGGCATTTATTTGTGTGATGAACACAGATATTTGTTCCCGAGTCATGGATGCTTTCTATGTATATAAGTATGTATTTATCTATTTACGTGTGTATATCGTCGCCTAGTACCCATAGTACATTCGCCATCAGATATATCGGAGCGGCCAAGGCGCTCACAAATATCTGAACACGCCTCTATTGTCAAGGCGTTAGAGTGCGTGTTTAGATATTTTTGAGCACCTTGGCCGCTCCGATATATCTGATGGCGACTGTACAAGCTTTGCTTAGTTTGGGGCTAAGTCGATATATTATGTAAGATTGTTCCCACATATATTAATTTATTTTATTTAACTACCTGTTATTACAATCAGACGAAGATCTTTACAATAATAAATAATAATAAATATTACAGGATTATATTACTTAATTTTTTATCTTTATCTTATCTTGCCAAGCGGGGCGACCTTTCACGTCCACAGACCTCGTCTATAAATAAATAAATAAATATTATAGGACATTATTACACAAATTGACTAAGTCCCACAGTAAGCTCAATAAGGCTTGTGTTGTAGGTACCTAGACAACGATATATATAATATATTATAATTATAAATACTTAAATACATAGGAACACCCATGAGTCAGAAACAAATATCCGTGTTCATCACACAAATATATGCTCTTACCAGGATTTGAACCCGGGACCATCAATATCATAGGCAGGGTCACTACCCACTAGGCTAGACCGGTCGACAAATAATGTAGCTAAATTAGAACTTTTAATAGCATGTAATTCGTAATATAACGTTCATAATATAGAATATCCAAGTTTATAAATCACCGCATGCTATTAAAAACAAATCAATAGTCCTTATAGGACAATAATGAATACAGTCCCCCACAAAAACCCTTTCGATCGCGTGCCAACAACAATCCTTTTACGGGACACCTTTTCCATGTTATTTTTAACAAATTGTCATACATGATCGCCCTCAACTCATTAAGCAATCCTCATTAATGTAGATATGGTAAATGAGCGTGATTTCGTTTCGCGTGATAGTGTAATAAGAACCTATTAGGTAATGACGTATAAAAAATGTTTACGGTTCAGAACACAATAGATTTCTTGGTTTTAATGTTGGAGATATGGTTTAGTCATACAAATGTCACAAAAAAACTTTTAAGAATGTAAAACAAAGAATATGCATGAGGATTTATTGTTAACTCATTAGTGCGGCCCCCAAATTGTGTGTGCTAGCATTTCAAAGATGGCTCTCGTACCATCTTTGAAATGCTAGCACATGTCGCGAGTGCCGCAAAAGACGCTTTAATTCAGAATGGGACATGGGACAGAGACTGAAAAATATTTAGGAACCCATGCTGTATATATTTGAAATCTACATGATTTAATAATTTGTTGAAAGCAATCTTACATTACCTACATAATATATCTTATATCTTTAAACAAGCAATTCTTGTATATATACATATATATATTTATATATTTCGGTGATGTCGGAAACAGCTCTAACGATTTCGATGAAATTTGCTATATGGGGGTTTTTGGGGGCGAAAAATCGATCAAGCTAGGTCTTATTTCTGGAAAAACGCGCATTTTTGAGTTTTTATATGCTATCCGAGCTTTCGGTCTCCCAGATATTAATATCAAAGAAATAAGTCGTACACGGCTAGACCTGCAGCACTGTAAGGAATATACATACTCGTACCTACTCACTCATGTATGATAAATAATTTAACTTAGCAAATAAACAAACCACGATACTAAACTTTTGTACTAATTCCATAACCACGAATTATGAACAGCCGTATAAGACTTCAACACTTAGCACAACTTAAACAGACTGTACTGTCAAGTTCATAAATATGTATACATTTTTTCATCTTACTGCAATGGATTAAGATGAAGAAATGTATACATATTTATGAACTCGACTGTAACTCAGCAGCTTAATTACGTATCCTCCTTTATTAACAAGTCAAAGCTCTCAAGTCTCAACGCTCTCAACGCTCCGCCGCACGCGGTGTGAACGAGCCTTAATCCACTCTTTATGGCATTTTCGCACAGATTTCCGCCGCCAAGCGCCACAGAGCGTGGCCACATAAATATTGTAGTGCGATGCCCTCTGTCATCTTCCACATTGTTAACTGATATTAAACCTTATTGCCAAGGCATAAGGTTCACGGATAGTTGGTTAATTTAGTGCATGCCCTATGGGCCGCCAGCCGAGACGAGATGGCAGAGTTAAAAAATGTCTATGGTCTGTTGCTAACTTATCAGCAATGTAATGGTCGAGGTTGGGAAATGTTCGATTGAAGAGTCGATGAGAAAAAATTAAACTCGGTTTTACGACATGAAATAATTGACTTATTGCATTCATAGCACCGTAAGTAGGAGAAGAGTTAACTCTTTGGCAATTCGGAAAGTTCTAGAATGTGACGACAAAAATCTAATTTAAAATAAAATACATTCTACTCTATGGACATCGTCATTGCACGTACCTTTCAATTTATTTTAGTATCTTTCTTGTGTGGTTTTACGAGTACACGGTAATTTTATACCTCGCTGTGGGGTAAATTCCAATTACTGGCCTGATGGTAATTCCTTAGAAATGTACTTTATTATATTTTACTAGCCTGTTCAAATATTGCTATCTCACATCCAGATTCTAATTTTTTTTCTGAATCATTGCATCATGAAATCGCCAAGATTTTTGAATGAAAATTATATACCTACAACAAAATCCAAGAACTAGAATAACTGAATAACTTGACTAGAGCTCTAAAATGACTCCTCGATAGTTCGTGTCATCCATGATGACGCGCAGATTTGTCAAATCTAACCTTTAATAACATGGCAATACGAGTCAAGGCTCGCGTCGTCGAATGACACGATCTATACTCGTATTGTTTAACTATATCTGAGGGCCTACCGCGAATCACGTTCGACGTATTGTACGTACGTACGTACAAATTAACAAGTGCGACAGAGAGGCAACACGTCGAACGTGGTTCTTCGCGGTAGGCCCTCAATTCCGAATTATTATGGCAACCCTACATATAAGTCAATTTTTTGGACCAGCTTAAGGTGCTCTGTCGGTGGTTAGAAGGTTATCCATTAATTACCGGGCGTCCTGTATTTTCCGTCGCTGATATGCATACTCTTGTACATTTGTATGGTCGCTTGCATTAGCACTGCATGTTTAATACAAAGACAGGATAATTGACTGACTCCATTTGACCCTCTCCTGATTGAATGTACTCATTAGCATTTGACTAAATTAACAAAGACAAAGCGACTCAAGCTCGATACATTTTCGTGCAATTCTGCTAAGTAGTGCTAAGATCTTAAGAATTAGAATACCGTGAGGTCAGTTATAAAGGCAGTTTGTACTACCGAGGAGTTTTCTTAGGCCACATAAGTTCATGATATCCGTAATTTAAAGGATGTGCTTTAATTGCGTCTTGGGGTATCAGCGATCATCTTTATTAATTTCACTTCTTTGTTATCGTTTTGTGCTCCTGTTACGATACCACATTGATAATATATTACCTTTCTTTGGTCTGATCCATAAACACACCGCACACGCTTTTCTTTCGTTAATATTTCCTTTTATTATGCTTCGATTATTTTTATCGACAAATTTTCAGTCAGTCAGCCAGTTGTGTAATAACGTCCTATTATATTTATTTAATTTTTCTGTCGACCACCGAACGATATACATACTTGCGGTTTGTGCAGTTCCACTATTAAAGGTTACTTTATGGCGGTTGGCGCTTACGTAGCGTAGCACCGGGTTAATATCGGAGCGTCGTAAATAAGGTACCTTTACTCGTGGAACCTCACAAACGATTTGTAATACACCAGCGACGGTTCTTACATAGGTTTTAACTTTACAAATGAGTCTGTTATGTCGTCGGAAGGTTTAAAGATTAGATTTATCTATTTGAAAGTTAAATATCCATCTGAATTAAAATAAGATTTTATCGGCAACTGTACTTTTCTGTCAGCAGGCAACTAATACATCGCGACGAATCTAAATGGGCCCACTGATTAACAGCCCGCGGGATGGTAACGGCCTGTCAGCTAGAAAAAAAAGTTGACAGACACAATTAAGTTGCGTTATTTTATCACAGTTCTTAGTTCCTATCCACCACCACCTCCTGTGGCCATCATCAGATCAGCTCGCTGGTACCATAATATTGCATTGTCCTCCAACTTACACATTTACGTGAGGTTGAAGTTGATGGAATAATGAGAAGTGGGTTTAATTTACCTTGCAATATTTTACCCGAACATACACTAGATACTATTAGTATTACACACACTCTAACGCCTTGACAATAGAGACGTGTTCAGATATTTGTGAACACCTTGGACGCTCCGATATATCTGATGGCGACTGTACAAACATTCCAAGTTAAATTAAAAAAAAAAACTTGTAAATAATAATGTTTATGTGACCTGCATGCGTCTAGCAATAATAAAATTCGGTCAGGCCACTAATGTGCAACGTCATATGATTCCAGCAAATACTCCAAATAGGTCGTCTAGAGTTCCTATTACCCATTCTTATTACTATCTGACAAATCGAAGCAAAAACGCATTAAGTATCTAGGAGTTCCTAAGGTGTATACCGCATTTTAGATTTGGACGTCACTTCACACTGTCAATTATGCAAGTGACCCCTTAAGAGTTGGTGAATTATTTAATGCAATTTATGAATTGGTGGCCACTCAATCTGTGAAATTGACCTAATAACAGTTTTTTACACTGCATCAGTGGCAAACAATCATGTCGCCCGCCTGATAGTAAGCTGTCCCCGTAGCCTACGTACGGCTGCAACTCCAGAGGAGTTACATGCGCGTTGTCGACCCTAACACTCCGCACCCTTGTTGAGATCTGTACCCCTAGTGTAAATAAATTCGATTTCCAAACGTGACGTACGCGTTTGCGTTTAGTCTCATTTTGTATTGGATTTCGAAAGAGCGCGCCAAGCGGGACGTTTTGGAAACTCAAAATCCTATACAAAATGAGACTTAACGCAAACGCGTTCGTCACGTTATGATGTCGATCTAAGTTACACTAGGGGTACTGGTAACTTTACTCATCGGCAGGAACACCATTTTGCAACAAAAAATGTGTTTGGACTTTGTGACTGTAGCGTAACTAACTTCGTCTACATAGAAGTTTCAAAAAAGGTTTTTTTAAAGTCCATTTCGCTGCGATGAATTTCTTTCTTCTTAGAGGACGAAAAGCAGTGCCACGGATTGCTGCGGTATTATGCTGAGTGGGGATCCTAAATTAGCGTTCAAATGCTTTATTATGTATACATGCCTTCGTACTATTTATCGTTTTTTTTAGATAAGGTATATTTCAAAGAACCGTTGAGACTCAATTAGTTTCCTAAAAATTAACATTAACATAGGCCACGTGAGGATTCTTGAGGACAATAGGATTCGTGAGTGTTTTAAATTCCGAAAAACTATTATTTTAACTTAAACCTTGTCATCTTAAGCAATGGGAATACACGCTCAGTAATCATTAATTATAAGTACATAACTTACTAATTAATAATTAACCATCACACGCACCGCTAACATTGTCAAACAAAAATGATCTTTATCAAGGCCCTTAAGCTCCATTTCTAAAACAGTAGTCTGCCTTATTAGAGCGTGACTGGTTTCACAATAGCTATATAAATATTCTGAGCTCCGATGATGAACTGGAAGCCAGGCCTTTCACTAGCTCAATTGCTGCTATACAAAGGTCCCTAGATAAGTTTTGCAATAGACAAATATGAACGAACAGGTGGCCTATCACATATACTTTTTAAAACTATATTTTCATAGACAATGGTTGGCGGGAAGACATTTACTTTCTTTTTCGACTTATTAAAAGTAGATTTAAACTTTGTATCAAATGAAAATGTTGTATAAAGTATTCGTAAATCGTCTTTAGCTCATGCCGAAATTTTTAAGGTTAAAACCTATTTTTTAATAAGTAATTGAATGATAACAGATTAAGGATTAAGGCAGACCGAGACAATGGTTGGCGGGAAGACATTTACTTTCTTCTTCGACTTATTAAAAGTAGATTTAAACTTTGTATCAAATGAAAATGTTGTATAAAGTATTCGTAAGTCGTCTTTAGCTCATGCCGAAATTTTTAAGGTTAAAACCTATTTTTTAATAAGTAAATGAATGATAACAGATTAAGGATTAAGGCAGACCGAGAAAGAGATGGCGGGGCGACTTGGGTGCGTTTCAGAGGGATTGGCGGAATTTGCCCAGCACAGGGGGGATTGGAAAACGAGAGGGGAGGCCTTAGCCCAGCAGTGGGACACATAGGCTAATAAAAAATAAATAAAAATAAAGTAAATGTTTTCCGCTAATCAATCAAGTCAATTTTATGCCAAAAATGCCTTACATCATTTTGGAAAAGAGCTGATGCTCTTCGAACTGGTGGACCAATTTCTATCAAACATAGCTAAAAACCACCGCAAGGAAAGCTTTCGCTTGAAAAACTGCGTTGATAATCGGTCTATCCGTTGGAGAGCTACGATGCCACAGACACACACAGACAGACAGACATTGGCGTCAAACATATAATATAACACATTCTTTGCGTTGGAAGTTAAAAAATGTGGACGATTAGCATCTAACTGCTGCAGTCATCGTGCCTTTTACTAAATTCAAAGTATTTCAATTTTTCTGTGGCTTTTTTACAGTACAGTCTATAGCCGAAATTTGTAGAGGCTTAAAGATGAAGATAGTTTATTTTCCAAGAAGGCATATTACAATGCGCTTATGAACGTCAAATAAAGCTACGCCAGCTCTAACCCCATACCTCTGATCCGAGCAGATTTAATTCCCTCCTAAATTGTAGGAGGGTATCCCAATATGGGACCGGCAAGAAACTCGGCGGCACACATCTTTTCACACCATTACATCGTATAACTAACATGCATTAAATAAAAAAATACAATTTAAATGAATATGGAATTTAAAAAAGGGTTCCGTTTTTTGCCATTTGGCTACGGAACCCTAAAAACATAGAATAACAAGTAGGTACTTTCTTAAAGAAATTTATGTACAGTCAGCGTCAAATACTTTGTAGCAGTCAAAGTGGTCAAATAGTTCGGTACACCATACTAAATATATGGTGTACCGAACTATTTGGCTACTTTGGTTGCTACAAAGTATTTGACGCTGACTGTACCATATACCTATTTAATTTGTCGTTTGTGCACAATCATAACTATAGATCGTGTCATTCACGATGATGCGTGCCTTGACTCATAATGTAATGTTATTAAAGGTTAGATTTGACAAACCTGCGCGTCATCGTGGATGACACGAATCAGCGATTGTCGGCTTTTGCGAATAACTGGCAGCCCGATATCGTCCGGCGAACTGGTAATCAGTGGGCCCCATAAAACTAAACGTTGGGCAAAACTACCCAATGATTGTCACTCTAAAAGCATTGTCATTGGCTTAAGAAAGTTTACTCGTATTCTGCTTTCAAATAAGGTTGAAGGGATCATTAGGCCCTTCAACCTTACACTTTCATCTCCGTTCTGGCGTAGGACTAAAGGCCTTAAAATAATTTAACACGAGTGATTAGTTAATATCAGATATTATATTAGTCAGTCAATAACTAAGACACTTTAAAATCTCTTAAGCACGACATTTAGATGTTGTCAAAACGTTGTCACCAAGGATTAGTGTCGGATCGAATTAAAATCAGTATGCGACCGTGCTGTTTAGCCGTCGACAATTATGTGTATACATTTTCGTAGCCTCATAATTGTAAAGTTGTATTTTTAGGGTTCCGTACCTCGAAAGGAAAAAAACGGAACACTTATAGGATCACTTTGTTGTCCGTCCGTCCGTCTGTCTCTGTCAATACCCTTTTTCTCAGGAACGCGTGGAGGTATCAAGCTGGAATTTATATTAAAACCTACAGGGTACTTCCCGTGAACTCAAAATCTTGAAATTTGGTACGAAGCAACGTCTTATAGCACAGATAAAGGAAAAACTGCGTAAAACCGTAAATTTTTAGTTACATCATATAATAATATATTGGATGGAACCCTCTGTGCGCGAGTACGATTCTCTCTTGGCCGGTTTTTTTCGACTCCTCTACTGTTATCTGCAATTTATACATTCAAGGACACTAATACGAGAATATACATAATAGGTTTGAGAAAAAGTGTGAGAAATATTGTGTCTATTATAACAGCACTTGTGCTTTATAATCGCTAAAACGATACAGCGATTAATGGCTACCATCCTAACAAAATCAAAATTAATACAGTTACAAATCAAGTGCATTGCTGCTAACTTACAATTTTTTTTTTTTTCATCACCGTCTAATGAACATCAATTAAAAACAAGGTTCACCGGACAATGTTTTTCATTTTGTCGTATCCTGCGGTTGGAGCACGGTCGCATTTTTGTCACTTATCACTGTGCCTGTCACCTTCGCACTTACAGACGTGTTAGAACGTGACAGACATAGTGACAAGTGATAAAAATGCACCGTTCTACAGCCGCTGCGCTTATAAAATTAATTTTGCATTATTTTTATAACTTATTAGTCGTAGAAAAAGTATTGTATGCAACGTTGTATAAGCAGGCCAAAAAATGTTTGTGTTCTTTTACAATGTCCGCTCGCCTTCTTTTGTAACGTTGGCATAAAATACAATTATATCTACAGATATATCTTAGGACATGGCGTGTATGGCGTTAGGAAATATTTAGTAGAAACACGATTCCATAAAGAAGGAGATATCAGGTCTTACTAGGATACCACTTATCATTCATCATTAGTCTACAAAATCTACAAACGTCCTATTAATGGGAACAATGGGAACATGCCTATCAGTATAAGAGGGTTCTAGCTATAGACCCCAAAGTAGCCCAATGCAGATTGTTGTCGTCACATAACTTTCTTACGTTGTTATCCTTTCTGATTAAACATCAAATTATACTTAGTAAACAAGTCCCAAATCTCATTGGCTCGAGCCGGGCTTTGAACCCACGACCTCCGGCCTTAATAGCAGCACATTAAAGAATAATAAAGATGTAGGTACTACAGGTCAGGATCTCAAATTTTACGAGCATTTGAATCACCTCCGTTCTTGAGATAAGCAAAAAGCAAGCCAGGATCGAGACATGCCGTAAAATATTTACGCATCATACATATGACAAATTTAATTGTGGTGTTGACTCTGAAATATTAAGCAATATTTCGAGACAATTATGCGAGTATATAGATACAATTAGTCCCAGCTCAGCAAACCTTATAAGGTAAGGTGAAGTAAGACGAACATAGTTTATTTTGCTCGGGACAAGACAAACTGTATGAGGATTCCATACAAGTGTTTGTTTTGCCCCGGTGATAGTCTTACCCCACGTTACCTTACATATAGATAGGAACAGCGGTGCAGGCAATAATATATATTTTACAGTACATATGGGGCTACTTTATAGCACTAGTGCGAGAAGTAGCATATTACGTTACTGTGTCGAACATTTAAAGGGCCATATGTACTGTAAAACGTTGTACGATACATGTGCGAATAGGTAATTCGCAACTCGTGTCGATTTAAAACACTCCCTTCGGTCGTGTTTTAATTTATCGCCACTCGTTTCGAATTTCCTATTTTTCGCACTTGTATCGTAATGTACTAATTGAGGCATACGGCTATGAATCCGCCAAAAAAAAGGCAGTATCCGTTTAAAATTTGCGAGTATTTTTCTTAGCATTTGTACGCGTGCGAATGACCTGAAATTTGCTAGTTAAGTTATGTAACTCGTCGTTGAATTTCAAACTCGGATAAGGTCACTCTTTATAAAACGACGGTAGCAAACAAGCATACGGCCCGTCTGATGGTAAGCAGTCACCGCAGCCTATATTATATTAAGTTACTCTTTGATTTAATCATAACTATAGATGGTTGACTGGATTTATTATGGTATATACTAATTCCTCATTTATCCGTCAGTTACTTAAATTTGTCGCCTCGCAATCTTGTTTCTTGTTATCAGTGCTGATAATGGAGTCAAGTAATTTGTCCGATGTTAGTAGGACACCGAGCTATCGGCAGGTTGCAAATGTTATCGGGCAAAAATGCAGTGGGGATCCTTACAAGTTAGTGATAACGCTTAGCTGCTTAGTCAGGTTCGTGAGTAATACGAGTTCTGTGTGGCTTTTGCCTATTTAAATGGCCTATTATTTAACAAAGTCCTACATATTTTTGCGGGTAACTTTTAATGAATTCGTAATTCGTTCAGACACAGTCAGAAAGGACTAGCTTCGTTCATTCGGTTTTACTGACCTGTAAGTGGAGTATAGGTATAGGTAAGGGTTAAAAGCGACAACACAGCTTGTAGAAATGTAGACGGTCTTACCTGATAGACGGTTTTCCGCACAATTCACCGTAATTAAACTTTCACCAGAAAGTTTAAAGGTGTGCAGAGAGTCTTAAACCGGATTGGACTAACGTGGGGACTACAGTCTAAACCATCTAAGGAGACCTGTATCCAGCAATGAGATGTACACATACTGGAAATGATAATAAAGCATGTTTTCCTTATAAATTAAAAAAAAAACAAACACTGAATCTACCTCCTTATTCAATATATTTTTCTAACAAACAGAAATTTCAAAATCATTATTAGGTACAAACGATTATTAAAGTACGATCCTATACATTATGAATGACAGACGTGATGGAGTCCGTCCGGAGCCGTCCGCGGCCGCAAGTACAAATATGAAATGCGCACCAACGCGGCCCGACTCCGTCCGTTCGGTGGGAATCGTACTTAATGCGGGCTGTACATGTACAAGTTGGTGTTCGGGCTGCCGCGGCACTGTAGCGCCTCGGGTATGTTCACGGAGGGACGGATCGATGGCTTCCACGCGATCATCAGGAAGAGGTGTAACTCGCTGTTTAGGCGGTGGCGCGCCAGCTCGAATACCATCCTGTGCACGTTGGCCGACCGGTGGGACTCACCGTGGCTGAAGCACTGGGTGCAGCTACATGCCCCTTTATGTAGGAATTTGTAGTAATATCATGTCATACTAACCCTAGATTTAAGTATTTGTATATTACTAACACAATATGGACATTGTTCGAAATAAATTCTTATTGATTGATTGATTGATTGTACACGATGTACGACGCCGTCGAGACACCCCGAGATAGGCCTGCTACCTTCTCGTCTCGCTCTTCCTCGTTTCGTTTCGCAGTTCTCCGATTGGATCAGAGCGTTGCCGAGACTCGGCGAGAGGCTCTTGACGAGTATGTACAGCCGGCATACTGGTTTGTTAGATATCACAAACGTTGAAGAATATCGCTACTAGTCTAGTACAGTCTACAATATACTGTTCTTCCCAAAAATATTTTTCTCCTATCAACGTTACTTTGTAAATGTTTCTCAGAATCGATAACCAGTGAAAATACACACAGAAATACCTCAAACCGAGTGACGGAACCGTCAACTAAACTCCTCGATAAGAAGAACATAAAAAAGTTATTTTTACGCTTTATGCGACCTGCATACAGTAAACAACATAGCTGAGGTCAGGTCTCGTGTATCTTGCAATTTGGAGTACTCTCAACTCAGCGAACTGATCGTTCTTTGACTTATTGGAACGGGATAAGGTCTAAAGTTCGTTGCTGTTATTTAAGAGGACATTTTTATCTGTTGCGTGAAATGTTTCGATTGTTCAACCACGTGGGCAGACCACGCATGGCAATGCTTTTAAACCGAAAATATTAACAGTTGTATTTGTTCCTTATGCTAAAAGTAAGTCAAATTTATGTGAACAGCCCACAGAGCTCAGCTAATCGGCCTAACCTAAACAGCCATACCTTAAGTTCATATATTTGCGAACTTAAAAATCGCGTTCTTTAAGTTCGTACGTTTATAGCTAGCTTTACCGTCGTAGATAAGGTGTCACGACTGACATAAAAAGAGCCCAACAACCCTGTTTTTACCTTCAAAAGTAACGTGACATTGACGTACAGTTTTGCAGACTCACTTAAAAGATGACATCCATCTGGTCCCCGTGTCACCACGCAGAAAATTACACCTGATACTGACAATTACCTATCCGTTTCAGGGTCGATAAGTAACGGTGGTACCTGACGTCAATATTTTCTTGTTGGACCAGCAATGTATTGCGAATTGTCACTGTGAGGTGACAATTGTAATTGTTGTGAAACAGGGACCAGATCTCGTAAATATTGCCTTGCATGTGGGCTAAACACATTTCAGAAACAGGTGACTCGGGCACCGAATTAGTTATCTCATTTCTTATTTTACTCTTAAATACTGAAAAAAAAATCCCACCTGTTAAAATGCCGTTAAAATACTTGCTCTTGTTGCTCTCAACTTTGCGATGTGTACAGTAAAGTGAACGAGTTAAGCATACAATCCATGTAAATCGTGTCTCACAACCTCTGGACTTCGTAGGCCTCTTAACACCTAAACGTTCAAGTGCTAAGCAAACATTGGATAATAATGACATCACCACAGCTGATCGGATCGGGTGAAGGCTGGTCAGCGGCTCCGTGTCAAACACCCTGAAATGGCCCCAGTGAACAAGCGGAGTCACATATTAGGATTTGGTGACTCACGGTTTTGAGGTGGAAAAAAGGAGGGTCTAGTATTGTTCAGTCTGGGCATTTAGGTTTATACTGATTGAAGTTTTGATCATTTCCTGAAATACCATTTGATCATGGTATGGTTAGGTTTAGCCTGTTCATGATGTGGCCAACCGATCTTCATGAAATGATTGCCGCAACATGAAATCATCAATTCTATACCCCGTTTTGTTTTTCAGATTAGAAATTTTATAACCACAAAAGTTGTGGAAACTTTTTTCCTCTAAAATTAAATCTGAGTGTTGTTTACCAATATTTCGATTGACGAATTGCTGGGACGTCACCCTTCCGTGACCACAGCTGGTGCAACCTGGCTGAAACGTCGGATAAAAGGTAAAATAAAGAAATTTTATCGCGTTAGACACGTTGATATATGTATACAAAACGCGAGAGTTTAAAGTGTTATAATTTTCTTTTTGGGACGTATAAGCAATGAGATCTACTTATGCAGTTAAGTTCCGTTTATTGTCATGTTTTTTCTTCATAAATATTTTCACCTAAATCGTACAAAAAATTTTCAAACTGCTGTCAGATTCCTATAAAAAAATCATTTTGTGTTATTAGTTTGCGAAAAAAATATATTATAAAAGTGCCCAAACGCATTTCATGCTAACTGCATATCTCTAGATATAAAAATATTTTGCCTCCATGACGATTAGTCAGTCGCTTTATATTTTAGGAGACCACTTAAGTTTGACATTTTGTAAAAAATCCCACCAAGTGTGTCATACCCTGCACAATGGAGGGTTCCTTACTATCGTGCAAAAAATAGTCCGAAGATATCGTACTTCTTATGCGAGTATGAGAAGTGTGTTGAACCATTTATAGTTTTGATCTAATTTCATCATTATATTATGCTGTTTTAGACGCAACACAGATAATTTTGTCGTTTTCAAGAAAATTGTCGCTTGTCATAAGGACGCTCTGACAGGTTATTCGGATAAAGATAAAAGTAAAAGGAAGATTTAACAACCGGAACCGCCTTTAAAAGCTTACCACTCGGTCGAAAACCTCGGCCGATGGACATATGTATTGCGTGGACTGACGTTTATCTGACATGGCTATTTGTAAGCTACGTACAAATAGCCATACATTTGAAGTGCCCGGCAAAAATCGGCAGACTGCTTTGTATAGAAAATTATAGACAGGGCGTCTCCAGTTGTTAAATCCTCCATGGATGTCGGATACGACCACAGCGCTTTCTTATTTATTTATTGTTTAAATATTTATTGATCAAAATATAACCTTAAACCAAAAAAGAAGGACTTGATGCCGTAGGGCACTCTCTAGCAGCTGCTTTTCTCCAAGGATCATCCGACATTCGATATCGTATCGGACGATGTCAATATGTTCTTAAGGTACCCTAAAAAGTGGTCAGTGCAGGATCTACACAATCACTGAAACACTTAAACTAAAAGCGAACAGTAAAGCAAAGTCATTTTTTAGAAGCTAGCCTAAACTACTCGCATTTTGATATAAGATTTTGATTGTATTTTGACATATATTCTTTGTTGGAATCTATTTATATTTTGTAACGTTTGTGATCTTTGAGATATCGAGGTTAAAAAACCTAGGCGTTCGAGGCTACCTAGCAGTCCGAAAATATCAATACTTTGGCCCGGGTTTGTCCTTAAACTACGTCCAAAAGAGAGGTATGGGCAGTGTGAATGTCATCTCACTTTGTGTGGTAGGGCACAGCACAGCGGATGTCATTCCAGAGCCCCTAGTGTAAATTAATTCGATAGCGAAACGTGACGTACGCGTTTGAGTTAAGTCTCAGTTTGTATGGAATTTAGAAACAGCGCGCCAAGCGGGACGTTTTGGAAACTCAAAAACCCATACAAAATGAGACTTACTAACGCAAACGTACAGATCTAGAGCAAAGCCCAACTGGGGAAGTACCTCCACCTTACAGAAAACTGAAGCCAAATAACACTAGACCCTACTCATGGTGTTGTGTTCCTGCCGGTGAGTAAGGTTGCCAGAGCTCAACGAGGGTTTAGAGTGTTAGGGATGGTAACGCGCATGTAACTCCTCTGGAGTTCCCGGCGTACATAGGTTACGGAGACTATTTACCATCAGGCGGGCCTTATCCTTGTTTGCCATCGACGTAGTTTAAAAAAAAACCGTCGCATCGAATGATGATGGTCCATATGGACCATACGACAGTTCCTTCAAGTCTATTTTGGTTGAGGTTGAATAAAAAAACCTGTTTTTACCGTATGTTTATTACTTAAATGTTACATTTCTAAATAAATTAATTTGCTAAACATATTGCGTGACTTTGACTTTAAAAATAAACTATCCGCCATATAAAAATGAACTAACTATAAGTCGTTTAAAAAGTAAATTTAAATTAGTACGAACAAATAAGTGTACAAGTTGTTTAAATATTAGTAAAAACCGACGTTTAAGGAAACGTCACTTGCACTTTAACTAAAAGTGTTAATTTGCGAATTGTAATATTGCAGTATTTGCAGTCGCCCACGCCGCTACGATATTGGCAAATATTTGATCAGCTGCATACTAGTTAGAATTATGAATACAGTGTTTTGTG
Source organism: Cydia pomonella (assembly GCF_033807575.1). Lineage (NCBI taxonomy): Eukaryota > Metazoa > Arthropoda > Insecta > Lepidoptera > Tortricidae > Cydia > Cydia pomonella. Next base: position 44,614,169 of record NC_084703.1, read on the forward strand.
CTACAATTTATAATTTTGAAGTAAGAAGTCCCTACACCCTGGCGGGTGCTGCCTCTGCGTGCGGTTGTAATACTCCATCCATGATTCACACTCCATATATTGTATTCACTAATACTTTATAATATTACAAATCGACTCCAAATGAACGTTATTAAATATTTATCATTCAATATCACCCCTTAACAGTCAATTCTACCAGCCAAGATGGCGAAGCATACTTCCGCAAATGTCACAGTGAAGCATTTTACTTTTAGCCTCAGTGTGGTCCCTTCTGCTAGTCTTAATCTAAGTCACGAACCTAAATACCTTTCTATTTGCAAGCTGCATCTAACCTGCCGAGTGCGGTTTCCGGGCGAACGGTGAAAGCCTGCATTAGGCGTTGCACCGAGATTGCACTCCACCGCAGCCACTTTAAACGAGTCGTTCTGCAGTGCTGTGGAGTTGTGTAAGTAAATTGACATTTGACAACGACTTATAGTCACTAGAAAATTATATACTTAAATGAACCGTCACAATTTGACAAGCAAATGTCACAAATTGTTGTATAAATTTACGAACCAAGGGCCAATATGCCTGCACTTTCTATCCAAGTGCTCCAAGGAATTTTCGGTTTATTGCGGAGTTCGGTAAAAAAAAAAAAATCCCTGCTGCTTTATTTTGCCATTGCTCTACGCGACGTTTCCATCTTCACCACTTAGATGGTTAGCAGTCCTCAACTGTGCGTTTCTCGAGAAACTTCCTGCCTTGCACAGCTAAATTGTGGAATGAACTGTCCCCTGAGCGTGCTGCCATCTTAGAAGTCCTCCGACTTCCTTGTAACCCCACCGGAGTTGCAGGTGTCCATGGGCGATGGTAATTGCTTGCCTTCATGCGATTCATCTGCTGCTGCTCTCCTGTATTATAAAAAACATCAACACTCATGAGTCATGACTGTCGTATGTCGTTGTCTGTTATTATTTTTATCACATATATGTAGTAGTGCTGTTTCTAGGTAGTAGGTACCTATCCTAAGTGTCCTTGGGTATGGTCACGTCTAAGGACGTACGCTCGTAAAATGTCAAAATGCGCATTAATCTGCGCGTTGACTACGATTTATTGCAATCCGTATTTTGTCGCAAGATTGATGGAAGGCAATGAATTACAACCAAAACTGGTTTATTACGAAAATTCTGTAAATTATCTATTTACGTCACTTAGTTGTCATTTAAAACAAATTCATATCGAAAACCAAAACTATAGGTGTTTTATTCACGTTCAGACTTTTAGAGGTATCTGTTACAAAAATATGGCTTTTATTTAAGTATTTTTGTAGTGCCTAACTTCTCCGAGGGTTTCCATTTTTGTCCGAAGAGTTTTAACGCGTAAAGTGAAAGTTTATTATTCAATTTAGACATAGGTATTAGAATAGACTTGTGAATGTCAGAAACTATCACCGATTCTTACCCTACACCACAGCCCCAAGAAGATACTGGGACTCAGGACCGATCCATCAACAATCCTATTTCGTCACCTTTTCAAAGCTTTCACAATGCCATGTCGTCAGCATACAATTCCTACATCGTCACCTTCCTAACTCGTCCACATTACTATTTTGACTATAGTCCCAGATCGTTTACATTCTTATTTTGACCGTATCTATTTTTTTTATTTTAGATAAAATACGGAAAGGTTTTGTTGTACTTTCATTTTGACCTCCACCAATGTCAGCACTATGGACGAGTTAGCGCTTTGGACTACATAGGAATGTGGACAAGATAGGAAACTGACGATATAGGAATTTTGACGAATCAGAACAGTGGGCCATATGACAATATTGACAAGTTAAGAAGGTGACGAAATTGGATTGTGGACGAAGCAGTCTTCAGCCGATAATGACGCAAAAAACCCGGCGGAACTCATTATTTCATTTTTTTTAACTGAAAAAGCAATGCACCAGGCACGTGACTGCGTAAACGCTGCGTGGGGTTCCGGTGTCTGTTTTTTTATCTTGCGTCCAGAATTAGGCATAGAAATGTTCTGTCCATGATTCAACCCGCCTTTGGGTGCACGCGCAAGTTCAACGCACTTATCAGCTGAGTCAACTCCCATTTTACCTTTTGTGCCCACGACACTTGCTAAACAATGTTGCGTCCGATATTTTGACTCGGAAGGTAATCAAGCGTTTCTTTACCTCTTTAAGGCTTTTGGGAATCCGATATTATTGGTTTGACACGTTTTTATAAGTTTTATATGAACGTAATCGAAGTTGAAAACTTATGCGTTTTAGATATTTATTTTTATTGTAAACCTTCTACATTTAACTCTTATGTTAGATTAATTTCAATGTGGTATGTATGTACTTATGTTCAATGTTCTCTTCCTATTCTTATAATGTGACCAATAGATGAGAAAATATGCTCATAACTTAACATTCGTTGAACAAATTGGCATATTTAAAATTATTATATTTTTCTTTCCTTATTGTTTACATAAAATCATAAATACACTATGACGTCATCTTGCACTTCGGGCCTGTTCAGACGTGTCGACCAGCATTCACTCCGATCAGCTGACTAATACTACAAGTTCAATGCCAATGCAAGGCAATTCGTGAAATATTCTGAACTCCCCAGTTCGAGTGACTAATGGTTGGTAACTAGGAACCTTCCTATTACTACCTAACTTAGAAGTTACTACTTAACGTAGAAGCGCCACCATAATAGTCAAATCCCTGAAAGAATGGTGTTCTAGTGGCACTGAACATATAATCACGCCTATTTCCCGGAGGGGTAGGCAGAGACCACGGATTTCCACTTGCTAAGATCCTGACAGCTCTTTCTCCTCCAACTCGCACGAAGCGTTTGGCTTCAACTTTCCCTATGCGAATTGCCAAGGAATGGAATGCCCTGCCCGAGTCTGTGTTTCCGCATGAGTACAATCTGGATCTCTTCAAGGTTGGAGTAAATATTGTCAGATAGAATTTCCTACAAAACTTAGCACTTTATCTACCACTTAAGCTTATTTGAAGATTGTCGCCAAAGATGACTTTATTCGTCAGATAAGTGGCAAGTAGCTTATCCAGGACTCTACTTGGACATTGTGAAATAGGCCCTACCAATAATATCGATAAATTTAGACTATTCTTAGGACTCTTAGGTGAAAAGTAGTCTATAGAGGATAAGTATTTTGCACCACTTAAACCGGACGTAAAATGTAAATTTCACATCAATGCAGACATTAAAAAAATTAAGAATCTTAAAAAATATAAACAAAAACCTGCGTGTAATGATCACTAAGACTATTATAAATTATAGAATCATCGAGCACGAAATAAAAAGCATTGAATTCTAGATGTGGCTAGGTATAGACGAACCATAGACAAGTCAATAAATATCAGAGGCTCTATAAATAATAATCACAGTATAGGTTCATGGACAGTACGATGACTCGCAAGACTGCGCGAAACGCGCATGTGAACACGTGGTAATATTGTAGGCTAGGTTACATCACCAGATTGTTCATTATTTTGCATTAGGTGCCTATTCCTTACTAAAAAGTTCGGTTCATATTTAAACCTATTTGGGAAGTCTTATATAATGTTTCCTCATTTTAAAAATAAGTATATAGGCTACTACTGAACCGGTGTGCTCCATCTTAGGCCCTGTCTTCACTTTCCATCAGGTGTGACTAGAGCCAATCGCCGATCAGTTTTTAATAAAATAAAAAATAGTATTATTAGTAAACACGTTAGGTATGTCTGTGCACATTATTTTACAGCTCCTGATCTGCTCAATACCATTTTTCGTCAGTAACAAAGTGTGTCCTAGACGCCATGTTTCTTCCTGTAGCCTTACCACGACTGTCTTATCAGTGTCAAACTGACATATTCGCTAACGTCTGTGTAACTTGCTTTCAATACATCTCGCTCGCACTAATATGCCTGTACAAGCAAGATGCATAGAAAGTAAGTTACGCACACGCTAGAGAATATGTGTTTTAAGTACATAGGTGTTGAAAACAAATTTGAAAATGCGATTAATTTATCCAAAATTACAAATATTGTTGAGATTTCAACGTTACAACAAAACAAAATGCTGTCCACGTAAGTTGTGACCAAATCCCCTGGCCCGATGACATGAATGATGAATGTTAGACAATAAATACACGTCGCATTAGCCAGCTGATCGGGGTGAAGGCTGGACATGTCCAGACAGGACGGAGATGCAAGATGACATCATAATCCGACGGATTGATGCCCTGCCTTTATTTCTATAGATTAATAGTTGAGCTGTGGCTATGAGAATTATAATAGAATTCTATCTTGAAATATTGGATTTAGTACCTCGTTTTTAGTGCTCTCTATAAAAAAAGGAGCATTTATTTATAGCCTGACCAAGCTAACTCTTCATGGAATTTGCAATGACTAAGTGTGGAAATGACATCATTAATGTCAAATTTCTATGACTATATGACGTGTATAATGTCATGCCCTTACTTTGTTCTATTCGAATAGGTGAAAAGTCAGCTTAGACACATAAGGCGCCGGACTTATAGTTCGTGTCATCCACGATAACGCGCAGATTAGTCAAATCTAACCTTTAATTACGTGACTATACGAATCAAGACACGCGTCTTCGTAAATGACACGTTATAAGTCAAGTAAGAATTCTAAAAACAAAAAACCTCAATACTTATAGATTTGGGTCGACAATGGTACCACCAGGTATGTCTACATTTCTTTGCCACAAAAATAATAGATTATACAACCAGGGCATACAGCTACCCATTTCATCTGAGCCAATTTATAGGTCGAGGAATTCGAGGACAGAAGGGGGTATTTATGCCAGACTTATATGTATACTCTGCTCTTCACTTCGATTGCGAGGAAAATACATACAGAAATATTTTTTATTATTTTTATTTTTTTTAATAAACATAATCAGATTATCACTATTAAAGTTACTCGCCAAACTGCTTATGCGGTTTGTTGCAGTTTATTTAGGGTATTTTACCGTATTTTATCAGATTATTTTACCGTATATATTCAACACTAAAGAAAATTGTACTCGGGCCGGTCGGGGGCGCGCCGGATGCCAGTTGCAGCAGTGGCAGTTTGTATGGCAGATTTTGGACTTTATTGCCAAGTCAATAAGTGTTGTAATAGATGAGTTTACTATACGCTCTAGAGCATAACAAGCAACTTTATGCCGCGTACACGCGATTTAAACCTCAATTTTACGAACACAGGAAGTGAAAAATATAATGCATGAAATTTTCACCGTGCTCTTAGATTTTACCGTGCGTGTTAACGTAATATATCTTATTGCAAAGATATAAGGTTCACAGGCGGTCTATAATTGTTGGTTAGTATTTGTACAGCGTCAACAGTATTGGCCCCATTGAGGCTCTGACGGGCGGTGGCGTCGGTAAAAACGGTAGCTTCAGTTTGGTGTCGAGCCGTAATTCGAGTAAAAAATACCAGTAGCTAATGACACTTGTGCAAGTTTCGTTTTAATAGTTTAGTTTTTGTGACTTTTGTCTGACTGCAAGAGCGATCATTGTATAAAGTTGTTTATTTTAGATAAAAGAGGTATATGTTTGGTTACATACATACAAAAGACGATAAATAGGGAATATACGCAAAACTATGCGTAGGCGCTACTAGCACAAATTGTAAACAAACAGTCTTGATGCATCAATGACATATTTATTCGTAACAAATAAAATGTGAAAACTTGTCAAAAAACTTTTAAAGGCATAGATAGTATATATAAGTTACGGTGTGTGCTAGTGCTGCCAGAACTCAACGAGGGGGGGGGGGGGGGGGGGGGGGGGTTTAGGGTCGACAACGCGCATGTAACTCCTCTGGAGTTGCACGCGTATATAGGCTACGGAGACTGCTTACCATCAGGCGGGCCGTATGCTTGTTTGCCACCGACGTAGTATAAAAAAATACTCATACTGCAATCGTTGCTCCATATTTTGGCACTGGATGAAGCAAGATAAAGTTTTCTACCTGTACGGGCTACCGTACCCCTAGTGTAAATATTTTCGACAGCGAAACGTGACGTACGCGTTTGCGTTAAGTGTCATTTTGTATGAGATTTTTGACTTTCCAAAACGTCCCGCTTGGCGCGCTGTTCAAAAACCCATACAAAATGAGACTTAACGCAAACGCGTACGTCAAGTTTCGCTATCGACTAAAATTACACTAGGGGTACTGAACACGAGGTATGTATCCATGTTATAGGCACATGGCGACACAAGTAACAAATTATCCATTGTCAGCCATTATTTTTTCACTCATCGATCACGGTATCACGTCCGATCTTAGTAGACTACTGCACAGAGACTCCGCGAAGCGTTTACGGTTACTTTTATTAGTTACAGTAACATGTACAAGTCTCGGAAAGTTACGTAAGTCGAATATTTCAAGAAAATGTCACTGGAAATTTCAGAATTCCCAATACGAGAAATATGAGAAGTTTCCGAAAATGTTCACTGGAAATTTACCAATTTCGGAAACTTACATCAGTAGTAACAGTCGTAACTCTTTTACGCGTAAGTTGCTGTCTACGTTACACTTGAGTTAAAGTAGCGTTTCTATGGTATCAAACCGACACAAAGTATCGGGCTTTGTTTCTGTATGGCCGGGACATCGTTCTCGAAACTCCAAAGCGGGACTTATTTATGAGATTATTAGGACTCATGTAATGAATATCTAATAATCTCATAAATAAGTATGGGAGCGCTAGTTTGGTGACTTTTTAGGGTTCCGTAGCCAAATGGCATAAAACGGAACCCTTATAGTTTCGCCATGTCCGTCCGTCTGTCTGTCTGTCTGTCTGTCTGTCTGTCTGTCTGTCTGTCTGTCTGTCCGAGGCTTTGCTCCGTGGTCGTTAGTGCTAGAAAGCTGAAATTTGGCATGGATATATAAATCAATAAAGCCGACAAAGTCGTACAATAAAATCTAAAAATTTAATTTTTTTTAGGGTACTTCCCCTACACGTAAAGTGGGGGTGAATTTTTTTTTTCGCTTCAACCCTAGAGTGTGGGGTATCGTTGGAAAGGTCTTTCAAAACTAATAGGGGTTTTCACGAAACATTTTTTGATAAAGTGAATATATTCGGAGATAATCGCTCCGAAAGAAAAATAAAATGTGTCCCCCCCCCCTCTAACTTTTGAACCATAGGTCCAAAAAATATGAAAAAAATCGTGGAAGTAGAGCTTAAGAAAGACATTAAATGAAAACTATAGCGGACATGATCAGTTTAGCTGTTTTTGAGTTATCGCAAAAAGTTTTCCCTTCATAGTAAAAAGACTTATTTTAATTAGGTACTGATTATGCAAATTTGCCTATTTGTTTAACTCAGGTGAAAGGTACCGTTTCATCCCTTGGTTAACAATTTACTATACTTTAAGCTCCAGGTTAGCTTATTGTGACAGAAGAGTACCTACGGAACCCTACACTGAGCGTGGCCCGACATGCTCTTGGCCGGTTATTGACTTTTACATGCTTCATCTAGTATGTAAGTGATCCGCGGATCTCGGTACGGGCAATGCATTTGATAAATGTTAGACGTACTATTGTACTTACTTGTAATTGACAGTTTTTGTACTGTCAACCTCTTTGACACCTGAGATGAGCATTAATCAGTTGAGGTGTGACTTTTAACCGTCTATATCCGTATTAAATTGTCTTTAAAACTGAACCATGTTGTTAAAAAGATAAGGTCGGTGTTTGACGTAGTGTCTTAGGAGGAATGGGACTTTATAATAGAGTTTACAGTTGTCAGTGATCTAGAACGAGGTGATCAATAGATGTCGACGGAATTAGGATTACTGACATCACCGTCTATCTGAGTTGTATGTATTTTATCCTCTTAAGTGTAAGTCCTGAGTGGACGCTCTAAGCGGAGCGTTAGGCGGGGCGTGCAGCGTGGCGTCGGGCTTTCAAGTGATTTAAGCAGCGTGCACTATGGCCGCTCGTATAAGTTTGCATTTGCACACCCGACTCGAGCGTCCACACGGACCTATACACGGTGCTCGCGAGGAAACAGAAAGATTTTAACAGTATATTCCGGATCGTATTGAGACAAAAATGGCATATCAACCTTTTTTAATTCGCTTAGTTTCAGAGTTAATAATTTAAAAAAAAATCGTTTTTTATTGTGTTTCAGTGCATAACGCCTTTTTAATGGCTATGTCGCTACTATGGGACCTAGTCTAGACTGCCTTATTGACAGATATTAAAGTGGCAAGGAACCCTTTGAATAGGCTAGTTTTTATGAAAAAAAAAAAAAATGTTCCAATTCATATTAATCCATAAATTTCCCAAGTACATGACTGTACTTATTATGTTAAAAAACATACAAAGAGTAAAAAAAAAACACATAAATTTTTTTTTTGGTTGAATAAGTCAAATTTGCATTAGATTTTTTCCTTCTTATGACCTCAGGAATACGTGGTTAATTTTTCGTTTCCTCGCGGGCACCTATTCAGTTCGTTGAAATTTAAATTATTTTCCTTTGGAATAGAGTTGCATTTGTTATATTTCATTCAATTTTCGGACAAAACAATATCAACTCTATTTCTTAATCTATTTTTTTCAAAACTATTTTTGTGCGCTATACCGAGGTTTGTACCCACAATTAACCAACACAAACATTCAATAGATGAAGAAAAAATACCATTGATTAAAAAAAATATTCAAAATTTTCTGTTTGTTTTGTGACGCATTTTTACGTAGACCAGGTACATGTTTTATGGGTCGTCACAAAATTGACTCAAAAATTGTTCATAGAAAACTCAGGACCTTTTCTGAAAACTCCCTACATATTCCTCATAGCACCAGGTACTCTAAACGTTTAATTTAAACCCACACGTCAGTACCTCATCAACAGTACAAAAACGTCAACATTCTACAAGTATTAGGTAAAATAAAAAAACGCAGTTTTACGTGCAAAAAGGTTGGTTTCACGACTCGATGTGTTAAGTAACGAACCACGTTTTTGGTTCAATGCACTCGTCTATAGCAGAGGTAAGCTTACGTTTGCAATGGTTTCACGGTGTAGGTACATATGAAATTAATTATGGCAACGAATATGTACGTAGACGCGCGGGTTAAAACCAGTGGCTGTAGCACGGCCGCATTTTTATCGCTTGTCACCATGCCTGTCACGTTCTAACAAGTATGTAAGTGCGAAAGTGACGGGCATAGTGACAGGTGATAAAAATTTAACCATGCTGTCACCGCAGGTTTAGGTTCTAATTAATCCGGGTGATAGAGTTTCAGAGCGCATATTGAGTATATATAGTTTCAACGGGAGGACTGAAAGTTCTTCGGGGACATTCCACGACAGGACTAACGCGAGTTACCATTTTATTGCGTTTTCCTTTTATTCATGATGTAATTTAAGTTTTAATTTGGAATCCCTATAATATTATATATTATTTATTCAAACTTTATTGCACAAAATGTATACAATAATGTACAAATGGCGGATTTAATGCCGAATGGCATTCTCTACCAGTCAACCATAGGGCCAAACAGATACCTAGAATTGGTGCAGAGAAAGAAATATATGGAATGAATAAAAAAAGAGCAAACCAAACCTACTTATAAACTACATAAATAAATAATAACAATAAACTACCACATATTTATAAAATACATACTATAAATATAATAATTTGACGACCGGTCTGGCCTAGTGGGTACTGACCCTGCCTATGAAGCCGATGGTCCCGGCTCCAAATCCTGGTAAGGGCATTTATTCGTGTGATGAGCATGGATATTTGTTCCTGAGTCATGGGTGTTTTCTATGTATTTAAGTATTTATAAATATTTATATATTATATATATCGTTGTCTAAGTACCCTCAACGCAAGGCTTATTGAACTTACTGTGGGACTTAGTCAATTTGTGTAATAATGTCCTATAATATTTATTTATTTATTATTTTATTTATTTAATAATGATGGATATTATTCGAACTCTTGTTTTAGCAAATGCTTACGTAACATCATTACCATCCCATTATAAATGCAAAGGTAACTCATAAAAAACAGATTCAGTTGGATATGGATGTAGTTTAAAACCCGGGGAAGGACATAGGGTTCACAGTTTTCATCAATCATCATCATTCCACGTAGACGAACTCGCAGGCAGAAGCTAGGCATTAATAAAAAAAAAGCAATGGGCTCGTTACATTTTCGTAGAATGGTCTTTCCCAATTGTCGATGTCTCACGGTAATATTTCGTATTGAAATAGAAATAAGGGTCAGACTCGGACCACAAACGCTCTTTCAGTCCTGACTACATGAAATGTAGGCCTCCTTATCAAGGCACCTGTGTGTTCCAGCCACCTGTTCTAGCAAATACGATTAATAGAGTTACGATATAGGGGGATTGGGAAAATAGCTACCTACTTGTTAATCGTATAATAGTGAACCGCGAGTAAACTAGTGTTGGTAGGAACTCAAGTCTATTGAGTCTAAATTGAAGAACTCGACTCGTTTTTACGAGACTCAGAGTGTCTCAGAGCTTATAAAATCTCTGAGTCTTTTAAGTCCCGAGTCGAGTCTTTTATTGAGTCTTTTTTAAACGCAACTCAAAAGGACTCGAGTCTTCGAATAAAGACTCAGTCAACAATTTTATAGGTTTTACCTAAACAGCAGTAAAGGAAATACAGGCGGGTATTGTATGATTTATGTTATGTACATCCATGAATTTTCCATAAAGGCAATGCATTTCGAAGTTATTTGTAATCAAATTACAAGTTCTCCCAAAAGCACTCAAATCTCTACAAAAGACTCTGGTCTCTAATAAGTTGAAAAAAAAACTCGAGTTTCGTCTGAATTATAAGTCTGAAAAACTGAGTAGAGTCTTAAAGCAGAGGACTTAAAGGACTCGAGTCTTAACCAACACTAGGGTAAACCGTATGCGTATTTGTCCATACGAAAAGAGAAAATGGTTTTCCACTTCTAAATATTTTTCATTCTCCATGATTTTTTGATGTTTAAATTTTTTTTTTCTACTAAGCGGAACCTATAAGCCTAGAATATATTATGCCGAAGCATTCGACATCTAAAACAAAGTGATTTGTTAAGATTTAGTTAGTAGAAACCGTTTTCTCCTCAAATGGAATTTCATAGAAAAGCAAAGCTATTCTTCCCTCTTAACTATGCTTTTTATATTTGAAAATGTTGTCATTTGGGGTATTCAATTCAGGAAAACATTTAATCGTGACACAGTACATACAATTTTCTATGCGATTTATGTTATTATACTCTTATTTGTTACTATGTCGATAAAAAGTCGTAGGTAACATTGTATACAAAAAAACTGTTAGTGCCACGAATCAAAAGTATTTATAGAAAATAAACATTATACTTGAATTTGTATTGAACTAGTCTTTACTTGTTTAAACAACATTTTTAAACAAACACTGATATTTACGTCACATATGCACTTATAATAGGTATAGCCAGTATATCAACTTCATACAGACACTCGCGGAGTAAGCGACTGGACGAAGGCGATAAAAAAAAAGTATCACACGGCGTCGGTACTGCTGCTGAAGTCCACTTCTTCTCTAATACCTCATCAAATCTTTGACCAAATTAGATTTTATTATGAATACTGATCGCCGTCGGTAAGTTTCCAAAATTGCAAAATTTCCACATCAAATAAATTCGAGATCTTCTCATAATTTTCAATGGGAAATGAAACACATCAAAATTTTTCATCTTGTTCATTTCTTGTTAAATTCTCATAAATATTCCGTGAACTTCTGAAACTTTTTGGAACTCTCCGTAACTTGCACATCTGTAATCATGAAATTACTATGTATATTTTGTCGGGTAAAAACTAAAAACAAGCAGACACTGCTAATCTGCCTCCACAGACCTATATTCCATGTCACTCCATGTTAAGGCCAAAGTGATGAAGATAGCACTCGTCACTCGATATACTAGTTAGTCGATAGAAGTGCTTACGTCAAGTCACTATACTAGGAATAAAAATACTGTGATTAGGTTAGGTATATATTGGGTAACGCTTCATATGAATCTTACTCACGCTGGCACGTTATCCTGGTAAATTCCGCACACACTTAATATTGTACCTATCTAAAGTAAATAATACCTAAGGTACTGCTTCCTCGTGTCATGACGTAAACGTAGTGAAAGAGTAACTTTTACTAGGACAAGTATTAACATTAATCTGTGGTAGTATCATGGATATGTTGTTGATGATGAATATATGTTGGTATGATACATTTAATGGTGAATAGACGGTGAAACAAATGTATTTATAAATACTAGCTTAAAGTCTGTATATATAGCGCCCAGGTTACTAAGTTTTGACCGGCAAATGTCGGAATCAGTCTCTTTAAGCGCCTTAAACACGGTGTTTGACGGTCTGTAACGAATATCAGATATACTTAAATACTTTACCGAGTAAAAATACATAATTTTACATACTTCCAAATTAGTGCACTAATAAAAAATCAAACGAACTAAATCTTTGATTCAAGGAGTTTTCTAATTGACACACAAATGAAGTCATTGGCACACTGACGGTTGGTGTTTATAGACTAAATTAGGTTCAAACCCCACACCTACTTCTAAATTTCCGACTGCTCCCCGTTTCCTATTAATAAATGTTCTGTTGCGGATTTCAAATTCAAACCACGTGGGTGAATTCGTTGTGTGATTCACTTGAGAGTGACAATAGACGTTTCTTCCGATCGTAACTGACTTCCAAATTTGGGATACTTTGCGTGACCCGATATAAATGTTGTAGTTGAAAGTCGTTAGAACATAAAACTGTACATTGGACATACGCAAAAATTCAGTAATAATATTTTTTAGGTGAGAGTATATGATGTATGTAAAGTAACTGAACCCAAAATGACACAAATCTGTAACCTATGTAGATTTGTATCAAAATTGGACCCACACGTTGAAAATGACTGATGTTAATATCAAGAGGAGGAGTACAGGAGGGTTGATTATTGTTGTGTCTGTAGCGCCACAAACCAGAAGATAAACTAATTTGCCCTGCAGGATTCAAGTACTAATACTTTTTTCGTGAACAGGGTTATATAGCTTCCAACAGTAATAGGTATCTAATAAAGTTGACGTCGACGCTGAACGCGACGAGCTGAAAACACGCCAGCCTGCGACCATTCACTACCACTATCTAGCTGGTGTCCTCACGTGACCTCAATGTGCACGGGGGTTCACCTCGAAGATCGGCTACGTCAGCCATCTTCGGGCGCATGAGCGCCGAGCTAACTAGGAGTCGAAATGGTTGCCATGGTCGAAATCGGCTGGAAGGATCATCGTCAATAGGTATCTAGATTCGGTTGATAATTATAATTTATTTATTTAACCAGAAAAAAGTAACAATGTTTAACAACTACAGCGCATTATATTCAAAGGTTAGCTTAGTTTGACGAACTTAGCCGTACGCCCCATGTCACGACGTGCATGCATTCTGATTTGGCATAGCAAGCCAGTTCGTTTAGAAATTCAAATTTGCTCACCGCGTTTGCGGTCTAAACTACCTGTTTACAAAGCAAATGCACGAGAACATACTCTTACAGACCAAGTATAGATCGTGTCATTCATGACGACGTGTGACATGACTCGTATTGTCATGTTATTAAAGGTTAGATTTGACAAATCTGCGCGTCATCGTGGATGACACGAACTATAACTAAACCTCTCGCGTTGAATGATGATCATGAGTAGCTGTCACGTAAATGTTTGATGTAATTTTATTTATTTATGAATGTTATAAACGTACGGTAAAAATACATTTAATCAAAAATATTTTGAAAGGGAATTGAATTTTGCGGTAGGTATAGTTGGTACAGTCAGCGTCAAATACTTCGTAGCAGTCAAAGTGGCCAAATAGTTCGGTACACCATACTAAATATATTGTGTACCGAACTATTTGGCTACTTTGACTGCTACGAAGTATTTGACGCTGACTGTACATAGGGAAAGATCGAGCGGCACATGAAAATCTCACTTTAGTCTTGAATTATACTTTTTATTTTTCTTTTGCGTAAATACATACATATCGCCTGAGTAAATGTTTGCCCGGATTTGCAGCGTAAAATAAGTGCAATTAAAACAAGTTGATACTGATAGCTTCAAGTTATCAGTTTTGTAGGTCAGGACTCGTGCAGCGCGAATTTGTGGACTTCTTATTATGCTTATTTAAGTAATATATTGACTTAAGCCCCATTTAGACGGTTCAGAACTTGCGTGCAATATTCGATACATAATCGTATATTTAATTGTTTGACATAATGTTTAAAACAGAATACAGCTATAAATATAGATTAAGGGTAGTCAGCCACACACCCACAGTGATCAGGTCATCAGGATCATATTGCCATAGCGCGTTATGGGGCAATCCTCGATAATATGGTTTGTTTGTGCAGCCTCGCCACAATTGCAAGCCCACCGGCTTCGGCCACTCCACCCATCCATAGCGGAGTTTGTAATGAGCACAACGGCCATGGCCAGTGCGAAGTCTGTTCAGGTTACACCAGTGTCGTCTTGAGAAGTCAGACCCTTTAACTATGGTACCTGAAATGATTCCGGAGCCCAACTTTCCTGCTATTAGTGAGTTCCACTTCAGGTTGAAGCAATTGTCGAGAACACCTTTAGATATACTGTTTTTCATCATACAACCTGGACCTGTAGAGGAGAACAAGTGGGCATACTAAAGAAATTCGTCCGAGTTAGTTAAAACGGAGACCTTCGTTTCGTTAACGCTTCAGTAATTTATATTATGACATTTGGTCATTAATGCAGACTTTCCCACTTATATAAATAACACAAGGGGCTAACGATGTAGTATGACCCATCTATGTATCTATTAATAAATGACTTTTATCCCGATAACATAATCACTAAAGAACCCATTATGACACAGTTAAGTAACCGAAAGTTCTTGCAGCATTCCTTTTTTAATCAGTCCAAACAAAGCCATTATGCAGCCGAACCTTTGACTCACGAATGTTTTGAAAAGCATTATTATTGAAACGGTGGCCAGGTCACCTGATAACGTGAATGCAACGATAACTGCACAAGCGCCATTGTTTGATAACCGGACCAGTTGCGCCAGCGCATGTTTTCAATCGCCAATCTAACGTGAGCTCTAAAAGGATATCTTAAGATAGATAGATAGAATATTCTTTATTGGCATATCTTAGTTAAAGATACAGCTTTAAGAAAACAATTGATTAAAGATAGAGGTAGACAACAGGCGGTCTTTACTTAGGTGTATTCCCATTTGCCCGCCCCATCGCCACCATGCATGAGGCCGGGAGATGGGAATACATCTTTACATTGACTGTCGCCGCTCCGGGATTCGAACGGGACATCGCTAATCATTATATACCTGAATAGTGCTGTCTCTAGTGGCGTGCATACGCATCAGTGCAATAGGCTGCCTTTCCGTGGATTTAGGCGGAGATGAGCATTGATTGGCTGTAATCCACATATCTTCTCCGCTTTGCTGAATTATAACCACTGCTATTGGTTCATTCCCGCACGTCTCTCATCTTCGCCTCAGTGGAAAGGCAACAGAGTAACCGTTACGAGCTCTTGGTTTGGCAAGTGGCTGGAATTATACTCTTGTTTCGAAAGAGGAACGTAGCAGCTCCATTAGCGACCTTTCTTGTTAATGCCCTATAGAGTGTTTCCTTTTTTAACTAGGGGTGAATATATCCCTTCACTTGGCTTCGCGTGTCAATTGATTTCAGATTGATTGTCTTCATCACAAAGAATTCGGCTGTCTGCCACTCTAATAAAGGGACAAAACTGTATGACACCTAATGACCTCCAACTTTCCCTGTACTTTCATCAGAAACTTGGCCTTTTCAGCCAAAACATTTTTCGGAAAACTGTAAACACCAAAAATTTTGAAACACCATGTAGAAACACGTCCAAACTTACAAGATGGAGGCGTCATACGCCATTTCAGAACTTACTTTAGAAAGTTATTGGCTAACTCGTCGATAAGCGAGGTGAAGGAACCCTGTATCTATTGCTTGTCTGTGTAGTTGCAACATGCGTTTGTGATGCGCTCTGTGTGCAGTGTACCATCGCCCACACTGTTAACTGTCCATTGGTGGACCTTATGCCTTCTGTAATAAGGTCCACCGATGAACAATTAAGAGTGTGACTGTTGTACTGTTAGTTCGCCTAGTGCCGACCGAAATAGCTGTGGCGAGTACTGTCACGGTTATAAACGTGTCGACGTCAAAGATAATTATGCTTCTAGGAAGGAACGGGACTTTAGGTCTAAACCTAGATTTTGGTCCTTCGAGACGGATTTATACGAGTAAATCAAAATGGCTGACTGTGACGTTACTTGGATGCATCATGTAGCGAATAAGTTGCTCTTTTTATTAACAAATACTGTTAACCTACTTAATATATTAAACTAATACATACACCGATATTGTCTGAATAACAAATTTTATTATACCTGACGCGCGGCGAATAATGGTATCTATGACAGTTCCTCCAAGTCGCTTTTAGATGGAATGGACATCATTGAAGAAATTGGTTTTTACAATATTTTCATTACTTTATTGTTGCATTTCTAAATTTAAAAACAATGTGTTGAAGTACCAAACAAAGTCTACAAACATTTGAAATTGACACTACTCTGTAAGGCGTTGAACCAAGAGTTACTATAATGTGTCGGGGGTCATGTTGTCCCAGGGGATCTATGGGTGCTTACAGCTGGTATAGCTTCTCTAGGTTCTAGTTTAAACCTAATCACAGAAAGTATCTTTTAACAAAGTAGTCGCAAAGAATACAAGTCAGTGCATGTAGATAAAAAAAACGAACCACTGTCTTATACTGTTAGTCGGCACTGCAAGTGTTCATTTAATGGTAAGAATTCTGCTGCGGTCATACAAATTAAAATCACATCTCATACGACCAAAACAATTACGCATAATTATGTACCGTATTTACCAAAGCTTTCAGTCTCTTTTCCTTTGAACTATTTACATCAGCGCGTTTTCATTAAAACGATATGCAGTTTAAATTATAATTTAACCCATCGCAAACATTCGTTTAGTGTTTCGGTTGTACAAACAGCCACACTGTTAACTTTCCATCGGTAGACCTCATGCCTGTTGTAATAAGGTCCCCCGATGGACAGTAAAGTTATGTTGAAATTGCTTTAATTATGCCAAGTGGAAAATTCTTCTTGAGACAATAACCTTTATTCAAGTTTTGCGATTACTTTTCGGAACAATTGCCAACTTTAAAAACTTCCATGTGTGTGGTGGTCAAAAAGCGTGGGTCAAGTACCTCGGTGCAGAGCACAAAATCGTTCTCGAGTAAATGCAAACTGATGTCAAAAACAGCTCCATATGTAAGAAGTCTTAACCACTCCGTTCAAAGCCTTCAAATACTTAGGGTGCCGTTCAATTTTAATACAAACTTTTAGCATAATTTCATTTAACTACTATTGAAACTCATAATAAACATTATGTATAAAAACAAAACATATAAAGTTGTTAGTCATACTAATTTAATGACAGAATGCTCTATAATCATAAAAACATTCTTCATAACAATCCTTAGGAATAATTTTACTTGTTATAACGTATAATAATTAAAATATAGTACTAAATTTTAACGAATGGTGACATAGTGTTCTATGATATACTTGGTGCCAATCAAAATATTAAATTATACAACAATCTACCTATTCAACTTTAAAGCTGGTCGCCGTTAGGTACGACGACGAGCGAAGCGAGGAGGAGTGTTAGGTAGAACTGCGACCATATGGGCAGAACCATATGTCTCGGAAATTGTATTTTTGCTTGTTCATTTTCACTAGGCGTTTATATGAAGTTTATCTGAATCCCTTAGGAACCACAGAGGTTCCAACTCACACTGGCCGCTGCTTTGCGGTAAAATGATATATGTCGACAGACGTAAAGTACGGATGTAGGTAAGTTTGACGCTTAGAAAAATCGATTATGTTCCATGCAAATATAATGTTTAAGTTTTTTTATTAATTAGTAATTCAGTGTTGTTAAGCTATCAGCAAACTCAATCAAATAAAGTTTATGAACGATTTGCCGTGATTTGATTATGAAACTACACCTTCAACATTATGCTGTTGGTTTTCATGAATAAAAAACGTTCCGAGTATAAAATAGTATACAGAGTGAACATTATACTGGTTGCCTGTTATGCAAATACATTACTATGCTACTAAACTATAATTACTTTCGAAATTATGCAATTCGTTTTTATTGTATTTGTTTTTATACCAAATCATAATTTCTGCATATCAAAATTATGCAATTCAAATTATGAAAAATGAAATTTCGCAAATTGTTATTATTAAAAACATTACACACCCAAATACTTAATATCAGTTACTCGTAGCAGCAGAATTAGCTAATCGTTGAGATGTTCACAATTACCTAACACGCAGTCTTATTCTCTTAACGAATGAAGTAGTAAACGAGACTTAAAGAATGTATGTTGTAGTTTCTAAAACTTCCCGCTTGGCGCGTTATTTCTAAATCGCATACAAAATGAGACTTAACGCAAACGCGTACGTCACGTTTCGCTATCGAGTAAATTTATACCAGGGGCTCTGTTCACTTAGATCGTTAACGGCTAGTCCAAAATCAACGATCGGTATGATCGTGCCTTTTACCTATCAAACATCGATTATGTTAGACCATCTGTACTAACAGCAACACTTATCAGACCTATGGTGAACCTTATGCGTTTACAATAAGGTATACGATATGTCATTTAACAATGTGAACGACTGTACTATTATCTATTGTAACATACTACTTTTTTCTTCAAAACCACTATGAGTCTCAAGTGCATGACACACTTTCGAGAATATGTGCGTTGATAGTGCACCGTCACCTTTATTTTTAACTTATCTTATCAGCGTGTCAGTGCGCTGAACGTTTATTTTTTTTGTAGGTATTAAAATATAAGGTGTCGTAAAATAAACAAAAGTAATACAAAATATCCTTTTCGATAAGGCTATAATGACTATCAATAGGTAAGTATCTAGTTTTTTGCGCCAGTTGGCAGCGCCCAGATCGTCTTTAATTCCTCTTTTTTTTTTTGCATTAGATTAAGACTGAATCGTGACGTGACGTATCTTTTTTTTGAAAAACACTTTAAAAAATAAGCGTCAGTAAATATGTAATAAATATAACATATATTATTTTTGACGACCAGTTTGGCCTAGTGGGTGGACCCTGCCTACGAAGCCGATGGTCCCGGATTCAAATCCTGGTAAGGGCATTTATTCGTGTGATGAGCATGGATATTTGTTCCTGAGTCATGGGTGTTTTCTATGTATTTAAGTATTTATAAATATTTATATATTATATATATCATTGTCTAAGTACCCTCAACACAAGCCTTATTGAGCTTACTGTGGGACTTAGTCAATTTGTGTAATAATGTCCTATAATATTTATTTATTTAATATTTATTTGTTATTTATTTATTTATTATGTTCATTTATGTACATTCTTTTGATTTCATAAGTAATAGTTACTATATTTAAATAAAAAGACGCGTAAAGATTGCGAAGTCTATTTCTAATGAAAAAAAAAATGAGGTATAGTATACTGAAAGAAAAAAAAGTCATAAATAATTTTTATAAATCCAATTTTATCTATCTTGGAGATTCACTTGTGGGAAATGCTTGATATGAGAATAAATATGCATTGTTCAATTTTGACGCTGAAATTGTTAGGGTGTATAATATAGCAAAATTTTATGATAGTGTTTTGTGTAAACTACTTACGGAGTATTTTCGCTGGTTGGAGTTCCGTGGTAGCCTAAATATTAAAAAACAGACTACCCAAAGAATGCTTTGACCCCGACAAAAATAATTTATTCCAATTCGATATCGAAAACTCTTGCTTGCACGGCAACGTTACAGTTCGATCGAATATCCTGTCGATGCTCCGGAAGAGCGTGACAATCGGAAGCGGCAACCAATTCTAATTCCTATCCCGACATAAGTTAACATACAATTTGCAAGTTCGTTCACTCTTCCCCGCTCCATACAAGGTGTGGACGATGGTTCTGTATTTGGCGTCCTACGTGACAAAAGACGCTCAATTAAAAAAACTCCTATTCATGCCGCGCGCGCATTTGTCTCTAACAAACCAGCATATCTATGACCACGAGATCCTTAAGAACTACGTAATCGAACATTGCGTTTACACTGGTTATTGGAACATAGGTGATGGGAATTAAATGGTCAGAACATTACCAAATTTGTTCGAATATGGACTCGGGCGATTCTAAGCTGAATAGTTACAGAGCAAAGGACTATTTTGGCAAATCGGAAGGAGTGTAACCGTCTTTTGAGGCCTCCACCTACGTATCTACCCACATCCAATTCAGCGTCAGTGAATGGTCACAAATTGGTCTAAATATCTGGTCTGTAGATGCGGGAGATGAATAGAGTTCGCTTCGAATATACCTATCAAAGTTGAAGTTGATATAATAAATAAATATTATAGGACATTATTACACAAATTGACTAAGTCCCACAGTAAGCTCAATAAGGCTTGTGTTGAGGGTGCTTAGACAACGATATATATAATATATAAATATTTATAAATACTTAAAAACATAGAAAACGCCCATGACTCAGGAACAAATATCCATGCTCATCACAGGAATAAATGCCCTTACCAGGATTTGAACCCGGGACCATCAGCTTCGTAGGCTTCACTACCCACTAGGCCAAACCGGTCGTCGTGATATGACGGAAGATTGCGTTTACGTTGAAGTAGGTTAAGAGGAAACTACGAGTGACCGTCTCTAAATTTGTACATTCCTTTTTTAACGAACCCCATACTATGCCTTGGGAAAACGACGGCACTGAGATACCTACATGTACATTGCATAGCAGGAGCGTCCGTCAACGGAAATTCCTCTGAAGCCTGGGTACTTGGTACATGACGATTTAGGTTCCAGGGTGTTAATATTTAGGATGAACGTCCGGCCCACAGTAAATAAAATAAGCCATAAGCATCAGTCAATGACACGCGGCTACTGATATCAATGTCACACTTACCTATAACATCCGAATTCGAACTAAATCAAACATCAGCTCTATCGTTCGATTTTGAACTTAAAAGTCACCCCCACAAAGTCAAATTTAACATCTCCACCAGTCTGTTTTAGGTCTCAAACATTACTGGGAAGTTTATTCCCGTGCCCCCCCGGACAGACACCGCTGCTGATTGATGCCCGCCCGCTAGATCCAGCAAGGTGATTAGCCGGGGTGTAATGACCGTTCATGTCACATGGGACTGCAGAAACATTCTTAGAATGCAACCTGCCTTGAGATTTTCTCACGTCTTGAGTTATTTTTGCAACGAGTATTTCCGCAGTACGCATCTTAAAAGTTTTGGGTTATTTTGCATCGTGCAATTAACACTTCCCTCCATAACGTAACAATTTGTACCTACACCTCAGTTCAAAAGGTGTAAAACGCAATTTTAATACTACGGGCCCTGGGCAGACTTATCGTTGGACCTCAATGGGTGGAAGGAGCTTTAACGAGCATATTATAAACTTGCAATATTCGCATACAGGTATGAAAATAACTAATCCTCGCTGGTATCCAGCTGATCTGGAATTGGCATACTTTTATTAGGTTCGGTGGTTTACTCTCGAGTTAATCTGGTGTTGGTATTGGATGTTATATAGGAAATCTCATCGAACATGGGTTCAGTCAAAAGATCTAATTTGTGACCCATTTCGCACATTGTCACTGTGACAATAGTATGAGGTCTCTAGCGAGACTGGTGTGTGGTGTCACAAGGTACGAAATGGGTCACAAATTAAATATTTTGACTCGCCCCAAGCTCTACCATTCTTTAACCAGTTTTGAACCTTGTTGCAATTAGATAAGGCCCAAGGACTGGTCAGGTAAGTGTGTTGCTGTTAGTACCTTACACAGTAGATTAAGGAAGAATGTTGAGTGCTACCGTTCGCAAACTGTCATGCAGTTTGGCGAAAAATATGTATAATGAATATTGCTGTGTATTATTGAGTAAATAAATTAAAAGTCTCAATATGTAGAAAAATTAAACTGTAATAAATGCTCTTGAATGTGTATTGTAAAGATATATCTCTGTTTTGAAAAGTATTCCAGGGTGGCAGGTACTCTTGGCGCGTTGCTTCGAATGCTAGTTATTGAACTATACATAAAGAAGCTTAATGATAAAAAAAAATCGAACACTATAAATTTAAACTTTCGCGTTTGGTACACACATTTCATGTCCTTTTTTATTTATTCAGATAATTACAGCACAATACTAAACTTAATTAGAAAAGTATCGTTAAACCAGTAAGGTTTGCTTCGATACTACAAAATTAAATACCGTTATTTTACCTTATTATAAATCCGATGTTTCAGCCGGGTTGCACTAGCTAAAATAAAATAAAAAAAGTTAAATTTAATATATTAAAAAATCTAATATCCCGTTGACAAATTACAATTTAACAGCTGGCGATTTATTCGATGACAGCATTTATTCAAATTGACACCAGTGTCCTTGAGTTTTTTTTTAATAAATGCGGAGCAATGACACCGACCTCAGACTGCCGCTAAATTTTTATTGCGTAATAAGTATAACGATTAATTTGCCTTAGGAATCTTTCAAAATGTTGTCAAATTACCAATGCACGTTTTTTAGGGTCCCATCCGTAAGTGGTTTTGTCTTTTTCGTGTTCATGTTAATTAAAAAATTGTATATTACGATACAAGTGCGAAAAATAGGAAATTAGTGACGTAACGAGTGGCGATAAATTAAAACCCGACCGAAGGGAGTGTTTTAAATCGACGCGAGTTGGGAATTACCTATTCGCACATGTATCGTACAACGTTTTACAGTACATATGACCGTTTAAATTTTCGACATAGTTACATAATGTGCCAATTTACGCACTAGTGCGGAAAAGTAGCTCTAGCATTTGTATTAGCCTTTTAGACTTAATCCATTATAGCATGCGTAGAATAAAATCTACAAGCAGTTTTGATGAAAAACCCGAACCGTTTGCTAAATTATTTTAAGTTTTTTAAGGTTCGTGATAAAAAAGGTAAAAAAAAAACATGTAAGAGGAACTTTCAGGGCGCAAATCCGACTCGCACTTGGCCGTTTTTTTATATTATCAGCATATGTCAGCGTCGGCGCGTGCGCCGCTCCGAAATAGGATATTTGCACGATGAAATTATTTATGGAGATTAGCAGCTAGAGTTCTTTTTTTAAACGGTTTTTCGATGAGTGAGACTGTTTTATACAGCGCCGTGACTCAGCCCCGTCCAAGTTAACCGTTCGTGAACCTTGTTGCAACGAGATAAGATCTAGCAATGATCAGTACCTTAGTGGTGCTATTAGCAATCATTGTCGGGTGGACCAGTGGAACTTGATCCAGATATATGTAGATACTGTGCGTAATGGTAGAGCAAAGTTAATACTGGTCCTCGCAAACGATCGACTCGGCTACTGATTAGAACGTATAACTTTGTTAGTGTTAGGGGGCGTGCATTTAAAAACAATATCTAATAGACTTATAATTAAGCTATTAAACAATTTAATAATAATCTGCGAAAGCTTCAATCGCATAATGTTTACTATTAATATGCGGTGCTTTATGACTTTTTTATGATATCGGCAAATGGTGTCATTATCAGTATTACCACCACCATTTCAAATCTCAGTTGGCAGTGTTACCCGGGGTTTTATTACATTTTTATGTATTACTAAAATATTATATTCTTACAAACCCATTAAATCCCAGGAGTATTGAAGGCAGCATTAGCTTAGCTAGCGAAATGGTATACAGTGATACATAACATACATACTTAAAGACCGATGCGACTTAGAGCTATATGCACTGTCGACTGGTCGACGGTGACTTTCTATAGTTTATGTAGGCGTATACGGACATAGTCGCCGTTGGCTCGGTAGACTCAGAGTCACGACGCACAAACGACAGCCGGTCGCCGGTGACTACTAGGAACACGGGTTCAAATGGACGCGTTCACACTGCGAGACGCCGCAGTCGAGTTTTATTTGTATCTGTCTTTCTCTCAAAAATAATTGTGAAGAACACAACATATTTTAGTGATGTTTGCGTTCGACTTGGTCTCCTGGCCCTAGTCGCCTGTTTCGGTCGCCGAGAGACCAAGTCGCTGGCGACTAGTCGACAGTGCGTAACGGCTCTTACAAACCTTCATAAAAAGAGCGTATCTTAAAGTCAACACCGCACTTGCTGCTCCTCTTGTGTTTCAGGTGTCCTTGGGCGAAGGCAATTGCTTACCATCAGGCGTTAAGTCTGCTTGTTTGCCTCCTATGCCATAAAAAAGAGAGCCTGCAACGTGCATTTAGTCCCATCTATAGTTGCAAGCACCAATGGTTTTTTGCTTACTCGACGCTCGATTCTCCATACAAACGTAGTTACGCTCTCATCTTAAAACGACTAGCCAGATTGCTCTGAAACTTTGTATTTACAATATAATGAAGTATATCTAGTCCTGTAATTCGTTTATGTTTATGTAGCTTAAGATACCATAGTTAAAAAAACAGCGGATTTCAGTTTTTCATACATAACTTGTTTTTACTCTATTTCCTTTTTTTTATAAATTGGAGCTATATAAACCAATTACTCGTGTCTTTGTATATGCAAGTTTCAAAATGAGAACGAAAATTAGAAATGGTCCTTTATATTGCTACGGTGTCCATTGTATAAATAATATTAGGTACTTATAATACAATTATAATAAAATTCAGATATTGTCCTCAAACAAACCCTGGTGTTATTGAAAATTACTCATCCGTTCGAGTTTGCAATGTTTTTGTGGTTTAGTCAGACGAGTCATCTTGATGTTGTACCTATTTAGGTATGTTTGTATATGGGAATAACTGAAAATAACTCAATATGCAGTATAAGTTGATGCTATTGCCTAAGAAAGAGAGTAGATAGTTGAATCACTTGAAATGAGGTCATTTTGATAACGACATACGGTCACATAAACCACATACGATCATGGTATATAAATACTTTTCCCTATAAACCTTCCATTGAGAAATTTCATATATAGCTGTCAACATACCTTACCTTCACCTGTTTTACATAATAATAGAAGATAACAGTGTTGACGATATGAATTACCAATCGATATAAATCAGGTGCTTTTCCGGAAAGGAAAATAGTAAGGAAATCTGCATACCATCTGCGAAATAATAGTTGAGTGAGAGTGGAGTCGTCACACTGCTTTCTTTATCTGATCCAGTCATTTTTATATGATGTTTATGCTTATAACATTTAGCTCGGGTTGGGTTAGGTTAAAAATAACATTTAAAAATGTTTCTGGTTGACTAATTTCGTTTGAAAATATATCACCATGAGATAACGACATGCGACAAAGAAAACTCCCAAATGTTTTACAAACTTATCTCCCTCCTTAATTGGTCATGAATTTCCTTTAACATTATTTTTTATCATTACTTGCTTTGCATTTAAGTCTTAGTCCGAAACTAGATTAGATATACCATATATATAAGTAAACCTTTCTTTTCCAGCGAAAGGCAAAGGTGCAGAGAACCAGCCACCAAAATCGCAGAGAGACGCCAACAGCGACAGCCCAGGTGGCGGTCGTGATTACCAAGTGTATGGCTGTCTCCTGCGAAACGAGCTGCTGGGCACACAGATCGAAGAGTTGAGAGGCCCGCCGGCGAACAGGACAGAGGGGAACAGGACGGCTCTCCGGCCCGTGAAGGACCTTAAGGGATACATGCCGCCGGTCTACAGCTTCAGCTCGCCTGTGAAGAAAGAGGTGAGTCTACTACACTATTAGCAGACAGGAGACTTGCAGGAAGTAATCATTATGGCTAAACAACGCTTTGCGAAGGAGACTTGATTGTATATTCGATTATAGCACCCTTTTTGGGCTTCTGTGTAAAGAATAGGCATATTTATATTACATTCGTATACAAGATTTTTTTGACATTTATCTGCAGCATCTGTTTATTTGAAAATCCTTACGTTCTTTAGTCTCGATACAAATTTATCCATACTATCAACATAGGCTGGTCGCCTTAAACGTTAGCTTGCATTTTAAACATTGCTTAGGTACTGAAAATCCATTTGAGGCGGCATCTTTTCTTATATCTTTCTTAATTATGCGTAATGTGTATACATTTTTATTTATAATTACATTGGCAGCGGCACTTATATGTCCTTTGATATGTTATCCGCTATCTAGATTAGGATTGCCTTTTTGCGTACCTAATTTAAATTCAAACAAAACAGCTGATAATTAAATATTACCCTCAAAGCTACTACAATTTAGCGGCACGGTGCACCAGATCAACGAAAAGTGAATTAGGAACTTTTTTTTATTCTGGACGCCGACATTGAATGCTAAAATTCCCGAATGGTAATAAAATTTAACGCTCCACACTGGTATACTAATCGCACGTGTATCTGTATATTGTACCAATCGTATCCTCTTCTTGACGAGGCTCTGTCGTTTAGTTCCTTGACGGACATTTGAGAGAAGTAGTATATAGACAGAACTTGAAGAAGATCCTCCAGCATTCTCTTGGACGTTAAGGCGTTCTTTAAAAAGGACGCCCGTGTGACCAATGGCCGATTAATCTAAAAAAAGAAATTGCTTATGCTAAAGGTCCTGTGCAAAGCAAACGCCGTGCTTTCGAGTAATTAATTTGGCGTTTAATAGTTTCTCTACAATATGTGTAGTGCGTGATTATATTATTTTTATTTATTCAGATAATTACAACAACAATATTGAATGATATTCGTTGACATTAAAACAGTTTACTACATTATTGACTATAAGCAAAAAATTAGTGCGTAGAGGCAAAATTTAAGAAATTTCATTGCGATTTCATTCTATTAGCGTTTTTCGTGTTGCCTTTCTAAGGCATCATAGGTCCCGCTTGAAACAGTAGAAAAAATGGTATGTACGTATTACGCATGTACTACATATTCTCAACTACACAATCAAAACGGTTTTTTTTTTCAACCCGTATATATTTGTGTAACACTTACACACTGCCAAATTCTTTTATTCCAATTCAAAAGCCTTTATTTGTGATGCCATAAAAGTTATTGCCGATATGCGTCTGCATTCTCCCCTGTGTCTAATTGCACCATTTTTATACAGCCATAAAACGAAATTTGAGAATAAAGGTGTAATTAGCAATTCGCACGTTTTTTGTGCAAAAACGTAAGGTTTTAGCAGAGATCCTTAGTCGAACGGCAAAACGGAGATTTTAGTTTACATGTCCGTTGGGCAAGCTGGATTTATACTGCAAGTTGTTTTAAAGTTCAGTTAACAAGTACCTAAGGTGCTCATGTTAGGAAATAGGCAAGACAGTGGTAGTAAAAAAAAACAGCCTGTTTCTATTTTAGTACTCGTTCGAAACTCAGGATACTTTGTGACATTTGTAAATAAGTAACAAACACATTATTTTACGAAACAAGGATATGGACAGAATATAGAATTGAAAGTACAGTGGCAAACTTATCTTCATAGACTCTTCCCCTTCTTCTTCTTCTTTTACCGGTTCCCTCATGGGAACCGGAAGGGAAACAAGGAAAAGTATTCCACATATCTCTATCAGGGAGGATAAGGCGGTAGGGATAGGTGGAACAGGCGGAAACTTCTAGCTAACCTCAAAAAGTAGTTAAAATGTAAGTCATTTGTGGATACGTTTAATACAGTTAATATTTACATATATGGTAAGTATTTGTCAGATTAGATTTTTACTATGGGGCCATAAATTAAAATATAAATTATGAGGTTATTCCAAGATTATGACAAACAATTTAAACGTAATTCTGTTATTATTAAAAGTAAAGAGAATACCGGAATTCTACGGAACGCATCGCTCGGTTCCACACACATACTTGGTAATTTTTTGTGCATTCAGATTTATATGCAGATTATTCACTCGCATATAAATCTTGTTTAGACCAACGTCCTCATGATGTCGCCTTATTGTTTCTGTTGAAACGGCTTAAAGGCCTTACCTATACAACTACGTTTGTTACCTTCCTCAAATGAATACATGTCTTTATTAGCGGTGGTGACTTTTACAGAAAACCGTCTTTTGTTAGTTTTGATGAGATGTTAATGCTGGCCTAATGCAATTTTAATTTACTGCCCTATAAACATACACGTCCCGACGAAAAGGAAATCCTAACGAATGCGTTGGAAATTAGGTCTTAACATAAGATAGTATAGTTTAAAATTGTTCTTATTTTAAATGCATAAAATAATGCTGGGTTTATTTGATTGTAAATGAGTATAATGAAAGTTTAGATACTGGTGACGCTTTAATTAATGTATCCTGTGGAACTCGCTGATCCCATAGTTTACTGAACTATATAGGGATCGTGCGTGAGAGCAGCACACGAGCAGGAACTAATGACATGTTAAAGTTTGCGATTTAGACCAGAAGATGGCAGATCCTCCTCTAGACGTTGGGCCACCACAATGGCCCACTAAGATGGGCCAGCGTGTAGAGAAGGTAGTGGTGTCGCATGGCGTATGGCGCGGCGGGATGGCGACGGGATGACCATAGTGTCGATTTTTCGTCCGCACATCAAAGGTAGTGGGCCAGCGATGGTGCGTACGTACACGTGTAGTGCGTGCTCTCAAACATCGAATTATCTTGGTGGTCCAGCGCTGGGCCATCGTGTAGAGGAGCCATAACCATCGCATGGCCATCTCGATTGACCAACGCTGGGCCTTCGTCTTGAGGAGCCACAATACGCAAGGTAGTATACGTGAATAAGTGAAAATGGATTACATCTGCCCTGCTTTAGCGTGAAGTGTCAATGTAAAGTATAAATCAATATAGGCCAGAAGGTTAAACCTCTAACACGTTAGACTGTTTTATGAAGTATGTTTTTTCTTTCTCGAATTTTTACAGCACATTGTTGAGAGCTGCCTAATCGACATTACCAAGGCGGTAGCCGGATATCATTCCAATCCCTTATCAAGGAATCACGAATAAATTCGTAAAAAAAGCGCACTTTACATACGTACAATGGCTTCGGTCCTCCAGGTCACTATATTCTGGTTTGCCCAAGAACTCGCTATGACCGCCCGAAATAAATGCAAGTACAATTCTCTTCAGCTACCTGCCCAAAATCAATTCTCGCATCACAAAGAGGCGTTAGTATGCATATCGGTAACACTTATACGACTTTTATACTTTCACATGAGAATATTTACCCGGGCCCGACCTCTTCGATACGACCAAATTGAATCTTGCAATAACGTCGACGCAAAGTCGCGTAAAGTAGCATATCTAATGCCCGCATTCACTGTCCCTTTGAAAAAAGAGGAAATTAACTAAAATGCTAACACGAGCAAGCTGGGTCAAATGTTGAGGCACAAATAAGAAAACGAATATGAATAAGAAGAGGGCGCACTGCGTAAATACACGCTTGCGGTTATTGTGTAATTAAACGGTGTTTCGTAAAGATTTTCAGTTTAGTTTAAGGATGGGAATTAACAGCTATGTACTGTTATAGATTAAATTTTCAGTCATAGAAAAACACTTGACATTAAAAAAAGAAACACATGGATACACAAAGTGTAGGCTCAAGGCAATATTTTTATTGAATACTTTTTTTCTTTATTTAGGTAAACAAACAGCCACTACAAGTAATACTTACAATACTAATTACTATATTGTTTACAATATGTGTGGCCCACAGCGCTTACCACTAATTAGAATACTTAATCATTCTAGGAACAATATTTTCTGAAAAAAAAAAAAGCTATAAACCAATAGGATAATTCTGTGTCAGTGGACTCAGTGGTACTACATATTATTGACAATAGTGCATTTTTAATGCACACATGTTTTTATAAAAAATAATTAATAAATCAAAACTAACCAAAAATTTAAGCGTTTTAAACGCTAAAACTTTTTCGCGGTAGAAACTACAGTGATATTTCTGTACTTTTATTCTGAGGTAAGATTCGGTACAATATTTATCGAATCCGACTAATTTTGTTGCAGGAATAGCGCCTTTCGATTTCGATACTCAATTTTATTTTACTTTTTCTCCCTGTGCCTTTGACCTATTTAGTGGTCATTTGAAACCGAACCTCGGATATGACGACGCGTTTAATAAAAACCCTTTTATAGTGTTGTTCGATACGTAATCTTTAGTGGTCACGGCGTTAATATCATTCAAAGAAAGATGCCTAAACCTTTTTTGGTCTTAGTTGCGTGACATTGGGTATCTATAATAATCTTGTAATTAGGTGTTATTTATTTAGGTATTAGGTGTTTATTTCATTCTTTTGATTTTTGGTTCATGTTTGTGCACGAGAATTAATATCTAAAACGGATTGGCCGTATTAGCTCCATATTGTTTCATTATGAGTTTAACTATATATACGAGTACACCAGAGATTCTCTTCCACGCGTTATGATTTTTACTAGGGATTAATATAAGAAATACCGGTAATTTCTATGCATATTTTTCCGGTTTATGTTCCCTAATTTTTATTCAATAGAGGACGTTTTTTTTACCTTTAGTATTTGTCACGGGATTTTAAATTTCTAATGTGGTTTTGAGATCTGGGACTCGAAAAATGTAAATATAATAATAATAGTCAGATGGCCACTAAAACTCACTAATTACTACTACATGTTCAGTATCAAAAAAGGTTGTTTTTTGATTAATTGTTTTCTTGGAATTAGTGACTTGGTTGTCACCTGACGATAGGCAAATTCCAACGTATTCAGCGTCCATTGAACAATATTTGTTCAGCATTGTATATTCAACAAAACGACAATATAGCGAAAAAAACTGTTGTGTTTCAATTATCGTCGCGGGCGCTATTATCGTGCTGTTGGCGAATAGCATGTGCTAATTTACAGTTTCCGCCATTTTACCTATTTAGGCAGTTAGTAGGCACCCGTAGAGACGGCCACTAGATCCAATACGATGATGTACAGTCGAGTTCATAAATATGTGTACATATTTTCACCTTATTGCAATGAGTTAAGGTGAAGAAATGTATACATATTTATGAACTCGACTACATGCTACAATAGTAGCAGAAGTAGCTAAGCGGGTTAGCTGTACAATAAATTCGCTCTTTTTTAGCAGTAAAGACAGTGTAAATTTTGGCGCCAGGGTTCTAGATTTATCTCGGTAATTACAAAACACATGAAAGTAGGTATTGTTTGGCGAACTGTACCCCTAGTGTAAGTTTTATCGACATCATAACGTAACGAACGCGTTTGCGTTAAGTGTCATTTTGTATAGGATTTTGAGTTTCCAAAACGTCCCGCTTGGCGCGCTCTTTCTAAATCACATACAAAATGAGACTAAACGCAAACGCGTACGTCACGTTTCGAAATCGAATTTATTTACACTAGGGGTACTGGTTATTCATGGCATCGACTTTATTTCTGTAGTTGCCGTTACACGATTGGTTAATTTTTATAGCAGAGAAAATCATATCAAAGATGCAGAAACATTTTAATTGTACAGGCAAATGCGACCGATTCAATTCAAGCCTATAAATTTTCCATGTAAGTTAGTCTAAGCACACACTTCAATTTTAACCTTAACTGTGTTCCATTAATGTCCGGCAATCGCCAAGGCAATAGCAATTGTCACAAAACAGACGGTCAACGTCAAATATATTTTGTCAGGAATGTGACGGATAGACGTTACTGAAACACGACTTAAGTCGCGATATAAAGCGCGCTAAGTAGTATATATATTTGTTCCCACGATAGTTCTCATTATGGCTTGTCGTGTATCTCATCATAGTACATTGTGCAACGGGGGGTAAGTGAAATTTTGCGAACGAGGTTTTTAGGCGAAGAACAACCTTAATTTTAAGCGAAAGAATTCTTAAATACGGTGGTATTTCAAACATTCGTTCGCCACATTGTCATTCTTTGACATCGAAGGCACAGACCTATCCGGCATTCTGTAAAATATTTTAAATGGTTATTAAATTTATTTATTAAATAAAATATATTTCAAGATAAACGATAAATATAAATTATGAATGTCAGTATTTTAAAAGTCAATATGAATTAGTGAAAAAAAAAGCTATAATAATACATGCCTTTGTCCTTCAGTATACTTGCATGGAATAAGATCATTTTCGAGCAAGTGTGACGAAAATCATTTATATTTCCCTATCTCCCATGCTTCATGCTGCGTTGTCTGGCAACGTCATGTAATGCGTGTTTTAGACAAACTGCTTATGTGCCGTCAGTAAGCTTAATAAATTGTGAAATTTCCACATGGTCTAATTTTGGAAACTTCCATGTAATTATAGAACCCCTCAGCTGTGGGAAAGCCCAACAGGCTACATCAACTTTGATAAATTTTGAATTTTATATATTTTATAAATATATATCAAAGTTGATCGAGCGGGCTTTCCTACAGCTGAGGGGGTATGGAAAATGTATCTTTCCATTTCCGAAATTTCTATTATGTCTGTTTCATGTTTAAGTTTTATGCCGAGAACTTCCAACTTTCCATCTAGGCAGGTGACGCCAGTGTTTCACTTACCCAACCTGATAGGGGAATTCTTGATTATTATTGCCATTAATATTCTGTCCCTCGCCCCAATAGGAGTCCTCGCATCAATTGCTGATTTGCCACCGAGTTCCGATTTCCGCTGACTCCGTTCGGCTTCTTTGTCTTTGCTCAGTATACAATTACACCGCCTTTTGTAACACCCGGTCACCCGATCGGGTGGCCGTGTATTGTCATTGACAATGACTCGGGTTCTGTGGCGAACGAGATTAGAATTACATTATAAATAGATACTAGACCGTTATAAAGTAAATCGACTAATTTCACATTTCTCTTACAGCATTATAAATAAATATATCCGGGTTACTCATTTATTTTAAGTTTAAAATTACTCCACATGTTTCGCTCCATAAGGAGGGGCTTCAACGGATGTATGTGTTGGCGGATCGACGCAGGCTGCGGGCTGCAGCTTTCCGCGACCGACTGTTCTGCGCAAGCGACGGCGGCGGCAGGGCAGACGAGAAACCCCTCATTTTCGCCATTGTTGTCAAACGATGGTTTGCACACAACATTGACTACGTCATTCGCTAAAGCTCCTCGTTGCGTGGAGCAAAACATGGCGAATAATCTTCCACTTAAAATACGCGAGTGGCTATAATAGTCTGTGTCATATATAATTATAAGTACAAAATCCGGCCTCGGTGCAATTCGCTCGGTATTCTCTCGAAGGCATTGCATTTCGTGCCTATGACCCGCAAGCGGAACTGTGCAAAAAACTATACTCCCCTCAGACAGCCGCGTCGTGAGACTGTCGTTGTTTGACATAATCATTTGTCAATTACAAACCTGTCAAAGTTTAAACGAATCTGATAATTGCTCACAGGTACACTAACGAGCTCGAAGGATTCTCTACATTTTTAGCTTTTTTGCGTCTATACATACGCCGAAAGATACGTATAAACTTTTTATTCATCCGTCATAATTCACACTGCCAAAAATTTGCGGGCACTTCTGATAGCTCGAGAATCGATAGAGAAGAAAGAGAGAGAATAAAAAAAAAACGAAATATCCACGCAGTCGCGTATCTACGGACTGATAGAGAAACAACTGAAAAATATTCAGGTTTTCAGTAAAAAGTAACTGGATATTAACTATTAGAGGCGGCATGGAAGTATTGACGCCTAGATAGGATATAGGGAAGTTCATAAGAGCTGGCACGAGATTTGTACTGAATCGTTAACGTTTTCACACAAAATCCGCGCTAGCTTTCTTGAAACGACCTTTACTAACAACAGGACAGATACGTCATATACATTGTATGTGTCATGTCTATCCCACTGCTAGGGACACTTCTTTGTATAATTACATTTTTTTTTTGTAATTACCATTTCTCTACGTATTCTACAGCGGTATCGAAAAACGGGACTGATGCAAATACGGGACGCGATCCTTCAATAGCCAGTCAGCTTATACATGACATGTGGCGCTTATATTATAATATAATATTAAATTACCTACCGCTCATAAAACAATTCCTCAAAACCAGTCTTATCCAACACAGTCTCGACTTTATGCAAATCCTGTTGACTTTTTCTAAACTGCCAGAAATTCTGCATCTTTTTATCCAACCTCCATTACATTAGACACACAATGCCATTGTATGTTTTTTCATGTTAATTTTTTCCCCGTCATTTGTCTGTCTGTCTGACATCACTCACGGTGACAACGACCTAAAATAATAAATTATAGAGGAATTCTAGCGTTTGTCTACAGTTGTTTGGCTAGTTTTACGACTATAATCCTGGGTTTTAGGTAAATACTGTCTTTATTATAGGCTATTACGATAGATGGATTTATTGACTGTCTTAGGTTTTCGTCGTACGATTATAATTTATGATATTGCAATGTTTTTAGATTTTATATGTTAAAAAGCGATATCGGCGCATACCGTAGTGAAAATTAACTCTCATTTGCCCTAATTTTCATACTAGTTTACATATGTCTACTAACTAATTTGGCCCATAACCGCCAAGCGGACGGCACAGCCGATACGTCAGAAAATTTTTAATGGCATCTAATCGAGCACTCAATATTAACAATAATACTCACGGATTCTAAAAACGCTTATCGGACAACGCTTTTTTCAATGCCACCACCATTTGGCATGCATTAGCTTGTCAGTCGATCCAGCAAATCATGCGCATTGCCTGTCATCGCATCATTTTAAAACAAACTTACTTCGACACTCAAAGTGGCGCTGGCGTCTATCAATTGGTCCATTCACTGTGTAAATTTTTTAGTACCCAATTTCGCCACCGGCATTAAATAACTTTGCAAGGATATAATGTAAGTAATTGAAAAAAGAAAGAAAAAACAATGTTCGTACATTAACGAGCGGCAGGGGTGATAGGTTACCGAGTGTATCGTAAAATAATAAACCGGTCGTTTTTACTAATACATGCTATTTTTTTTTCATGTGTGAAAACAGGTAGAGGGCAGTGTGCTTAAGGAGCCTCGAATCTTCAAAAAATACGGTTTTAAACTACTATTGTTAATATCACCCACACTTACTTCGGTTTAATTAGAGTATTATTGTTTAAAGAAATTACAAAATTTCACCTTTAAGACAACAATCAACTATACATACAATATATTAGCAATAAGCTACTCAAAAGTCCAGCCCTATTTTAAAGTTAAAAGCATGCAGTGGTGACTTTCCGTCAAACATAGGGTCCAAGAATTCGAAAACGTTGGTGGCCTAGCGGTAAGAGCGTGCAACTTGCAATCCGGAGGTCGCGGGTTTAAACCCCGGCTCGTACCAATGAGTTTTTCGAAACTTATCTACGAAATATCATTTGATACTTACCAGTCGGTTTTCGGTGAAGGAAAACATCGTGAGGAAACAACTGGATGGTCAGATGGCAGTCGCTATCGTAAAAACTAGCGCCTACGCCAATTCTCGGGATTACTTGCCAAGCGGACCCCAGGCTCCCATGAGCCGTGGCAAAATGCCGGGACAACGCGAGGAAGAAGATAGGGTCCAAGAACTGTAAGTTAAAAAGCATAATAAACAGTGCCATACGATTCTCGGTTGGTATTTATAATCGAATAAAACCAAAAATAAATGACTTGACGCCATATTTCTACTTCATATCGCGCTAGGGCCTGACTACACGTACACTAACTTTTGGTGTGCCTTATGCCCTTGCAAGAAGGTTTAACAACAGTTAACAGTTAATCCTAATAATTCTTCACGTCAAACACTCGTCTGTGTGGCGCACATTACTCTTCCAGACAAAATTAGTAGCACAATACCAAATTCTGGACAAGTACTCGGTGTTACCACCCACAGAATTATACATCGAATGTCTTGAATACAAAGTGATCGGTGTCTTTCATCGATTCACGATCGAATATATTCAAATTCTGAATCTTTAAATCAGAAGCTACCGAATTGTACAGAAAAAAGATTGTGTCAAAATATATTAATAAATTAGATTTATTATTCAAGATTTCATGTTATTGAATTTATCTTATTAGTGTTCGATGATAACGTTTATTAATTGCTGTTTTATGTTTTGTTTTCCTTCTCGTTTTAGTGGTTTTACTATAATAGGTATACCGATAATTATAGAAATCTTTATTGCGGGATAAGTATTTGTTTTTACCTCTTTTCTTAGTAGTTTTATTTTACATGTTAATCTATAATAACCTTTCGTCCTTGTAAAATAGTCACTAAAATAAAAAGAATGGAAACATCCGATTATCTTGACAGAAAACACAGGCCGCATATACAAATTCAATATTTAATCAATATCAAGGATCGAGGAAACAAATTTATCGAAAATGGATCCGGATGTATCTGGTATACGTCAAAAGCATAACCTGATTTTCGTGATAATATTCGTCAGTCTGGTAAATAATAAACCCATAATTCATAAAATTTTGTCAACCTCTTACAAACCACTGTTACATTTTGTCCCTTATTAACCAACAGAAATGTCAAAATGACAGATAGAGACAATCGATTATCATATACGATACGATAACGCCATAAGTAATTACTAATTACAAAGTGTCTTCTCGCTCTTCCTAAAATAA